>NC_052331.1:39980488-40285488 GCF_016432855.1 Salvelinus namaycush | reverse complement strand
CGGTGGTGGAATTTAGGTTGGATTAGCAGTGAATTAGGGACAGCAGAGCAGTTAGGGAGCAGTAGGGGAGAGAGTCAGGGTTAAATGTCACAATAGTGAGTTAGAGATCAGTGTTACAATGAGTTAGTTATAGGGAAAAGGGGGGATAGCTAGTCAGTTGTACAACTGAATGTTTTCAACTGAAATGTGTCTTCTGCATTTAACCCAACCCCCTCTGAATCAGAGAGGTGCGGGGGGCTGCCTTAATCGACATCCACATCTTCAGCACCTGGGGAGCAGTGGGTTAACTGCCTTGTTCAGGGGCAGAACGACAGATTTTCATCTTGTCAGCTCGGGGATTCGATCCAACAACCTTTTGACTGCTTTCATTAGTAGGCTACTTATAGGTGTTATTGGCCCAACACTCTAACCACTAGGCTACCTGCCACCCCAGGTTGCATGTTAAAGATCTGTACAGAACATGAGAAAGTAAGTCAGCAGTTTTAAAATAAAGAAACTTAAATATTTACTACTGAAGGAGTTAAACCAAGGCCTCGTAACTTTTAAAGGGTTTATACACGGTGTTATGATAAACGGTAAGGTCTCCTCTTTAGGAGACCTCTGTGTGTGTGTGTTAACACCTGTTTTGAGTGTTGTGCCCTGCAGACTCTATCAGAAGGCTGAAACCGCCTACGTTCATACTCCTCCTGCCTGGGCCCCACCGTGGCTGTCTGAGGTTCTGACAATACGACTGGTTTCCTGAGAACACAAGGCTGCCGCAGGCCTGGTGAAAACAGCCACCTGTCAGAAGATGCTTGGACTCGTTCACCTTGTTATGACCCTATACTTGTGATGAAAGGTCAAGTTTCGGTCAAACCCACTTCTAAGCTTTCAATTACTGACAAGATGGTTGCTGCTGTCAGGGGGAGGTTAGATTTATTAAAATGTTGTTGCCAGGGAAAGTCACGCAAGGGGAACTGGGGATGCTATAAGTTACAAGATGTCTTAGACACTTTGCAGAACCTGGGGAGAGCTATCATATACTGTACTCTGTACCAACTTCTGCCTACAATTGTATTGATACTTAAACATAGAGTGTGTGTTTCCTTTCTACTACAAATATATATACGTTTGATAATTATATAGACCTGATCATCTGTTGAAGATTTTATTTATTTTACCTTTAATTAACTAGGCAATTAATTATGCACCCTAAGGAAAAGCAAAGTTATAAAGTTGTGTTTTAAGATCTCTTTTAAATATGTCCACAGTTTCGGTGCCCCTCAGGTTCTCTGGCAGGCTATTCCAGACGCAGGGGGCATAATAACTAAAGGCTGCCTCTCCATGCCTTTTGGTCCTAGGCTTTGGGATAGTTAAAAGGCCAGTGACAGAGGACCTGAGGGACCTACTGGGTACATAACTTAAAAGCATGTCTGACATGTATTGGGGTGCACAATCGCGTACTGATTTAAAAACCAATAGAAGAATCTTAAAATGTATTCTAAAACTCACAGGCAGTCAGTGCAGAGACCTTAAAACCGGTGTAATGTGTGCTCTCTGTCTGGTCTTGGTCAGTACCCGTGCTGCAGCATTCTGTATGTTTTGCAGTTGACCAATAGCTTTCTTGGGTAGACCAGACAGGAGAGCATTACAGTAGTCAAGCCTGCTTGTAATAAAAGCATGGGTGAGTCTCTCTGTATCAGCCTGAGAGAGAAACGGACGCACCGTGGCAATGTTCCTCAGGTGGTAAAAAGCTATTTGTCACATTCCTAATGTGTGATTTGAAATTGAATTCAGAATCAAAAAATGACACTTCGTTTTTTTACCTGGTGTTTTATCTTTATTGATGTGAATTAAAATGTGCGGCCAGATTGTCTCTCTGTGCTTTGGCTCCAACAATAAGTACCTCGGTCTTGTCTTGATTTAGCTGGAGGAAGTAGAGTCATCCAATAATTTAAATCCTCTGGTGACACAGAAATGCAAAGTCGTGTATTGTCTGCGTAGCAGTGAAAATCAATGCTGTGCTTTCTGATAACGCTGCCAAGGAGTAACATATATAAACTGAACAGTATCGGACCCAAAATCGAACCTTGTGGAACGCCACATGTGATATGTATTTTCTCTAAGTTATGTTCACCAAGGGTGACAAAAAACTTTTGACCGGTTAAATAGGTCCTACACCAATTTAGAACTGGACCGGAGAGGCCAACCCACCTCTCCAGTCTGTCCAGAAGGACATCATGGTCAACAGTGTGGAATGCAGCACTTAAATCCAAGAGTACAAGGACAGAGAGCTGTTTGGCTGTAAGATAATTTACCACTTTAACCAAGTCTACTGTGGTGGACACGAAAACCAGATTTAAATTTTTCTTAAATACAGTTGGCAATTAAAAATCATTTAGCTGTTTGAAAACCAATTTCTCCAGGATTTTGCTTAAGAATGGAAGGTTGGAGATTGGCCGAAAATTGCTAAAAGCTGTAGAATCTAGATTACTTTTCTTTAGAAGGGGTTTCACCATAGCAGGTTTTAGTGCAGTGGGGAAAGTGCCTGAGAACAGGGAGTGATTAACAATAGCTTGCATTTCTTCAGATATACTATTAAAAACGGTTTTGAAGGTGTTGGGGGATAGGATCGAGAAGGCTTAAGTTGTGATATCACTTTCCTGAGCATGTCAGTGTCAACCAGGGAAAATAAATCCATAGAGCCTTTGTGTGGTGGGCTAGGGCACATATCAAACTTCTCATCAGGTCTTGACTGATACCGAGCCTAATGTTTCTGATTTGCCGCAAACTCATCACATTTAGATGTGGAGGAAAGTTCACATAGGTTTGCAGGGGTAGGATTTATCAGGCCATCAATGGTGGAGAAGAGCACTCTCTAATGACTGATTAATGTTAGAACAATGAGCCCGCCTGGCATTCATAATTGCCTTGTTATACATGTCTGTAACGGCAGTCTAAGTCGTCCTCCTCCTCAGACGAGGAGAGGCGAGAAGGATCTGAGGACCAATGTGCAGCGTGGTAATTTTCCATTATTTAATTAACACAAAACAAGACACTATACAAAATGACAAAACAAACTAACCGTCACAGTCCTAGCTGGTGCAGACAAAACACAAAGACAGGAAACATCCACCCACAATCCCCAACACAAAACAAGCCACCTATATATGATTCTCAATCAGGGACAACGATTGACAGCTGTCTCTGATTGAGAACCATATTAGGCTGGACACAGAAACAGACTAACTAGACACACAACATAGAATTCCCACCCAGCTCACGTCCTGACCAACACTAAACAAGCAAAACACATAAGAACTCTGGTCAGGACGTTACAGTACCCCCCTCCTGAGGTGCGGGCTCCGAACGCACCCCTAAAACTCAAGAGGAGGGTCTGGGTGGGCACCTGTCCGCGGTGGCGGCTCCGGCGCAGGACGAGGACACCACTCCACCACTATCTTTGTCCCCCTCCTTAGCGTCCTTTGAGTGGCGACCCTCGCCCACGACCTTGGCCTAAGAATCCTCCCCAAGGCCCCCACATGATTTAGGAGGTAGCTCAGGACAGAGAGGTAGCTCAGGACAGAGAGGTAGCTCAGGACAGAGAGGTAGCTCAGGACAGAGGGGCAACTCAGGACAGAGGGGCAACTCAGGACAGAGGGGCAACTCAGGACGAATGGCAGCTCCGGACTGAATGGCAGCTCCGGACTGAATGGCAGCTCCGGACTGAGTGGCAGCTCCGGACTGAGTGGCAGCTCCGGACTGAGTGGCGGCTCATGACTGTAGGGCGGCTCATGACTGTAGGGCGGCTCATGACTGTAGGGCGGCTCATGACTGTAGGGCGGCTCATGACTGTAGGGCGGCTCATGACTGTAGGGCGGCTCATGACTGTAGGGCGGCTCATGACTGGAAGGCGGCTCATGACTGGAGGGCGGCTCATGACTGGAGGGCGGCTCATGACTGGAGGGCGGCTCATGACTGGAAGGCGGCTCATGACTGGAGGGCGGCTCATGACTGGAGGGCGGCTCTGGCAGCTCCTGACTGGCTGGCGGCTCTGGCAGCTCCTGACTGGCTGGCGGCTCTGGCAGCTCCTGACTGGCTGGCGGCTCTGGCAGCTCCTGACTGGCTGGCGGCTCTGGCAGCTCCTGACTGGCTGGCGGCTCTGGCAGCTCCTGACTGGCTGGCGGCTCTGGCAGCTCCTGACTGGCTGGCGGCTCTGGCGGCTCCTGACTGGCTGGCGGCTCTGGCGGCTCCTGACTGACGGACGGCTCTAGCGGCTCCTGACTGACGGACGGCTCTAATGGCTCGGGACAGACGGGCGGCTCAGATGGCGCTGGGCAGACGGATGGCTCAGATGGCGCTGGGCAGACGGATGGCTCAGATGGCGCTGGGCAGACAGATGGCTCAGATGGCGCTGGGCAGACGGATGGCTCAGATGGTGCTGGGCAGACGGATGGCTCAGATGGTGCTGGGCAGGCCGGCAGCTCAGACGGCGCTGGGCAGACGAGCAGTGCAGGCAGCTCAGATGGCGCTGGACAGACGAGCAGTGCAGGCGGCGTTGAGCAGGCAGGCAGTACAGACGGTGCTGGGCAGACGAGCAGTGCAGGCGGCGTTAGGCAGACGGCCGACTCTGACCTGCTGAGGCGCACAGTAGGCCTGGTGCGTGGTGCCGGAACTGGTGGTACCGGACTGGAGACACGCACCTCAAGGCTAGTGCGGGGAACAGGAACAGGGCACACTGAATTCTCAAAGCGCACTATAGGCCTGGTGCGTGGTACCGGCACTGGTGGTACCGGGCTGAGGGCAGGCACCTCAGGGCGAGTGCGGGGAGAAGAAACAGTGCGTACAGGGCTCTGGAGACGCACAGGAGGCTTGGTGCGTGGTGCCGGAACTGGAGGCACTGGGCTGGAGACACGCACCACAGGGAGAGTGCGTGGAGGAGGAACAGGGCTCTGGAGACGCACTGGAAGCCTGGTGCGTGGTGTAGGCACTGGTGGTACTGGGCTGGGGCGGGAAGGTGGCGCCGGATATACCGGACCGTGCAGGCGTACTGGCTCCCTTGAGCACCGAGCCTGCCCAACCTTACCTGGTTGAATGCTCCCCGTAGCCCGTCCAGTGCGGGGAGGTGGAATAACCCGCACTGGGCTGTGTTGGCGAACCGGGGACACCATACGTAAGGCTGGTGCCATGTACACCGGCCCGAGGAGACGTACTGGAGGCCAGATATGTTGAGCCGGCTTCATGGCACTTGGCTCAATGCTCAATCTAGCCCGCCCAGTGCGGGGAGGTGGAATAACCCGCACCGGGCTATGCACACGTACAGGAGACACCGTGCGCTCTTCCGCATAACACGGTGTCTGCCCGTACTCCCGCTCTCCACGGTAAGCATGGGAAGTGGGCGCAGGTCTCCTACCTGCCTTCGCCACACTACCCTTTAGCCCCCCCCCCCCAAGAAATTTTTGGGGTTTCTTCACGGGCTTCCAGCCACGCTTCCGTGCTGCCTCCTCATACCACCGCTCCTGGGCTTTAGCTGCCTCCATCTCTTCCCGAGAGCGGCGATATTCTCCAATGTGAGCCCAGTGTCCTTTACCCTCCAGAATTTCCTCCCATGTCCAGGATTCCTGTGTAGTGGGCCGCTGCTGCTCGTACTCACGCTGCTTGGTCCGAGTTTGGTGGGTGGTTCTGTAACGGCAGTCTAAGTCGTCCTCCTCCTCAGACGAGGAGAGGCGAGAAGGATCTGAGGACCAATGTGCAGCGTGGTAATTTTCCATTATTTAATTAACACAAAACAAGACACTATACAAAATGACAAAACAAACTAACCGTCACAGTCCTAGCTGGTGCAGACAAAACACAAAGACAGGAAACATCCACCCACAATCCCCAACACAAAACAAGCCACCTATATATGATTCTCAATCAGGGACAACGATTGACAGCTGTCTCTGATTGAGAACCATATTAGGCTGGACACAGAAACAGACTAACTAGACACACAACATAGAATTCCCACCCAGCTCACGTCCTGACCAACACTAAACAAGCAAAACACATAAGAACTCTGGTCAGGACGTTACAATGTCAAGTTGCTCTCTCAGAATATCATTAATGGACCTGCAACTTTCTCCACTTTCGCTCTGCCTTTCTGCAATTTCTCTTTCATTTATTAGTTTCCTCACTCCAAGGGGCTCTCTGATTGGATGTGGTCATTTTCAACTTTATTGGAGCTATGGCATCAATGGTTGCCCTTAATTTACTATTAAAGTTAAAACTAAATCATCACAAGACGAAGGCAAAATAGGTATTGTTCATTCACTCAATAAAATCTGTAGCATCTTCAGAGGTAATAGAGTTGATTAATAATGTGTTCAGTATTACCCTGTGCTGTGGGCAACAAGGTAGTATAAATCCCCAGTGGTGATCAGATTAAGCAACATCAACAATAGAGGATATGTCAGTAGAAAGCCCCTTGGTAATAACCAGGTCCAGAGTATGGCTGTGGTTATGGGTGTGCCCAGTAGAAAGCCCCTTGGTAATAACCAGGTCCAGAGTATGGCTGTGGTTATGGGTGGGCCCAGTAGAAAGCCCTTTGGTAATAACCAGGTCCAGAGTATGGCTGTGGTTATGGGTGGGCCCAGTAGAAAGCCCCTTGGTAATAACCAGGTCCAGAGTATGGCTGTGGTTATGGGTGGGCCCAGTAGAAAGCCCCTTGGTAATAACCAGGTCCAAAGTATGGCTGTGGTTATGGGTGGGCCCAGTAGAAAGCCCCTTGGTAATAACCAGGTCCAGAGTATGGCTGTGGTTATGGGTGGGCCCAGTAGAAAGCCCCTTGGTAATAACCAGGTCCAGAGTATGGCTGTGGTTATAGGTGGGCCCAGTAACATGTTGTATAAAGTCCATAGAGCTCAAAAGATTAATAAATGCAATGGCCTTTATTTAACCTTTATTTAACTAGGCAAGTCAGTTAAGAACAAATTCTTATTTACAATGACGGCCTACCCCAAACCAAACCCTAACCCGGATGGCGCTGGGCCAATTATGCATCGCCTTATGGGACTCCCAATCACGGTTGTGGTACAGCCTGGAATCAAACCAGGGTCTGTAGTGACGCCTCTAGCACTGAGATGCAATGCCTTAGACCGCTGCGCCACTCGGGAGCATGAATATTAAAATCACCCAACACAATGATTTTATCATAGTTCTCAAGGACAATAGACAATAGTTCAGAGAAATCAGTATAGAAAGTGGGACAGTGCTTTGGTGGCCTATACAGGATTATGGTCAGCACTGGTAGCTAACATTTAAACAGTATAGCATGATGCTCAAAATACCCAAAGACGCCAAACGAAATGTCCTTACAGCTGAGCACATTAGTAAAAATAGAGGCTGTCCCTCCACACCTTTTCCCTTTTCTGATAAGAGTATGAAAAGCTGTAGTCCGGGGGGGGGGGGGGGGCTTCAATAAGAGCAGCATTACAGTCTGAAGACAGCCATGTTCCAGTGTAAAACATGAAATCCACTTTGCGCTCAGTAATGAGGTCATTCACAAGAAAGGTTTTACTGGTGATCGCTCTAACATTTTAAAGCATAAACAAAAACATTTAATGTTTAATGTTATTTTAGATGATCAAACAAGCACTCTTAATTGTATTTCAATGGCACTTCCACCACGAGGGGTGGTACTGAGTAGTACTTTGAATGGAATCCCAGGTGCTCTCTCATTAGGTACAGGATGCCATATTATATAATACTGTTACCATCAGTTAAATGACAATGATTTCACGACTAAATAGTCAGTCACTACCAGCTTGTTTTACTGTTGTTGTGTTTTCTTACTGTAAAGGAAACATCAACCATGTTAACAGTGTCACCCTCTGTGGACGACGTGGTTGACTGGACAGACACAAACTCTGTGGACGACGTGGTTGACTGGACAGACACAAACTCTGTGGACGACGTGGTTGACTGGACAGACACAAACTCTGTGGACGACGTGGTTGACTGGACAGACACAAACTCTGTGGGCGACGTGGTTGACTGGACAGACACAAACTCTGTGGACGACGTGGTTGACTGGACAGACACAAACTCTGTGGACGACGTGGTTGACTGGACAGACACAAACTCTGTGGACGACGTGGTTGACTGGACAGACACAAACTCTGTGGGCGACGTGGTTGACTGGACAGACACAAACTCTGTGGACGACGTGGTTGACTGGACAGACACAAACTCTGTGGACGACGTGGTTGACTGGACAGACACAAACTCTGTGGACGACGTGGTTGACTGGACAGACACAAACTCTGTGGACGACGTGGTTGACTGGACAGACACAAACTCTGTGGGCGACGTGGTTGACTGGACAGACACAAACTCTGTGGACGACGTGGTTGACTGGACAGACACAAACTCTGTGGGCGACGTGGTTGACTGGACAGACACAAACTCTGTGGACGACGTGGTTGACTGGACAGACACAAACTCTGTGGACGACGTGGTTGACTGGACAGACACAAACCATGTTAACAGTGTGGCCCTCTGTGGATGACGTGGTTGACTGGACAGACACAAAGCCAGCCATCCAGAATCAGCCTGACCTTTTCCCCCCCCAGCCTCAGTGTATAGCGCCTCAAAAGGGACCGTTTACTGACTGACAGAGGGTTAGGGTCGAAAGGTCAATGCACGCAGCCTAAAGAGAACAGGGGGTCAAAAGACAACTACTTCCAAATGACAGTGTTGCAGCACACAACAGTTCACAGAGGATTTTATGATGCTACTGTGTTTTGAGATGTGAAAACGTGAATGGCGTAGTCCTGGTTTAAAGGAGCACTCCTCAATCTATGTTTCTGCCTACACTGAGCCCCTAACAATGAACTGTTTTACTGTAAACTGAGGTCAGGGTTTTGGTCAATGTAACTGAGGTAGGCTATTTGAATTCTGTAGTCACCACCGCCCTACCAAAACCGAGGAATATAGAGATTGAGGAGTGCTCCTTCAAAGATGTTCATGTACTTACAGAAGTGTAGATTTAAGTTATAGGAGGTAAGCATTGCACATTGTTGATTTGGGTCATTGATTTACAGTAGACCTCGTTAGGACAACTAATCGGGGGTTTCCCCAATATTGAATTTACAGTACTCTAGTGTTCTTACAGTTCAGCCAAGCACGTAATGATTTAAACTAATATTGATCTGCTAATTGGCAAATTATGTGGCTATAGGACAATTAGCCAGTCAATAACAAAAAAACGAATGAAGCAAAATCCTTTGGAACAGTCATCACATGTCAACATCAACTTGCATGTACATTTAAGGTACTGTACACAAGACTATTAAAATGTAGTGGAAACCTGCTGACGTGTCAGGCTGTTGATTCTTCACAATGAAGCTTCATAACTAGCGTCAATAGTTTGTGTGTAGGAGAACACAGAACGTCTGTCTGGTAGGAAAGGCTGCTTTTCTCTCCACATATAGACAGTGTTCAGGTGAGGATGAGGAGGGCAGTGGACAGCTAGTGAGACGGTCATGTTGAAGATGTCAGATTCTCATTAAAGTTTCAGCGCAGCTTACTTCCTGACATATGCAGTGGTGTAAAGTACTTAAGTAAAAATACTTTAAAGTACTACTTAAATTATTTTGGGGGGGGTATCTGTACTTTACTATTTATATTTTGGGCAACTTTTACTTTTACTTCACTACATTCCTAAAGAAAATAACGTACTTTTTATTCCATACATTTTTTCCTGACACCCAAAAGAACTCGTTACATTTTGAATGCTTAGCAGGACAAGAACATGGTCAAATTCATTCACTTATCAAGAGAACATCCCCGTGTCGGAGTGTGCCCCTGCCTATCTGTAAATTATATCTGAGTGTTGGAGTGTGCCCCTGGCTATCTGTAAATTATATCTGAGTGTTGGAGTGTGCCCCTGGCTATCTGTAAATTATATCTGAGTGTTGGAGTGTGACCCTGGCTATCTGTAAATTATATCTGAGTGTTGGAGTGTGCCCCTGGCTATCTGTAAATTATATCTGAGTGTTGGAGTGTGCCCCTGGCTATCTGTAAATTATATCTGAGTGTTGGAGTGTGACCCTGGCTATCTGTAAATTATATCTGAGTGTTGGAGTGTGCCCCTGGCTATCTGTAAATTATATCTGAGTGTTGGAGTGTGCCCCTGGCTATCTGTAAATTATATCTGACTGTTGGAGTGTGCCCCTGGCTATCTGTAAATTATATCTGAGTGTTGGAGTGTGCCCCTGGCTATCTGTAAATTATATCTGAGTGTTGGAGTGTGCCCCTGGCTATCTGTAAATTATATCTGAGTGTTGGAGTGTGCCCCTGGCTATCTGTAAATTATATCTGAGTGTTGGAGTGTGCCCCTGGCTATCTGTAAATTATATCTGAGTGTTGGAGTGTGCCCCTGGCTATCTGTAAATTATATCTGAGTGTTGGAGTGTGCCCCTGGCTATCTGTAAATTATATCTGAGTGTTGGAGTGTGACCCTGGCTATCTGTAAATTATATCTGAGTGTTGGAGTGTGCCCCTGGCTATCTGTAAATTATATCTGAGTGTTGGAGTGTGACCCTGGCTATCTGTAAATTATATCTGAGTGTTGGAGTGTGCCCCTGGCTATCTGTAAATTATATCTGAGTGTTGGAGTGTGCCCCTGGCTATCTGTAAATTATATCTGACTGTTGGAGTGTGCCCCTGGCTATCTGTAAATTATATCTGAGTGTTGGAGTGTGCCCCTGGCTATCTGTAAATTATATCTGAGTGTTGGAGTGTGCCCCTGGCTATCTGTAAATTATATCTGAGTGTTGGAGTGTGCCCCTGGCTATCTGTAAATTATATCTGAGTGTTGGAGTGTGCCCCTGGCTATCTGTAAATTATATCTGAGTGTTGGAGTGTGCCCCTGGCTATCTGTAAATTATATCTGAGTGTTGGAGTGTGCCCCTGGCTATCTGTAAATTATATCTGACTGTTGGAGTGTGCCCCTGGCTATCTGTAAATTATATCTGAGTGTTGGAGTGTGCCCCTGGCTATCTGTAAATTATATCTGAGTGTTGGAGTGTGCCCCTGGCTATCTGTAAATTATATCTGAGTGTTGGAGTGTGCCCCTGGCTATCTGTAAATTATATCTGAGTGTTGGAGTGTGCCCCTGGCTATCTGTAAATTATATCTGAGTGTTGGAGTGTGCCCCTGGCTATCTGTAAATTATATCTGAGTGTTGGAGTGTGCCCCTGGCTATCTGTAAATTATATCTGAGTGTTGGAGTGTGACCCTGGCTATCTGTAAATTATATCTGAGTGTTGGAGTGTGCCCCTGGCTATCTGTAAATTATATTTGAGTGTTGGAGTGTGGCCCTGTGTTTGTAAATTATATCTGAGTGTTGGAGTGTGCCCCTGGCTATCTGTAAATTATATCTGAGTGTTGGAGTGTGACCCTGGCTATCTGTAAATTATATCTGAGTGTTGGAGTGTGCCCCTGGCTATCTGTAAATTATATCTGAGTGTTGGAGTGTGCCCCTGGCTATCTGTAAATTATATCTGAGTGTTGGAGTGTGCCCCTGGCTATCTGTAAATTATATCTGAGTGTTGGAGTGTGCCCCTGGCTATCCATAAATGTTAAATACAAGAAAATGGAGCGTATATCTGCTTTGCTTAATATAAGGAATTTGAAATGATTTATACTTTTACTTTTTAGAACTACATACTTTTAGACTTTTACTCAAGTAGTATTTCAGTGGGTGACTTCCACTTTTACTTGAGTAACGTTCTATTAAGGTATCTTTACTTTTACTCAAGTATGACAATTGGGTACTTTTTCCACCACTGGACAAATGACACCTGACATATCAGAACACACACATACACACACACACACATACCTGAACACATGCACACACACAGGCACTCACAAGAAAATACTCACACACATGCATGCATACACACACACCTCTCTCTCTCTCTCTCACACACACACACATTTCCAATTAATTCACATAGGCACAAAGTTGACCTCCTTCTCACACACATGCTGTGCATACACACACACCCATAGAGCCAGGACATTACCATACTGCTAACATAGGCAGTTCCTGGAAACCATTAGAGACCTTTGTAGGCAAAGCAGTCCATTCTGTAGTCAACATATCATCCATATGTATGTTAATACTGTATGTACGCCTATGTTTTATCTTTGATGTCTGTTCTTTACTGTTGCATCAGACCCCCCTCAAAATGATATGGTACATTCCAGGGGCTTCCATCTGTCACAACAACAACACTCTAAAGACTCTCAGCATTCCAGGGGCTTCCATCTGTCACAACAACAACACTCTAAAGACTCTCAGCATTCCAGGGGCTTCCATCTGTCACAACAACAACACTCTAAAGACCCTCAGCATTCCAGGGGCTTCCATCTGTCACAACAACAACACTCTAAAGACTCTCAGCATTCCAGGGGCTTCCATCTGTCACAACAACAACACTCTAAAGACTCTCAGCATTCCAGGGGCTTCCATCTGTCACAACAACAACACTCTAAAGACTCTCAGCATTCCAGGGCCTTCCATCTGTCACAACAACAACACTCTAAAGACCCTCAGCATTCCAGGGGCTTCCATCTGTCACAACAACAACACTCTAAAGACTCTCAGCATTCCAGGGGCTTCCATCTGTCACAACAACAACAACACTCTAAAGACCCTCAGCATTCCAGGGGCTTCCATCTGTCACAACAACAACACTCTAAAGACCCTCAGCATTCCAGGGGCTTCCATCTGTCACAACAACAACAACACTCTAAAGACCCTCAGCATTCCAGGGGCTTCCATCTGTCACAACAACAACACTCTAAAGACTCTCAGCATTCCAGGGGCTTCCATCTGTCACAACAACAACACTCTAAAGACTCTCAGCATTCCAGGGGCTTCCATCTGTCACAACAACAACACTCTAAAGACTCTCAGCATTCCAGGGGCTTCCATCTGTCACAACAACAACACTCTAAAGACTCTCAGCATTCCAGGGGCTTCCATCTGTCACAACAACAACACTCTAAAGACTCTCAGCATTCCAGGGGCTTCCATCTGTCACAACAACAACACTCTAAAGACCCTCAGCATTCCAGGGGCTTCCATCTGTCACACCAACAACACTCTAAAGACCCTCAGCATTCCAGGGGCTTCCATCTGTCACAACAACAACACTCTAAAGACCCTCAGCATTCCAGGGGCTTCCACCTGTCACAACAACAACACTCTAAAGACCCTCAGCATTCGTCTTCACATTGTAATACAGTATTTTCCTTATGTTCCACTACACCACCCTAACAACCAGCCCACTCATTTAGCAACCTCTCCCCCACTATACCACTCTAACAACCAGCCCACTCATTTATAAACCTCTCCCCCACTATACCACCCTAACAACCAGCCCACTCATTTATCAACCTCTCCTCCCCCACTACACCACCCTAACAACCAGCCCACTCATTTATCAACCTCTATACCACCCTAACAACCAGCCCACTCATTTATCAACCTCTATACCACCCTAACAACCAGCCCACTCATTTATCAACCTCTCCTCCCCCACTACACCACCCTAACAACCAGCCCACTCATTTATCAACCTCTATACCACCCTAACAACCAGCCCACTCATTTATCAACCTCTATACCACCCTAACAACCAGCCCACTCATTTATCAACCTCTCCTCCCCCACTACACCACCCTAACAACCAGCCCACTCATTTATCAACCTCTATACCACCATAACAACCAGCCCACTCATTTATCAACCTCTCCTCCCCCACTACACCACCCTAACAACCAGCCCACTCATTTATCAACCTCTATACCACCCTAACAACCAGCCCACTCATTTATCAACCTCTATACCACCCTAACAACCAGCCCACTCATTTATCAACCTCTCCTCCCCCACTACACCACCCTAACAACCAGCCCACTCATTTATCAACCTCTATACCACCCTAACAACCAGCCCACTCATGTATCAACCTCTCCTCCCCCACTACACCACCCTAACAACCAGCCCACTCATTTATCAACCTCTATACCACCCTAACAACCAGCCCACTCATTTATCAACCTCTCCTCCCCCACTACACCACCCTAACAACCAGCCCACTCATTTATCAACCTCTATACCACCCTAACAACCAGCCCACTCATGTATCAACCTCTCCTCCCCCACTACACCACCCTAACAACCAGCCCACTCATTTATCAACCTCTATACCACCCTAACAACCAGCCTACTCATTTATCAACCTCTCCTCCCCCACTACACCACCCTAACAACCAGCCCACTCATTTATCAACCTCTATACCACCCTAACAACCAGCCCACTCATTTATCAACCTCTATACCACCCTAACAACCAGCCCACTCATTTATCAACCTCTCCCCCACTATACCACCCTAACAACCAGCCCACTCATTTATAAACCTCTCCCCCACTATACCACCCTAACAACCAGCCCACTCATTTATCAACCTCTCCTCCCCCACTACACCACCCTAACAACCAGCCCACTCATTTATCAACCTCTATACCACCCTAACAACCAGCCCACTCATTTATCAACCTCTCCTCCCCCACTACACCACCCTAACAACCAGCCCACTCATTTATCAACCTCTATACCACCCTAACAACCAGCCCACTCATTTATCAACCTCTCCTCCCCCACTACACCACCCTAACAACCAGCCCACTCATTTATCAACCTCTATACCACCCTAACAACCAGCCCACTCATTTATCAACTTCTCCCCCACTATACCACCCTAACAACTAGATTTATTGACCTCTCCTCTCCTCTCCCTCCCTCCTCCCCCACCCCTCCAACAACTAACGCAATCATTTAGCGACCTCTCCTCTCCCTCCTCTCCTCCCCAGGGATGTCAAGTAGAGACACAACCAGAAAGACGACCCCCACTCCTCGTTAGTCAAGATGGAGAGGTGAAAATGGGGGTCGAGGATCGTAATCCCTCAATCAGGCGGCTGGGGGCTTGAATCCGGGGATTTAACCCCCCATAAGCCCCTAAATCCCCAGTTCAGAGGGCCACAACTGATGGGCTAAAGCACCATACATAGCTGCAGACGGGCTGGACCCAGACAGAAGACCCTCCTCATCCCACAGTGGTCAAAGGATAGACATGTCGGAGGGGAACTATGGTTACCGTGTTGATCAGGAGATACGCTGTGGTTACTGTGTTGACTAGGAGATGCACAGTGATTACTGTGTTGACCAGGAGATGCACAGTGATTACCGTGTTGACCAGGAGATGCACAGGGATTACGGAGTTGACCAGGAGATGCACTGTGGTTACCGTGTTGACCAGGAGATGCACTGTGATTACGGAGTTGACCAGGAAATGCACAGTGGTTACTGAGTTGACCAGGAGATGCACGGTGGTTACGGAGTTGACCAGATGCACAGTTGTTACGGAGTTGACCAGATGCACAGTGGTAACGGAGTAGACCAGGAGATGCACAGTGGTTACGGAGTTGACCAGATGCACAGTGGTTACGGAGTTGACCAGGAGATGCACAGTTGTTACGGAGTAGACCAGGAGATGCACAGTGGTAACGGAGTAGACCAGATGCACTGTCGTTACAGAGTAGACCAGGAGATGTACAGTTGTTACAGAGTAGACCAGGAGATGCACTGTGGTTACGGAGTTGACCAGGAGATGCACAGTGGTTACCGTGTTGACCAGGAGATGCACTGAGGATACAGTGATGACAGCCATGCGTGAGATGTGCACTGTGGTTACGGTGTTGACCGCTTTTAAATGGACTGTGGTTACGTTGTTGACCAGATGCACTGTCGCTACGGAGTTGACCAGGAGATACACTGTGACCGCTTTGAAATGGACTGTGGTTACGTTGTTGACCAGATGCACTGTCGCTACGGAGTTGACCAGGAAATGCACTGTGGTTACGGTGATGACAGGATAGGTTATTATAATTATACTTTTAGCACACTTTTCATTGAAATCTCAAAACGCTTTAAAACGGAAACAAATAGTTAACGGAAGATCACGGCAGGTAGGGTAGTTCATTCGTGGCTTGAGTAGTCAGTGTCAGGAAGAAAGGCCAGAATAGAGGCAGTTTGGAGATGAAACGGAGGGGTCACATCCAAGGGGTTTCATACTGGTCCAGAGATGTTCATCAGGGCACCCTGGTCCTCGCCATCTCTGAAGCGGTGTTTCCCAGTAGTAGTGTCTGAAGCAGTGTTTCCCAGAAGTAGTCTCTGAAGCGGTGTTTCCCAGTAGTAGTCTCTGAAGCAGTGTTTCCCAGTAGTAGTGTCTGAAGCGGTGTTTCCCAGTAGTAGTGTCTGAAGCGGTGTTTCCCAGTAGTAGAGTCTGAAGCGGTGTTTCCAAGTAGTAGTGTCTGAAGCAGTGTTTCAGAGTAGTAGTCTCTGAAGCAGTGTTTTCCAGTAGTAGTCTCTGAAGCAGTGTTTCCCAGTAGTAGTGTCTGAAGCGGTGTTTCCAAGTAGTAGTCTCTGACGCAGTGTTTCACAGTAGTAGTCTCTGACGCAGTGTTTCCCAGTAGTAGTCTCTGAAGCAGTGTTTCACGGTAGTAGTCTCTGAAGTGGTGTTTCCCAGTAGTAGTTTCTGAAGCAGTGTTTCCCAGTAGTAGTCTCTGAAGCAGTGTTTCCCAGTAGTAGTCTCTGAAGCGGTGTTTCCCAGTAGTAGTCTCTGAAGCAGTGTTTCTCAGTAGTAGTCTCTGAAGCAGTGTTTCCCAGTAGTAGTCTCTGAAGCAGTGTTTCCCAGTAGTAGTCTCTAAGCAGTGTTTCCCAGTAGTATTCTCTGACGTGTTCCATAGTAGTAGTCTCTGAGCAGTGTTTCCCAGTAGTAGTCTCTGAAGCAGTGTTTCCCAGTAGTAGTCTCTGAAGCAGTGTTTCCCAGTAGTAGTCTCTGAAGCGGTGTTTCCCAGTAGTAGTTTCTGAAGCAGTGTTTCTCAGTAGTAGTCTCTGAAGCGGTGTTTCCAAGTAGTAGTCTCTGACGCAGTGTTTCCCAGTAGTAGTCTCTGAAGCGGTGTTTCCCAGTTGTAGTCTCTGACGCAGTGTTTCACAGTAGTAGTCTCTGACGCAGTGTTTCACAGTAGTAGTCTCTGACGCAGTGTTTCCCAGTAGTAGTCTCTGAAGCAGTGTTTCACGGTAGTAGTCTCTGAAGCAGTGTTTCTCAGTAGAAGTCTCTGAAGCGGTGTTCTCAGTAGTAGTCTCTGAAGCGGTGTTTCCCAGTAGTAGTCTCTGAAGCAGTGTTTCCCAGTAGTAGTCCTCGAAGCAGTGTTTCCAGTAGTAGTCTCGAGCATGTTTCCCAGTAGTAGTCTCTGAAGCAGTGTTTCCCAGTAGTATTCTCTGAAGCAGTGTTTCCCAGTAGTAGTCTCTGAAGCAGTGTTTCCCAGTAGTAGTCTCTGAAGCAGTGTTTCCCAGTAGTAGTCTCTGAAGCAGTGTTTCCCAGTAGTAGTCTCTGAAGCAGTGTTTCCCAGTAGTAGTCTCTGAAGCAGTGTTTCCCAGTAGTAGTCTCTGAAGCAGTGTTTCCCAGTAGTAGTCTCTGAAGCGGTGTTTCCCAGTAGTCTCTGAAGCAGTGTTCACGGTAGATTCTGAAGCAGTGTTTCTCAGTAGAATTCTCTGAAGCGGTGTTCTCAGTAGTAGTCTCTGAAGCGTGTTTCCAGTATAGTCTCTGAGCAGTGTTTCCAGAGTAGTCCTTGAGCGTTTTTCCCAGTAGTAGTCTCTGAAGCAGTGTTTCCCAGTAGTCTCTGAAGCAGTGTTTCCCAGTAGTCTCTGAAGCAGTGTTTCCCAGTAGTAGTCTCTGAAGCAGTGTTTCTCAGTAGAAGTCTCTGAAGCGGTGTTTCTCAGTAGTAGTCTCTGAAGCGGTGTTTCCCAGTAGTAGTCTCTGAAGCAGTGTTTCCCAGTAGTCTCTGAAACAGTGTTTTCCAGTAGTAGTCTCTGAAGTCAGACTCCATGGCTAGAACTCACTCCACTACTGATGTGTAGCACCCACCTGGGTGAAGCCACGACAGACGCGAAGGCACCAGAAAAGAACACTGCCCATCCGTCCAGAATAGTCCGCCTTGAAGCTAACTACTGGAGAGAACTTCGGAAAACTTCAACATCTTCAAACACCACCCGCTTACTTCCAATCAAAATATAGCTAACTAAGCTTCTTGATGACACAGTGAAGCATTAGTTAGGCAAAATCAACTGACTTGCCAGTCATGCCATGCCGATAGCTAACAAAAATTAAAATGTTGATAAAAAAAAAAAACTATCAAAATGACTTGATTAAATATGTACAAATTAACAGGGACTCCTAATGTAGGCTGCTATTGCATAGGATTCATTGGAGGTTATTGTTAATGCTGTTAGGTTTACAGAGGTGATTGTACTAAGTGACCTTATAAGACGTTTACTGTAAAGCCACCACGATGTGCAATACAAATTGTGATCTGACCCCAGTTGTCATGCAAACTATAATTGACCTTACAGTGGTATTGTGATGTTGTGTGAAGAAAACACTACCGATTTACCATTTCTGTTTTGATTATTTAACCTTTATTTAACTAGGCAAGTCAGTTATGAACAAATTCTTATTTTACAATGATGGCCTACCCCCGGCCAAACCCTAACCCGGACGACGCTGGGCCAATTGTGCGCAGCCCTATGGGACTCCTGGTCACGGCTGGTTGTGATACAGCCCGGGATCGAACCAGGGTCTGTAGTGAGATGCAGTATCTTAGACCGCTGTGATAGTCCGGAATGGAACCAGGGTCTGTAGTGAGATGCAGTATCTTAGACTGCTGTGATACAGCCGGGGAATCGAACCAGGGTCTGTAATGAGATGCAGTATCTTAGACCGCTGTGATAGTCCGGAATAGAACCAGGGTCTGTAGTGAGATGCAGTATCTTAGACCGCTGCGCCGCTCAGGAAACTTACTGCATAAGCCCCAGATGGTTGGTGAATTGGAGCTCAGTGCTTTCTTGTCATAGCCTACACACATTCCGATTCATCAGCTTTTAAACAGATAACCCTCCTTTCATACACTGCATTCATGATATCGATAGTTATGGCCACCTACGTAGTTTCACACTCAAAACAAGTTAAATTGAAAGCGCAGATATCAAGCGCCATCTGTTGGCCTAAATCAGCAAACACAGACTCCAAACTGAACTGCTACATACAAATGAAACCTTTCTTTAATTCTGAGGAGAATTCTCATGAGGAGATATTTTTCAGCAAAATGTAATTCAACAATTCAGTGTTGCAAAGTTATATGGTAAGTTTGTATGTGAAAAAAAAGATTACGAGAGTGTACGGAGTGCAAGCGCCATAATTAATTGCACCTACTGTAGTAAGTTTTTGTCTAACTGTGTTGTCACAGTAACAAGCGTAACAGGCATGACATCACAAAGGGGTTGGCAAGGAGAGAGAGCTTTGGGAACAGACAGCCAGATCACAATATGAGACTTTGTCGGCAAGCTCGCAATCTTCATTTTAGTGGACGTTTGTTTAGCGTTTTTCTGACAGAGTGGACGTTTGTTTAGCGTTTTTCTGACAGAGTAAACACTTAAATTACTGAGACAAATATGTATGATATAACAAGGTTGCAATCAGTGAATGGCTGGTTTACATGAATTCTAGGGCGGTTGTGAGAGAGTGATATGGCTATTTTATGTTCCCAGGGCCAATTAAGGGTAGATATCAAACCAAAACAGAACACAAAGCTTCATTAATATAGACTGGCCTGTTTCCAGCTCTACGTGGCAGATGGTGCTAAAACTTGCCTCTTTGCAAGTTATCTTGAGTTGAAAACTGTAGACTTTGACTTTTTGACTAATGGTAGCTTCTGTCTGAACAATCTGTAGTTGCTAAAGTATATCCATTTATTTATTTTTTTACTTTTAAGTAATGATATACAGTATAGCCATGGATAATAGATTAATTTAATCAGCTTACTTCAGCCATCTTCCCATCAGATCCCAGAAAATATAAGATTGTTTTACTGCAGTGATTGTAAACAAATAGTGCATAGCCTCAAAACATGATTAAAACTCATAATTTTAATATTAGGGATGGTCATGAATGGACATTTCTCCAGCCCCCATCCCTCAGCTCTTTACCAAAACAGTAGCGAAGTGACCGCTTTATAGTTTGAACTGCAGAATTAAAAAAAAAAACTACGTATGAGACTGATATAATACAGTATGTTCATGTTTTAATTCATTTGAAATGGATTTGACATCCTGCTTATTACCAGCGAATCCAGTTTTTCCTTAGGGGAAGTTACATGGTTGAAGAAACCCCTAGGTTACAACTGGCCTCAGCCTGTGATATAGCCAGGTAATCAGGTCTGACATCATAAAGTGGTTTCCATAGTGACCGAATGGATATAATTAAAGAAATTGACGTCACGGTTACAAATTGTGACGTTCGGTGAAGTAACACTGATGCTTGACAAAAAAATTAAAAAACGACTTCACAGAGAATGTAACAAACAGGACAGAACGCAATCAGTAGTTGTACAAAGTTATTGAAAGCTTTGAGCAGGTCTTTACATTTCAATACTTTGTTTCTAGTTTTGGTTGAACAATGAAGCAGCCTTATCCGCCCACATTCAGATGGTTCAGCTTCATTCAGAACAATTTAATATTTAAAAGAATCGCCTGTTTCTCCACTCAGTCTGCTTGTGGTGAGTGTATGTTATATTTGGCTATAAAATCAATACAACAAAAAAAACGGGATACTTTTTGAATGCCGCACAGTGATTCATGTGAAATTAGGTCATGGTAACAAACCATGATGTCATAAGCCAAAGGTTCTACAAAAGAAGCCGTGTCCTCTGTCCCCATGGTAGCCATGTTATCCATAGCTAATCTGACCTGGTTTCCAGTGTTATACTAGTTTAATAGAATCAGTGTTTTGAAAATTAAAAGACACTGGTAATATTATTCCTGAAAGTGTTGGATGTGGTTGTTTTCTCACAGATATTCTAAAATCAGAAGAATTTGAGAGTGACAGTGTTGAGACAGCAAGGAGAAACGGGAAGAAGAAAGTGAGCGACAAAGGCACAAATTAATAGGGAGTTGGGGAGAAAAAGCGGTTGAACAAGAGTGCTTGTATAACAGGTGATCAGGTGAAGAGACAGAGGGGAGAAGCAGTGGTCTGTTGGGAGTGTTGAGGAGTATGACTGTCTGCTCCACAAACACACAGGTTGGAGGTGGAGGTGGTGGTGGGAAGGGACACAGGTTGGAGGTGGTGGTGGGAAGAGAAAGGACACAAAGGTTGGAGGTGGAGGTGGGAAGAGAAAGGACACACAGGTTGGAGGTGGGGAAGAGAAAGGACACACAGGTTGGAGGTGGTGGTGGGAAGAAAGGACACACAGGTTGGAGGTGGTGGTGGGAAGGGAAAGGACACACAGGTTGGAGGTGGTGGTGGGAAGAGAAAGGACACACAGGTTGGAGGTGGTGGTGGGAAGAGAAAGGACACACAGGTTGGAGGTGGTGGTGGGAAGAGAAAGGACACACAGGTTGGAGGTAGTGGTGGGAAGAGAAAGGACACACAGGTTGGAGGTGGGAAGAAAGACACACGTTGAGGTGGTGGTGGGAAGAGAAGGACACACGTTGGAGGTGGAGGTGGGAAGAAACCACCAGGTTGGAGTGGGAAAGAAGGACACACAGGTTGGAGGTGTGGTGGAAGAGAAAGGACACACAGGTTGGAGGTGGTGAAGAGAAAGGACACACAGGTTGGAGTGTGGGAAGAGAAAGGACACACAGGTTGAGGTGTGTGGGAAAGAAGGACACACAGGTGGAGTGTGGTGGGAAGAGAAAGAGAAAGGACACACGAGTTGGAGGTGGAGGTGGGAAGAGAAAGGACACACAGTTAGGGGTGGAGGTGGGAAGAGAAAGGACACACAGGTTGGAGGTGGTGGTGGAAGAGAAAGGCACACAGGTTGGAGGTGTTGTGGGAAGGAAAGGACACACAGGTTGGAGGTGGTGTGGAAGAGAAGGAACACACAGTGTTGGAGGTGGTGGTGGGAAGAGAAAGGACACACAGGTTGGAGGTGTTGGGAAGAGAAAGGACACACAGGTTGAGGTAGTGTGGGAAGAAAGGACACACAGTTGGAGGTGTGGAAGAGAAAGGACACACAGGTTGGAGGTGGTGGTGGGAAAGAAAGGACACACAGGTTGAGGTGAGGTGGGAGAGAAAGGACACACAGTTGGAGGTGGGAAAGTGGAGGTGGGAAGAGAAAGGACACACAGGTTGGAGGTGGTGGGAAGAGAAGGACACACAGGTTGGTAGGTGTTGGAAGAGAAAGGACACACAGGTTGGAGGTGGTGGTGGGAAGAGAAAGGACACACAGGTTGGAGGTGGAGGTGGGAAGAGAAAGGAAAGGACACACAGGTTGGAGGTGGAGGTGGGAAGAGAAAGGACACACGGTTGAGGTGAGGTGGGAAGAGAAAGGCCACACAGGTTGGAGTGGTGTGGAAAGAAAGGACACACAGGTTGGAGGTGGGTGGGAAGAGAAGGACACACAGGTTGGAGGTGGTGGTGGGAAGAGAAAGGACACACAGGTTGGGGTGGTGGTGGGAAGAGAAGGACACACAGGTTGAGGTGGTGAAAGAAGGACAACAGGTTGGAGGTGGAGGTGGAAGAGAAAGGACACACAGGTTGGAGTGGTGTGGGAAGAGAAAGGACACCAGGTTGGAGTGAGGTGGGAAAGAAAGACACACAGGTTGGAGGTGGGAAGAGAAAGGACACAGGTTGGAGGGGGGGAGAGAAAGGACACACAGGTTGGAGGTGGTGGTGGGAAGAGAAAGGACACACAGGTTGGAGGTAGGTGGGAAGAGAAAGGACACAAGGTTGAGGTGAGGTGGGAGAGAGGACACCACAGGTTGGAGGTGGGAAGAGAAAGGACACACAGGTTGGAGGTGGTGGTGGAAGAGAAGACGACACAGGTTGGAGGTGGAGGTGGGAGAGAAAGGACACAAGGTTGGAGTGGTGGTGGGAAGAGAAAGACACACAGGTTGGGGTGGTGTGGAAGAGAAGACACACAGGTTGGAGGTGTGGTGGAAAGAAGGACACACAGGTTGGAGGTGGGGTGGAAGAGAAAGGACACACAGGTTGGAGGTGGTGGATAGAGAAGGACACACAGGTTGGAGGTGGAGGTGGAAAGAGAAAGGACACACAGTTGGAGGTGGTGGTGGGAAGAGAAAGGACACACAGTGTTGGAGGTGGAGGTGGGAAGAGAAGGCACACAGGTTGGAGGTGGAGTGGGAAGAGAAAGGACACACAGGTTGAGGTGGTGGTGGGAAGAGAAAGGACAACACAGGTTGGAGTGTGTGGTAAGAGAAAGGACACACAGGTTGGAGTGGGTGGGAAAGAAAGGACACACAGGTTGGAGGTGGTGGTGGAGAAGAGAAAGGACACACAGGTTGGAGGTTGGAAGAGAAAGGACACACAGGTTGGAGGTGGTGGTGAGAGAAAGGACACACAGGTTGGAGGTGGGGTGGGAAGAGAAAGCACACAGGTTGAGGTGGAGGTGGGAAGAGAAAGGACACACAGGTTGGAGGTGGAGGTGGGAAGGAAAGGCACACAGGTTGAGGTGGTGTGGAAGAGAAAGGACACACAGGTTGGAGGTGGTGTGGGAAGAGAAGGACACACAGGTTGGAGTGGTGGTGGGAAGAAAAGGACACACGGTTGTGAGGTGGGATAAGGAAAGGACACACAGGTTGGAGGTGGGGTGGAAGAGAAAGGACACACAGGTTGGAGGTGGTGGGTGGGAAGAGAAAGGACACAGGTTGGAGGTGGTGTGGGAAAGAAAGGACACACAGTTTGGAGGTGGTGGGGAGAGAAAGGACACACAGGTTGGAGGTGGAGGTGGGAGAGAAAGGACACACAGGTTGGAG
The DNA here is from genome assembly GCF_016432855.1 of Salvelinus namaycush. NCBI lineage: Eukaryota > Metazoa > Chordata > Actinopteri > Salmoniformes > Salmonidae > Salvelinus > Salvelinus namaycush. Next base: position 40,261,554 of record NC_052331.1, on the reverse strand, counting down.
GTGGTGGTGGAAGAGAAAGGACACACAGGTTGGGGTGGAGTGGGAAGAGAAAGGACACACAGGTTGTAGGTGGGAAGAGAACACAGGTTGGAGGTGGTGGTGGAAGAGAAAGGACACACAGGTTGGAGTTGGAGGTGGGAGAGAAAGACACACAGGTTGGAGGTGGTGGTGGGAAGAGAAAGGACACCAGTTGGAGGTGGGTGGGAAGAGAAAGGACACACAGTTTGGAGGTGGGGTGGGAAAGAAAAGGACACACAGGTTGAGGTGGTGGTGGAAGAGAAGGACACACAGGTTGGAGGTGGGAAGAGAAAGGACACACAGGTTGGAGGTGGTGGTGGGAAGAGAAAGGACACACAGGTTGGAGGTGGTGGTGGGAAGAGAAAGGACACACAGGTTGGAGGTGGAGGTGGGAAGAGAAAGGACACACGGGTGGAGGTGGTGGTGGGAAGAAGGACACACAGTTGAGGTGGAGGTGGAAGAGAAAGGACACACAGGTTGAGGTGTGTGGTGGAAGAGAAAGGACACACAGGTTGGAGTGGAGGTGGGAAGAGAAAGGACACACAGGTTGGAGGTGGAGGTGGAAAGAGAAAGGACACACAGGTTGGAGGTGGAGGTGGGAAGAGAAAGGACACACAGGTTGGAGGTGTGGTGGGAAGAGAAGGACACACAGGTTGGAGTGGAGGTGGGAAGAGAAAGCACACAGGTTGGAGTTGGAGGTGGGAAGAGAAAGGACACACAGGTTGGGTGGTGGTGGGAAGAAAAGGACACACAGTTTGGAGGTGGAGGTGGGAAGAGAAGGACACACGGTTGGAGGTGTGTGGAAGGGAAAGGACACACAGTTGGGGGTGGTGGTGGGAAGAGAAGGACACACAGTTGGAGGTGGTGGTGGGAAGAGAAGAGGACACACAGGTTGGAGGTGTGTGGGAAGAAAGACCACAGGTTGGATGTGGTGGGAAGAGAAAGGACACACAGGTTGGAGGTGGGGTGGGAAGAGAAGGAACACAGTTGGAGGTGGAGGTGGGAAGAGAAAGGACACACAGGTTGAGGTGGAGGTGGGAAGAGAAAGGACACACAGGTTGGAGGTGGAGGTGGAGAGAAAAGGACACACAGTTGGGAGGTGGTGTGGGAAGAGAAAGGACACACAGGTTGGAGGTGTGGAAGAGAAAGAACACACAGGTTGGAGGTGGGTGGAAAGAAAGACCACACAGGTTGGAGTGGTGGTGGGAAGAGAAAGGACACACAGGTTTGGAGGTGGAAGGAGAAAGGACACACAGGTTGGAGTGGTGGTGGGAAGAGAAAGGACACACAGGTTGGAGGTGGTGGGGAAGAAAAGGACACACAGGTTGGAGGTGGGAAGGGAAGGACACACAGTTGGGGTGAGGTGGGAAAGGAAGGACACACAGGTTGGAGGTGGGAAGTGAGAAAGGACACACGGTTGGAGGTGGTAGAAGAGAAAGGACACACAGTGTTGGAGTGTGGTGTGGAAGAGAAAGGACACACAGTTAGGTGAGGTGGAAGAGAAAGGACACACAGGTTGGAGGTGGTGGTGGAAAGGACACAGGTTGGAGGTGGTGGTGGGAAGAGAAAGGACACACGGTTGGGGTGAGGTGGGAAGAGAAAGGACACACAGGTTGGGGTGGTGGTGGAAAGAAAGGACACACAGGTTGGAGGTGAGGTGGAAGAGAAAGGACACACAGGTTGGAGTGGTGGTGGAAGAGAAGGACACGGTTGGAGGTGGGAAGGGAAAGGACACACAGGTTGGAGGTGGAGGTGGGAAAGAGAGGACACACAGGGTGTAGGTGGTAAGAGAAAGGACACAGGTTTAGGTGGAAGGGAAAAGGACACACAGGTTGGAGTGATGGTGGGAAAGAAAGGACACACAGGTTGGAGGTGGTGGTGGAAAAAGGACACACTGGTTGGGGTGGGAAAGAGAAGGACACACAGTTGGATGTGGAGGTGGTGGAAAGAGAAAGGACACACAGGTTGGAGTGTAGGTGGGAAGAGAAAGGACACACAGGTTGGAGGTGGATGTGGAAGAGAAAGGACACACAGGTTGGAGGTGGTGGTGGGAGAAAAGACACACAGTTGGAGGTGGAGGTGGAAGAGAAAGGACACACAGGTTGGAGGTGGAGGTGGAAGAAAGGACACACAGGTTGGAGGTGGGTGGGAGAGAGAGGACACACGGTTGGAGGTTGGGAAGAGAACACACAGGTTGGAGTGTGGTGGAAGAGAAAGGACACACAGGTTGGGGTGGAGTGGGAGAGAAAGGACACACAGGTTGGAGGTGGTGGTGGGAAGAGAAAGGACACACAGGTTGGATGGTGAGGTGGAAGAGAAAGGACACACAGGTTGGAGGTGGTGGTGGGAGAGAAAGGACACACAGGTTGGTAGGTGGAGGTGGGAAGAGAAAGGACACACAGGTTGGAGGTGGTGGGGAAGAAGGACACACAGGTTGGAGGTGGGTGGGAAGAGAAAGGACACACAGGTTGGAGGTGGGTGGGAAGGAGAAGGACACAGGTTGAGGGTGGAGTGGAAGAGAAAGGACACACACAGTGGAGGTGGAGGTGGGAAAAGAAAGGACCACGGTTGGAGGTGAGGTGGGAGAGAGAAAGGACCACAGGTTGGAGGTGGAGGGTGGAAGAAGAAGGACACACAGGTTGGAGGTGGAGGTGGGAAGAGAAAGAACACACGGTTGGAGGTGGTGAAGAGAAAGGACACACAGGTTGGAGTTGGTGGTGGGAAGAGAAGGACACACAGTGTTGGAGTGGTGGTGGGAAGAGAAAGGACACACAGGTTGGAGGTGGGGTGGGAAAGAAAGGACACACAGGTTGGGTGGTGTGGGAAGAAAGGACACACAGGTTGGAGGTGGTGGGGAGAAGAAAAGGAAACACCAGGTTGAGGTGGAGGTGGGAAGAGAAAGACACCAGGTTGGAGGTGGTGGTGGAAAAGAAAGGACAACAGGTGGAGGTGGAAGAAAGGACACACAGGTTGGAGGTGGTGGTGAAAGAGAAAGGACACACAGGTTGGAGGTGGTGGTGGGAAGAGAAGACACACAGGTTGAGGTGGAGGTGGGAAGAGAAAGGACACAGGTTGGGTGGAGGTGGGAAGAGAAAGGACACACAGGTTGAGTGGTGGGAAGAGAAAGGACCACGGTTGGAGGTGGTGGTGGGAGAGAAAGGACACACAGGTTGGAGTGGGAAGAAGGACACACAGTTGGAGGTGGTGGTGAAAGAGAAGGAACACAGGTTGGAGGTGGAGGTGGGAAGAGAAAGGACACACGTTTGGAGTGGGGTGGAAGGAGAAAGGACACACAGGTTGGAGGTGGAGGTGGGAAGAGAAAGGACACACAGGTTGGTGGGTGGTGGGAAGAGAAAGGACACACAGGTTGGAGGTGGGTGGGAGAGAAAGGACACCAGGTTGGAGGTGGTGGGTGGAAGAAGAAAGGACACACAGGTTGGAGGTGGTGAAGAGAAAGGACACACAGGTTGGAGTGTGTGGAAAGAGAAAGGACACAGGTTGAGGTGGTGGTGGAAGGGAAAGGACACACTGGTTGGAGGTGGGAAGGGAAAGGACACACAGGTTGAGGTGGAGGTGAAAGGAAGACACACAGGTTGGAGAAGGTAAAAGGACACAGGTTGGAGGTGGGAAGAGAAAGGACACACAGGTTGGAGGTGGTGGTGGGAAGAGAAAGGACACACAGGTTGGAGGTGGAGGTGGGAAGAGAAAGGACACACAGGTTGGAGGTGGGGTGGGAAGAGAAGAGACACACAGGTTGGAGGTGGGGTGGGAAGAGGAAAGGCACACAGGTTGGAGTTGTAGGTGAAGAGAAAGGACACACAGGTTGGATAGGTGTGGAAAGAAGGACACACAGGTTGGAGTGGAGGTGGTGGTGGGAGAGAAAGGACACACGGGTTGGAGGTGGAGGTGGAGAGAGAAAGGACACACGGTTGGAGGTGGAAGGAGAAGGACACACAGGTTGAGGTGTAGTGGGAAGAGAAGGGACACACAGGTTGGAGGTGGAAGAGAAAGGACACAGTTTGGAGGTGGAGGGAAGACACACAGGTTGGATGGAGGTGGTGAAGAGAAAGGACACACAGGTTGGAGGTGTGGTGTAAGAGGAAAGGACACACGGTTGGGAGTGGTAGGTGGAAGAGACACACAGGTTGGAGGTGGGTGGGAAGAGAAGGACACACAGTTTGGAGGTGGGAGGTGGGAAGAGACACACAGGTGGAGGTGAGTGGGAAGAGAAAGGACACACAGGTTGAGGTGGAGGTGGGAAAGAGAAAGGACACCAGGTTGGAGGGTGGTGGAAGAGAAAGGACACACGGGTTGGAGGTGGTGGTGGAAGAGAAAGGACACACAGGTTGGGGTGGAGGTGGGAAGAGAAAGGAACACACAGTTGGAGGTGGTGTGGGAAGAGAAAGGACACACAGGTTGGGGTGGTGTGGGGAAGAGAAGGACGAAACACAGGTTGGAGGTGGGGTGGGAAGAGAGGACACAGGAAAGACACAGGTTGGAGGTGGTGGAAGAGAAAGGACACACAGGTTGGAGGTGGAGGTGGGAAGAGAAAGGACACACAGGTTGGAGTGGTGGTGGGAAGAAAGGACACACGGTTGGAGGTGGTGTGGAAGAGAAAGGACACACGGTTGGAGTGGTGGGTGGGAAGAGAAAGGACACACAGGTTGGAGGTGGTGGTGGAAGAGAAAGGACACACAGGTGAGGAGGTGGGAAGAAGAAGGACACACAGTGTTGGAGGTGGTGGAAAGAAAGGACACACAGGTTGAGGTGGTGGGTGGAAGAGAAGGACACACAGGTTGGAGGTGAGGTGGGAAGAGAAAGGACACACAGTGTTGGAGGTGGAAAGGAGAAAGGACACACAGGGGAGGTGGAGGTGGGAAGAGAAAGGCACACAGGTTGGATTGGTGGTGGGGAAGAGAAAGGACACACAGGTGTTGAGGTGGGGGGAAAAGAAGGGACACACAGGTTGGAGGTGGTGGTGGAGAGAAAGGACACACAGGTTGGAGGTGGAGGTGGGAGAAAGAGAAAGGACACACAGGTTGAGGTGGAGTGGGAAGAGAAAGGACACAGGTTGGATGTGGTTGGGAAGAGAAAGGACACACAGGTTGGAGGTGTGGTGGGAAGAGAAAGGACACACAGTTGGAGGTGGTGGTGGGAAGAGAGAGGACACACAGGTTGGAGTTGGTGGTGGGAGGAGGAGAAGAGAGGGAAGAAAGGGACACATATAAGAAAACACAGTGTTGGAGGTGGTGTTGGGAAGGAAAAGGACACACACAGGTAGTGTGGGCAAGTTTGGAGGTGGTGGTGGGAAGAGAAAGGACACACAGGTTGGGGGGTAGGTGGTGGGAAGAGAAAGGACACACGGTTGGAGGTGGGAGGGGTGAAGGGAAGAAAAAAGGACGAGCCAGAGTGGAGTGGAGGTGGGAAAGAAAGGACAACACGTTGAGGTGAGGTGAGAAAGAGAAAAGGTAAAAAACACAGGTTGGAGGTGGTGGTGGGAGAAGAGACAGAGAGGACACAAGTTGGACACGGTGGATGTAGAATAGAGGGTTTGGTGGTGAACACAGGTTTTGGAGGAAAGAAGAAGGACACAACAGGTTGGAGGTGGTGGTGGTGGAAGAGAAAGGACACAAACAGTGTTGAGGTGTTTGTTGAGGTGGTGGTGGATTAGTGTGGAAAAGACAACAGCAGATTTTTGGTATGAAAAAGGACAAAGGTTGAGAAAGTGGACAAGTGGATTGAGGTGAAAGAACACACAGTTTGAGGTGGATGGTATGGAAAGAAAGAAAAGGACACACAGGTTGGAGGTAAGTAGGTGGGAAAGAAAGGACAAAACACAGGGGTTGGAGTGAGGTGGTGAGAAAAAACAATTTTGAAAGAAAACACACAGGGTTTGAGTTGTGGGAAGAAAAAAAGGACACACAGTTTGTAGAAGAAGGTAGGGTGAAAGAGGTGGGAAGAGAGAAAGAGAAAACACACAGGGATATGGAAAAGTGGGTGTGGGAAGAGAAAGGACTTACAACAAGGTTTGGAGGGTGAGGTGTGGAAGAAAAGGAACAGATGGAAAGAGGAGAGGACAAAACACAGGTTGAATGGAGGGTGGTGGGGGTGGGAAGAGAAGAGGAAACACACAGTTGGAGGTGGGAAGGAAAGGACACACAGGTTGGGGGTGGAGTGTGAGGAAGGGAAAGAAAGGGAGGAAGACACACAGTTTGGAGTTGTGGGAAGAGAAAGGACACACGGTTGGAGGTGGAGTGGAAAGAGGCACACAGGTTGGAGGTGGAGGTGAAGAGAAAGGACATACAGAGGTTGGAGTGTGTGGGAGAGAAAGACCACGGTTGAGGGGTGGGAAGACAACGACACAGGTTGGAGGGGAGGTGGAAAGAAAGGACACACAGGTTGGAGTGGAGGTGGGAAGAGACACAACAGTGGGAGGTGGAGGTGGGAAGAGAAAGGACACACAGGTTGGAGGTGGAGGTGAAGAAAAAGGAACACACAGGTTGGAGGTGGTGGGAAGAGAAGACACACAGGTTGGAGGTGGTGGTGGAAGAAGGACACAACAAGCAGGTTGGAGGTGAGTGGGAAGAGAAAGGACACACAGGTTGGAGGTGGGGGGGAAGAGAAAGGACACACAGGTTGGAGTGGTGGTGGGAAGAGAAGGACACACAGGTTTGGAGGTGGAGGTGGAAGGAAAGGACACACAGGTTGGAGTGGGGTGGGAAGAGAAAGGACACACAGTGGAGGTTGGAGGTGAGGTGGTGGGAAGAGAAAGGACACACAGGTTGGAGGTGGTGGTGGGAAGGAAGAGGACACACAGGTGGAGGTGGTGTAGGGGAAGAGAAAGACACAACGGTTGAAGGATGGTGGTGGGAAGGGAAGGACACACACAGTTTGGAGGTGGAGGTGGAGAAGAGAAGGACACACAGGTTGGAGGTAGGTGGAAAGAAGAGGAACACCAGGTTGGAGGTGGGAAGAGAAAGGACACACAGGTTGGAGGTGGTGGTGGGAAGAGAAAGGACACACAGGTTGGAGGTGGAGGTGGGAAGAGAAAGGACACACAGGTTGGAGGTGGGAAGAGAAAGGACACACAGGTTGGAGGTGGGAAGAGAAAGGACACACAGGTTGGAGGTGGGAAGAGAAAGGACACACAGGTTGGAGGTGGTGGTGGGAAGAGAAAGGACACACAGGTTGGAGGTGGTGGTGGGAAGAGAAAGGACACACAGGTTGGAGGTGGAGGTGGGAAGAGAAAGAGAAAGGACACACAGGTTGGAGGTGGGGGTGGGAAGAGAAAGGACACACAGGTTGGAGGTGGAGGTGGAAGAGAAAGGACACACAGGTTGGAGGTGGTGGTGGAAGAGAAAGGACACACAGGTTGGATGAGTGTGGAAGAGAAAGACACACAGGTTGGAGGTGGAGTGGTGGAAGAGAAAGGACACCAGGTTGGAGGTGGTGGTGGGAAGAGAAAGGACACACAGTGTTGGAGAGGTGGGAAAGAAAGGACACACAGGTGGAGGTGTGGTGGAAGAAGAAGGACACACAGGTTGGAGGTGGTGGGAAGAGAAAGGACACACAGGTTGGAGGTGGAGGTGGGAAGAGAAAGGACAACCAGGTTGGGGGTGGGGTGGGAAGAGAAAGGACACACAGTTGGAGGTGGGAAGAAGGAAAGGACACACAGTTTGGAGGTGGTGGAAGAGAAAGGACACACAGGTTGGAGGTGGGTGGGAAGAGAAAGGACACACAGGTTGGAGGTGGAGTGTGGGAGAGGAAAGGACACACAGGTTGGAGGGTGGAGTGGGAAAGAAAGGACACACAGGTTGAGGTGGGGTGGGAAGAGAAAGGCACACAGGTTGAGGGTGGTGGTGGGAAGAGAAAGACACACAGGTTGGTGGTGGTGTGGAAAAGAAGGACACACAGGTTGAGGTGGAGGGGGAAGAGAAAGGACACACAGGTTGGAGGTGGAGGTGGGAAGAGAAAGGACACACAGGTTGGAGGTGGTGGTGGGAAGAGAAAGGACACACAGGTTGGAGGTGGTGGTGGGAAGAGAAAGGACACACAGGTTGGAGGTGGTGGTGGGAAGAGAAAGGACACACAGGTTTGGAGTTGGAGGTGGGAAGAGAAAAGGACACACAGGTTGGAGGTGGAGTGGTGAGAGAGAAAGGACACACAGGTTGGAGGTGGAGGTGGGAAGAGAAAGGACACACAGTTGGAGTGGTGGAAGAGACACAGCAAGGTTGAGGTGGTGTGGAGAGAAAAGAGACACACAGGTTGGAGGTGGGGTGGGAAGAAAGGACACACAGGTTGGAGGTGGTGGTGGGAAGAGAAGGACACACAGTTGAGTTGGGGTGAAGAGAAAGACACACAGGTTGGAGGTGGGATGGGAAGAAAGACCACACAGGTTGGAGGTGGAGGTGGGAAGAGAAAGGACACACAGGTTGGAGTGGGTGGGGGAACAGAAAGGGGAAAGGACACACAGTTGGAGGTGGGGGGAGAGAAAGGACACACAGGTTGGAGTTGGAGGTGGAGGTGGGAGAAAAGGACACACAGGTTGAGGTGGGGTGGAAGAGAAGGACACACAGGTTGGAGTGGAGGTGGGAAAGAAAGGACACACAGGTTGGAGGTGGTGGTGGAGAAAGAAGGGACACACAGTTGGAGGTGGAGGGTGGGAAAAGAGAGAAGGACACACAGGTTGGAGGTGTGGGAAGAGAAAGGACGAGTGCGAAAGTAACAAGACGAAGGTGGGGGGGAGGTGGAGGGGAATGAAGAGAAAGGACACACAGGTTGTGAGGTGGTTGATAAGGACGAGGAGAAAAACAAAGGAACCAAAGAACAGGAGAAAGACCGATAAAACAAAGTTATTGGAATTAAAGAGAAAACAGTTGGGGGTGGAGTGGAAGAAAAAAGGGAAAAAAGACAACAGACAAGAGAACAATACACTGTAGGTGGTAAAGACACACCATTGGTGGAGTGCGGTACAGGCCAGGTTGTTGGAAAAAACACAGAGTATGGAAAAACACACAGGTTATGAGTAATTGAAAGAACACCAAGGGAAAGAGACACACAATTAAAGACAAATAAAGACCCAGGATGGAGGTGGGTGGTGGGAAGGGAAAGGACACACAGGTTGGAGGTGTGGTGGGAAGAGAAAGGACACACAGGTTTGGAGGTGGTGTTGGGAAGAAAAGACACACAGGTTGGAGGTGTGGTGGGAGAGAAAGGACACACAGTTGGAGGTGGTGGTGGGAAGAGAAAGGACACACAGGTGGAGGTGGTGTGAAGAGAAGGACACACAGGTTGGAGGTGGAGGTGGGAAAAAAGGACACCAGGTTGGAGGTGGGTAGGGAAGAAAGAAAGGACACACAGGTTGGAGTGGTGTGGGGAAGAGAAAGGACACACAGGTTGGAGGTGGAGGTGGTAAGAGAAGGACCACAGGTTGGAGGTGGTGTGGGAAGGAGAAGGGACACACAGGTTGGAGGTGGGAAGAGAGGACACACAGGTTGGAGGTGGTGGTGGAAAGAGAAGACACACAGGTTGGAGGTGGGTGGAAGAGAAAGGACACACAGGTTGGAGGTGGTGTGGAAGAGAAAGGACACACAGGTTGGAGGTGGAGGTGGGAAGAGAAAGGGACCACAGGCATAGTTGGTAGGTGGAGTGGGAAGAGAAAGGAGACACACAGGTTGAGGGTGAGGTGGAAGAAGAAAGGACACAACAGGTTGAGGTGGGTGGGAGAGGAAAGGACACACAGTTGAGTGGTGGTGGGGAAAAGAGAAAGGACACACAGTGGTTGGAGGTGGGAAGAAGGAAAGGACACCACAGGTTGGAGTGGTGGTGGAAGAGAGAGAAGGCACACAGGTTGGAGGGTGGTGGAAGAAAGGACACACAGGTTGGAGGTGGTGGGAAGAGAAAGGACACACAGGTTGGAGGTGGTGGTGGAAAGAGAAAGGACACACAGGTTGGAGGTGGTGGTGGGAAGAGAAAGGACACACTGGTTGGAGGTGGGAGGGAAAGGAACACAATAAAAGGCCATTGGTTGGAGGTGGGGTGGGAAGAGAAGGACACACATGTAGGTGGAGGTGGAAGAGAAAGGAACAACAGGTTGGAGGTGGGAAGGAGAAGGCACAACAGTTGGAAGTTGGTAGTGGAAGAAAGGACACACGGTTTGGAGTGGATGGTGGGAAGAGAAGGACACAGGTTGAGGTGGTGGTGGAAAGAGAAAGGCACACAGGCTGGGTGAGGTGGGTGGGGGAAAAGGAGACAAGGTGACGGTGGGAGGTGTGGGAAGGAAAGGACACACAGGTTGGGATGGGTGGTGGTGGGAGAGAGAGGACACACAGGTTGGAGTGGGTGGGAAGAGAAAGACACACAGGTTGGATGTGGAGGTGGGAAGAGAGGAAGGAAAGACACACGTTTGGAGGTGGGAAGGAAAGGACACACAGGTTGAGGTGGAGGTGGGAAGAGAGAAGGACACACAGTGGAGGGTGGGAAGAGAAAGGACACACAGGTTGAGGTGGGAAGAGAAAGGACACACAGGTTGGGAGGTGGGGTGGGAAGAGAAAGGACACACAGGTTGGAGTGTGGTGAGAGGAGAAAGGAACACTGGTTGGGAGGTGGGAAGGAAACGGACAGGTTGGAGGTGGTGGGAAGAGAAAGGAACACACAGGTTGGAGGTGAGGTGGGAAGAGAAGGACACACAGGTTGGAGGGTGGGGTGAGGAGAGAAAGGACACCAGGTTGGAGGTGGGTAGGGAAAGAGAAAGACACACAGGTTGGAGGTGGAGGTGGGAAGAGAAAGGACACAGAGACATGAGGATGAGCACAGAGGTTGGAGGTGGTGGGAAGAGAAAGACACACAGGTTGGAGTGTGGAGGTGGGTGAAAGAAGAGAAATGGAGAGAAGGACACAGCAGGTTGGAGGAGGTTGGGAAGAAAACAACAACAGGTGAGTAGTAGGTGGAAAGGTGGATGGTGTGGAGAATGGAGGGAGAAAAAGGACACACAGGTTGGAGGTGGGGGTGGGGAAACATAAGAGAAGACACACAGGTGGAGGTGGTGTGGGAAGAGAAAGGACACACAGGTTGGAGGTGGAGGTGGAAGAGAAAGGACACACAGGTTGGAGGTGGAGGTGTGGGAAGAGAAAGGACAACACGAGGTTGGAGGTGGGGGGTAGGGAAGAGAATGACACACAGGTTGGAGGTGGTGGTGGGAAAGAGAAGACACACAGGTGGGTGGAGGTGGGGAAGAGAAAGACACACAGGTTGGAGGTGGGGAAAAAAAGAAGGTGGAAGAGAAAGCACACAGTTGGAGGTGGTGGTGGAAGAGAAAGACACACAGTTGGAGAGGTGTGGAAAGAAAGGAACACACAAGAGGTGAGAAGAAAGGACACAAGGTGGAGGTGGTGGTGGGAAGAAAGGACACACAGGGTTGAGGTGGAGGTGGGAAGAGAAGGACCACAGGTGGAGGTGGAGGAGGTGGGAAGAGAAGACACACAGGTTGGAGGTGGTAGGTGGGAAGAGAAAGGACACACAGGTTGAGGTGGTTGGTGGGAAAGGACGAAAGGGAGACACACAGTTGGAGGTGGAGGTGGAAAGAGAAAAGGACACACAGGTTGGAGGTGGAGGTGGGAAGAGAAAGGACACACAGGTTGGAGGTGGTGGTGGGAAGAGAAAGGACACACAGGTTGGAGGTGGGGGTGGGAAGAGAAAGGACACACAGGTTGGAGGTGGTGGTGGGAAGGGAAAGGACACACAGGTTGGAGGTGGTGGTGGGAAGAGAAAGGACACACAGGTTGGAGGTGGTGTGGGAAGAGAAAGGACACACAGGTTAGTGGGTGGAAGAAAGAAGGACACACAGGTTGGAGGGTGGGGGTGAAGAGAAAGGACACACAGGTTGGAGGTGGTGGGTGGGAAGAGAAAGGACACACAGGTTGGAGGTGGAGGGGGGAAGAGAAAGGACACACAGGTTGGAGGTGGGGGGGAAGAGAAAGGACACACAAAGGATAGGAGGTGTGGTGAAGAGAAAGGACACAACAGGTTGGAGTGTGTGGGAAAGAGAAAGGACACACAGGTTGGAGGTGGTTGGTGGAAGAGAAAGGACCCACAGGTTGGAGGTGGGGTGGGAAGAGAAAGGACACACAGGTTGGAGGTGGAGGTGGAAGGAGAAAGGACACACAGGTGGAGGTGGAGGTGGGAAGGAGAAAGACACACAGGTTGGAGGTGGTGGTGGGAAGAGAAAGGACACACAGGTTGGAGGTGGGAAGAGAAAGGACACACAGGTTGGAGGTGGTGGTGGGAAGAGAAAGGACACACAGGTTGGAGGTGGTGGTGGGAAGAGAAGGACACACAGGTTGGAGGGGGAGGTGGGGAAGAGAAAGGACACACAGGTTGGAGGTGGTGTGGAAGAGAAAGGAACACACAGGTTGGTGGTGGTGGGAAGAGAAAGGACACACAGGTTGAGGTGGTGGTGGGAAGAGAAAGGACACACAGGTTGGAGGTGGGAGAGAAAGGACACAGTTGGGTGGTGGTGGAAAGAGAAAGGACACAGGTTGGAGGTGGTGGTGGGAAGAGAAAGGACACAGTTGAGGTGGGAGGGAAAGGACAAGGACACACAGGTTGGAGTTGGAGTGGGAAGGAGGAAGGACAACACAAGGTTGGAGGTGGGAAGAGAAAGGACAACAGAGGTATTTGGAGGTGGGAAGAGAAAGGACACAACAGTGTTGGAGGGTGGTGGTGGAAGAGAAAGGACACACAGGTTGGAGGTGGAGGTGGAAGAGAAAGGACACACAGGTTGGAGGTGAGTGGGAAGAGAAAGGAACACACAGGTTGAGGTGGGGTGGGAAGAGAAAGGACACACACAGGAAAGGTTGAGGTGGAGGTGGGAAGAGAAAGGACACACAGGTTGGAGGTGGTGGTGGGAAGAGAAAGGACACACAGGTTGGAGGTGGTGGTGGGAAGGGGAAAAGACACACAGGTTGGAGGGTGGGTGGGAAGAGAAAGGACACACGGTTGGAGGTGGGGTGGGAAGAGAAAGGACACAAGGTTGGAGGTGGGAGGTGGGGAGAGGAGGACAGACACACAGGTTGGAGGTGGTGGTGAAGAGAAAGGAAACACACACGGTTGGAGGTGGGAGTGGGAAGAGGAAAAACACAGGTTGGAGGTGGTGGGGGAGAGAAAGGACACACAGGTTGGAGGTGGAGGTGGGAAGAGAAAGGACACACAGGTTGGTGGGTGGGAAGGAAAGGCACAGGGAAGAGTAGCAGGGGGAAGAGAAAACATGTGGAGGTGGAGGGTGGGAAGAGAAAGGACACACAGGTTGGAGGTTGAGGTGGGAAGAGGAAACGACACAGGTTGGAGGTGGAGGTGGGAAGAGAAAGGACACACAGGTTGGAGGTGGAAGGAATGGTGGGGCAAGAGAAAGGACACACAGTTGGAGGTGGTGGGGAAGAAAGAGGACACACAGGTTGGAGGTGGATTGGGTGGGAAGGGAAGGACACACAGGTTGGAGGTGGAGGTGGGAAGAGAAAGGACACAGAGGTTGGAGGGTAGGTGGTGGGAAGAGAAAGGAACACAGGTGGAGGGTGGTGGGAAGAGAAAGGACACACAGGTTGGAGGTGGAGTGGGAAAGAAAGGACACACAGTAGTGGAGGTGGGAAGAGAAAGGACACACAGGTTGGAGGTGGAGTGGGAAGAGAAAGGACACACAGTGTGGAGGTGGTGGTGGGAAGAGAAAGGACACACAGGTGGAGGCGTGAGGTGGGAAGAGAAAGGACACACAGGTTGGAGGTGGTGGGGGAAGAAAGAAAGGACACACAGGTTGTAGGTGGTGGTGGGAAGAGAAAGGACACACAGGTGGACGGTGGACGGTGGGAAGAGAAAGGACACACAGGTTGGAGGTGGTGGTTGGAAGAGAAAGGACACACAGGTTGGAGGTGGGGGAAGAGAAAGGACACACAGGTTGGAGGGGTGGTGGAAGGAAAGGACACAGACAGAGAAGAGGCCAGGTTGGGAGGTGGTGGAAGAGAAGAGGACACAGGTTGGAGGTGGAGGAGAGAGAAAAGGACACACAGGTTGGAGGTGGAGGTGGGAAGAGAAAGGACACACAGGTTGGAGGTGGTGGTGGGAAGGGAAAGGACACACAGGTTGGAGGTGGGGTGGGAAGAGAAAGGACACACAGGTTGGAGGTGGTGGTGGAAAGAGAAAGGACACACAGGTTGGAGGTGGTGGGAGAAGAGAAGGACACACAGGTTGTGGTAGGACAGAAAAACACAGGTTGGGTGAGGTGGGAAGAGAAAGGACACACAGGTTGGTGTGGTGGTGGGAAGAGAAAGGACACACAGGTTGGAGGTGGAGGTGGGAAGAGAGAAGGACGCACAGTTGGAGGTGGAGGTGGGGGAAGAAGGACACACGGTTGGGGTGTGGAGAGGGAAGGAAAAGACACATGAGGTGGGAAGAAAGGACACAGGTTGGAGGTGGGTGGGGAAGAGAGACACACAGGTTGGAGGTGTGAGGTTGGGAAGAGAAAGGACACACAGGTTGGAGGTGGAGGGAAGGAAAGACACACAGGTTGGAGTGTGGAGGGTGAGTGAAGAAAAGGACACACAGGTTGGAGGTGGTGGGTGAGAGAAAGAGACACAGTTGGGGAGAACAGGGAAAAGGACACAAGGTTGGTAGGTGGAAGGTGGGAAGGAAGAAGGACCACAGGTTGAGGTGGAGGTGGGAAGAGAAAGGACACACAGGTTGGAGGTTGAGGTGGATAGAGAAAGGACACACAGGTTGAGGTGGGGTGGAAGAGAAAGGACACACAGGAAGTGAATACGAGAAAAGTCAAAGGTTGGAGGTGGAGGTGGAAAGAAAGGACACACAGGTGGAGGTGGGGTGGGAAGAGAAAGGACACACAGGTTGGAGGTGGAGGTGGGAAGAGAAAGGACACACAGGTTGGAGGTGGAGGTGGGGAGAGAAAGGACACACATGGTTGGTTGGGGAAGTGGGTTGAAGGTAAGTGAAGAGAAAGGACACACAGGTTGGAGGTGGAGGTGGGAAGAGAAGGACACCACAGGTTGTGAGGTGGAGGGTGGGGAAGAAAGGACACACAGGTTGGAGGTGGTGGTGGGAGAAAGAGACACCAGTTAGTGAGGAACAGAAAAAGACACACAGGTTGGAGAGGGTGTGTGGGAAGAGAAAGGACACACAGGTTGGAGGTGGTGGAGGGGTGGGAAGGAGAAAGGACACACAGGTTGGAGGTGGGGTGGGAAGAGAGACACAGGCACAGGTTGGTGGTGGTGGGAAGAGAAAGGACACACAGGTTGGAGGGTGGTGAGGTGGGAAGGAGAAAGGACACACAGTTGGAGGTGGTGGTGGGAAGAGAAAAACACACACAGGTTGGAGGTGGTGTGGGAAGAGAAAGGACACACAGGTTGGAGGTGGTAGGTGGGTAAGAGAAAGGGACACACAGGTTGGAGGTGAGGGTGGGAAGAGAAAGGACACACAGGTTGGAGGTGGTGAGGGGGGGGAAGAGAAAGGACACACAGGTTGGAGGTGGATGTGGGAAGGAGAAAGGACACACAGGTTGGAGGTGGTGGGAAGGAAAGGACACACAGGTTGGAGGTGGTGGTGGGAAGAGAAAGGACACACAGGTTGAGGTGGTGGGAAGAGAAAGGCACACAGGTGGGTGGGGGAAGAGAAAGGACACACAGGTTGGAGGTGGGAAGAGAAAGACACACAGGTTGGAGGTGGTGGTGGGAAGAGAAAGGACACACAGGTTGGAGGTGGAGTGGGAAGAGAAAGGACACACAGGTTGGAGGTGGGAAGAGGAAAGGACACACAGGTTGGAGGTGGTGGTGGGAAGAGAAAGGACACACAGGTTGGAGGTGGGGTGGAAGAGAAAGGAGACACACAGGTTGGAGGTGGTGGTGGGAAGAGAAAGGACACAGGTTGGAGGTGGTGGGAAGAGAAAGGACACACAGGTTGGAGGTGGTGGTGGAAAGAGAAAGGACACACAGGTTGGAGGTGGTGGTGGGAAGAGAAAGGACACACAGGTTGGAGGATGTGGAAGAGAAGACAACAGGTTAGAGGTGGAGGTGGGAAGAGAAAGGACACACAGGTTGGAGGTGGAGGTGGAAGAAAGGACACAGGTGGAGGTGGTGGTGGGAAGAGAAAGGACACACAGGTTGGGAGTGGGAAGAGAAAGGACACACAGGTTGGAGGTGGTGGTGGAAGAGAAAGGACACACAGGTTGGAGTGTGTGTGGGAAGAGAAAGGACACACAGGTGGAGGTGGAGGGGGAAGAGAAAGGACACACAGGTTGGAGGTGGAGGTGGGAAGAGAAAGGACACACAGGTTGGAGGTGGTGGTGGGAAGAGAAAGGACACACAGGTTGGAGGTGGTGGTGGGAAGAGAAAGGACACACAGGTTGGAGGTGGGAAGAGAAAGGACACACAGGTTGGAGGTGGTGGTGGAAAGAGAAAGGACACAGGTTGGAGGTGGTGGTGGGAAGAGAAAGGACACACTGGTTGGAGGTGGGAAGGGAAAGGACACACAGGTTGGAGGTGGAGGTGGGAAGAGGAAGGACACACAGGTTGGAGGTGGGAAGAGAAAGGACACAGGTTGGAGGTGGGAAGAGAAAGGACACACAGGTTGGAGGTGGTGGTGGGAAGAGAAAGGACACACAGGTTGGAGGTGGAGGTGGGAAGAGAAAGGACACACAGGTTGGAGGTGGTGGTGGAAGAGAGAAGGACACACGTTGGAGGTGGGTGGGAAGAGAAAGACCACAGGTTGGAGGTGAGTGGGAAGAGAAAGGACACACAGGTTGGAGGTGGTGGTGGGAAGAGAAAGGACACACAGGTTGGAGGTGGAGGTGGGAAGAGAAAGGACACACAGGTTGGAGGTGGAGGTGGGAAGAGAAAGGACACACTGGTTGGAGGTGGGAAGGGAAAGGACACACAGGTTGGAGGTGGAGGTGGGAAGAGGAAGGACACACAGGTTGGAGGTGGGAAGAGAAAGGACACAGGTTGGAGGTGGGAAGGGAAAGGACACACAGGTTGGAGGTGGAGGTGGGAAGAGAAAGGACACACAGGTTGGAGGTGGTGGTGGGAAGAGAAAGGACACACTGGTTGGAGGTGGGAAGGGAAAGGACACACAGGTTGGAGAGGTGGAAGAGAGGCACCGGTGAGGTGGAGGTGGAGAGACACACAGGTTGGAGGTGGAGGTGGGAAGAGAAAGACACACAGTTGGAGGTGAGGTGGGAAGAGAAAGGACACACAGGTTGGAGTGGTGGTGGGAAGAGAAAGGACACACAGGTTGGAGTGGTGTGGAGGAAGGACACGGTTGGAGGTGGAGGTGGGAAGAGAAAGGACACACAGGTTGGAGGTGGTGGTGGGAAGAGAAAGGACACACAGGTTGGAGGTGGTGGTGGGAAAGAAAGACACACAGGTTGAGGTGGGGAGGTGGAAGAGAAAGGACACAGGTTGGAGGTGTGAGGGAGAGAAAGGACCACAGGTTGGAGGTGGAGGTGGGAAGAGAAAGGACACACAGGTTGGAGGTGGAGGTGGAAGAGAAGAGGACACACAGGTTGGAGGTGGGAAGAGAAAGGACACACAGGTTGGAGGTGGGAAGAGAAAGGACACACAGGTTGGAGGTGGAGGTGGGAAGAGAAAGGACACACAGGTTGGAGGTGGGAAGAGAAAGGACACACAGTTGAGGTGGAGTGGGAAGAGAAGGACACACAGGTTGGAGGTGGAGGTGGGAAGAGACACACAGGTTGGAGGTGGAGGTGGGAAGAGAAAGGACACACAGGTTGGAGGTGGTGGGGAAGAAAGGACACACAGGTTGAGGTGGAGGTGGGAAGAGAAAGGACACACAGGTTGGAGGTGGGAAGAGACACACAGGTTGGAGTGTGGGTGGGAAGAGAAAGGACACACAGGTTGGAGGTGGAGGTGGGAAGAGAAAGGACACACAGGTTGGAGGTGGTGGTGGGAAGAGAAAGGACACACAGGTTGGAGGTGGAGGTGGGAAGAGAAAGGACACAGGTTGGAGGTGGTGGTGGGAAGAGAAAGGACACACTGGTTGGAGGTGGGAAGGGAAAGGACACACAGGTTGGAGGTGGAGGTGGGAAGAGGAAGGACACACAGGTTGGAGGTGGGAAGAGAAAGGACACAGGTTGGAGGTGGGAAGGGAAAGGACACACAGGTTGGAGGTGGAGGTGGGAAGAGAAGGACACAGGTTGGAGGTGGTGGGGGAAAGAAAGAACACGGTGAGTGAAGGGAAAGGACACACAGGTTGGAGGTGGAGGTGGGAAGAGAAAGGACACACAGGTTGGAGGTGGAGGTGGGAAGAGACACACAGGTTGGAGGTGGAGGTGGGAAGAGAAAGGACACACAGGTTGGAGGTGGAGGTGGGAAGAGAAAGGACACACAGGTTGGAGGTGGGAAGAGAAAGGACACACAGGTTGGAGGTGGTGGTGTGAAGGGAAGGGACACACAGGTTGGAGGTGGAGGTGGGAAGAGAAAGGACACACAGGTTGGAGGTGGTGGTGGGAAGAGAAAGGACACACAGGTTGGAGGTGGTGGTGGGAAGAGAAAGGACACACAGGTTGGAGGTGGAGGTGGGAAGAGAAAGGACACACAGGTTGGAGGTGGAGGTGGGAAGAGAAAGGACACACAGGTTGGAGGTGGAGGTGGGAAGAGAAAGGACACACAGGTTGGAGGTGGAGGTGGGAAGAGAAGGACACACAGGTGGAGGTGGTGGGAAGAGAAAGGACACACAGGTTGGAGGTGGAGGTGGGAAGAGAAAGGACACACAGGTTGGAGGTGGAGGTGGGAAGAGAAAGGACACACAGGTTGGAGGTGGAGGTGGGAAGAGAAAGGACACACAGGTTAGAGGTGGAGGTGGGAAGAGAAAGGACACACAGGTTGGAGGTGGAGGTGGGAAGAGAAAGGACACACAGGTTGGAGGTGGTGGTGGGAAGAGAAAGGACACACAGGTTGGAGGTGGTGGTGGGAAGAGAAAGGACACACAGGTTAGAGGTGGTGGAAGAGAAAGGACACACAGGTTGGAGGTGGGAAGAGACACACAGGTTGGAGGTGGTGTGGGAGGAAAGGACACACGGTTGGAGGTGGAGGTGGGAAGAGAAAGGACACACAGGTTGGAGGTGGGTGGTGGGAAGAGAAAGGACACACAGGTTGAGGTGGAGGTGGGAAGAGAAAGGACACACAGGTTGGAGGTGTGGGGAGAAAGGACACACAGGTTGGAGGTGGGAAGAGACACACAGGTTGGAGGTGGTGGTGGGAAGAGAAAGGACACACAGGTTGGAGGTGGAGGTGGGAAGAGAAAGGACACACAGGTTGGAGGTGGTGGTGGGAAGAGAAAGGACACACAGGTTGGAGGTGGGAAGAGAAAGGACACACAGGTTGGAGGTGGTGGTGGAAAGAGAAAGGACACACAGGTTGGAGGTGGGAAGAGAAAGGACACACAGGTTGGAGGTGGTTGTGGGAAGGGAAAGGACACACAGGTTAGAGGTGGGAAGAGAAAGGACACACAGGTTGGAGGTGGAGGTGGGAAGAGAAAGGACACACAGGTTGGAGGTGGAGGTGGGAAGAGAAAGGACACACAGGTTGGAGGTGGAGGTGGGAAGAGACACACAGGTTGGAGGTGGAGGTGGGAAGAGAAAGGACACACAGGTTGGAGGTGGAGGTGGGAAGAGAAAGGACACACAGGTTGGAGGATGAGGTGGGAAGAGAAAGGACACAGGTTGGAGGTGGAGGTGGGAAGAGAAAGGACACACAGGTTGGAGGTGGTTGTGGGAAGGGAAAGGACACACAGGTTAGAGGTGGGAAGAGAAAGGACACACAGGTTGGAGGTGGGAAGAGAAAGGACACACGGGTTGGAGGTGGGAAGAGAAAGGACACACAGGTTGGGGTGTGGTGGAAGAGAAAGGACACACAGGTTGGAGGTGGTTGGAAGAGAAAGGACACACAGGTTGGGGTGGAGTGGAAGAGAAAGGACACACAGGTTGGAGGTGGTGGTGGGAAGAGAAAGGACACACAGGTTGAGTGGTGGTGGGAAGAGAAAGGACACACAGGGAGGTGGAGGTGGGAAGAGAAAGGACACACAGGTTGGAGGTGGAGGTGGGAAGAGAAAGGACACACAGGTTGGAGGTGGAGGTGGGAAGAGAAAACACAAGGTTGGAGGGGAGGTGGAGGTGGAGGAAGAGAAAGGACACAGGTTGAGGTGGAGGTGGAAGAGAAAGGACCACAGGTAGTAGGTGGAGGTGGGAAGAGAAGGACACACAGGTTGGAGGTGGAGGTGGGAGAGAAAGGACACACAGGTTGGAGGTGGTGGTGGGAAGAGAGGACACACAGGTTGGAGGTGGTGTTGGGAAGAGAAGGACACACAGGTTGGAGGTGGTGGTGGGAAGAGAAAAAGGACAACAGGTTGAGGTGGAGTGGGAAGAGAAAGGACACACAGGTTGGAGGTGGTGGTGGGAAGAGAAAGGACACACAGGTTGGAGGTGGAGGTGGGAAGAAAGGACACACAGGTTGGAGGTGGTTGTGGGAAGGGAAAGGACACACAGGTTGGAGTGGGGTGGAAGAGAAAGGACACACAGGTTGGAGGTGGTGTGGAAGAGAAAGGGACACACAGGTTGGAGGTGGAGGTGGAAGAGAAAGGACACACAGGTTGGAGGTGGAGTGGGGAAGAGAAAGGGACAACACAGTGTAGGTGGTGGTGGAAGAGAAAGGACACACAGGTTGGAGGTGGGAAGAGAAAGACACACAGGTTGGAGTGGTGGTGGGAAGAGAAAGGACACACAGGTGGAGGTGGTAGAGAACACACAGGTTGGAGGTGGGGTGGGAAGAGAAAGAACACACAGGTTGGAGTGGTGTGTGGGAAGAGAAAGGACACACAGGTTGGAGGTGGGAAGAGAAAGGACACACAGGTTGGAGGTGGAGGTGGGAAGAGAAAGGACACACAGGTTGGAGGTGGTGGTGGGAAGGGAATGGACACAGAAAGAATGAAAGATCAAATGAGATCGATCGGGGAGGAAAAGCCAACTATCCAGGAGGCTATGGAGAGAGATCGATAGATTCACCAACGTGATACAAAAGAGAAAGGGAGGAGGATGGAGAGAAAGATGGAAAGAACAACAGAGGAACAAGTAACTGAGGATGAGAGCATGGGAACAACAGAAGAAAAGAGATGGAATTTGAGTCCCCAATGGAGGGAGTTGGAGATCGACAGAAGAGCAGCACAGAATAATGGAGGAATGTGAGACACAGTGGTTGAAATCAGGCTGTAACACCACACAGAGAGCACTAGAGGGCGCTAGAGACTAAGTAAGGTAGACGTTTCTGTTGTGTTGTTGTTTTTGTTGATATTCTAAGTAATTGTAAACATTTACAAACAGAATTAGAATTTCAGCTCGAAGGTGATTGGTTATTGGACACCAACATGATAGAAATGTAAAAATAAGAGGAAGGTGAGGGGGAAATGGAGAGACGAAGAAATATGGTAAGTCAAACTAGATTGTTGATTAATTTACTTCTGCCAGATTGGCTTTTATTACATTTTTGCGCTTTAGACCATTGCCTAATAAAAAGTTCAAAAACTACAAAGCTACATCCTGGAAAATAACGTGTCACTTTCATAGCGTATTGTGTCAATAATATTTAGAATATTTTTTGGGGGGGGTGACTACAAGGTATTATGTTCAAATGTCCACAGTTCCATACTCATTCTTCAGATTTGTTACCTCCTGTCGTTAAAAGGATTTTTCTTTTGAAATGCTGAGAAAGAAGAAAAGATGGAAGAGAGACAGAGGTGGAGATTATATTGGGGAATTGTATTTATTATTAGGTAATTTTATTTAACTAGGCAAGTCAGTTAAGAACACATTCTTATTTAAATTGACAGCTTAGGTGGGTTAAGGACGGCTTAGTGGGTTAACTGCCTTGTTCAGGGGCAGAACGACAGATTTTTACCTTGTCAGTTTACGGATTTGATCTAGCAACCTTTCGGTTACTGGCCCAACAGTCTAACCACTAGGCTACCTGCCGCCCCAATGCTTCCCACAGTTATGCCAAGTTGGCTGGGAAACAGTTGAGCATGAAAAACCCAGCAGTTTTGCAGTTCTTCACAGCTGGATGTGATACAGCCTGGAATTGAACCAGGGACTGTAGTGACGGCTCTAGCACTGAGATGCAGTGCCTTAGACCGCTGCACCACTCGGGAGCCCAGGCACAGGCACACACACATACCTATGGATTTTGTATTGTAGATATGCGGCAGTGGTGGAGTAGGGCTGTGAGGGAACACAGTGTGTTGTGAAATCTGTGAATGTATTGTAATGTTTTTAAAATTGTAAAACTGCCTTAATTTTGCAGGACCCCAGGAAGAATACCCTGAGTCTTTCCCATTCACCCTCTGAATAGCACAATCCATGTCTCAATTGTCTCAAGGCTTAAAAATAATTATTTAAACTGTATCCTACACTTCATCAACACTGACTGACGTGGATTTAGCAAGTGACATCAATAAGGGATCATAGCTAGCTTTCACCTGGTCAGTCTGTCATGGAAAGAGAAGGTGTCCTTAATGTTTTATACACTCAGTGTATATGTGATTTTGTCCTCGAGTTGAAAGATGTGTTATTAGTAACTAGGCTACTAAGTTAACTCATGCAAACTCACACCAGTTAGTGAAACATGTCAAGTAATGTCTAGCGTTAGCAATGTGCTAAGTTCGAAATGCCCTTTTGAAGATAGTAAGATACGACACCGTTGACACAATGACTGGTTTGCCATTACTACTACAGTGAATGAATGACGCTACAGCTATGTGCTAACATTTCGTAACTAGCTGGTACTCCCCTACCCGGTCTTGTCGACTACTACAGGTTCATGCGGTTGGTTGATGATGATGAGCAGCACACGGAGAACATAAACACACGAATTAAATGTCATCATTTAGCTTATGAAATCTGCAGTTGGACGAAGAAATACAACAGGTAAGTGTCTGAATGTTTAGCCTTCACCGTCGTGAGAATGTATGTAGCTAACTTCAAGCCAGTTAACGTTAGCTAGCTATAGTTACTTGCAACAATAATTATTTGGCATGCACGCCTTTGTTAGCGTTTACCGTGAGCAAAAAAACAACATTTCGTCTGGCTTGTCTTAGTACAATCAATCTACATTCTCCAGTCAGCCGACGACTGAATGCCCTGTTGGCTTTCGGTTGCAAAGCGTCGAAACAATATAGCTAACGTTACCTGGTTAGACTTTCAAATAGCTAGCTAGCCTGATGGGGGAAACACTGAAAATGTTAACTAGTTAGTATTTGTAATATCTTCACACTAGTTGTCATTGTTTGATACGAGTCTCAAATATCACAGCCACACGGTGCTTTCCAGCGTTATTGTTTACTGCCTGTAATGGTCAAGTAATCCACTGTCTGACCCACGCAGTTGAGCCAATGCCATTGCTACTTGGGATCCTTGGGACGCATATCCGAAACCCTAACATTAACCCTTACCTAACCATAACCATTTGCAATATCAACTTCGTTTGGGGGAGACGTCCCAAGGATTCTGAATAGCACGTTAAGACAATTCGTTTGAGCTAATTTCAGTCCATGTTTGTTTAGGATTAAGCATGAGGTATCTGGCTATTATTAACCATAATTAGGAAAACAAACAACAGTTAACCCGAGTGGTGCAGTGGTCTAAGGCACTGCATTTCAGTGCTAGAGGCGTCACTGCAGACACTGGTTCGATCCCGGGCTGTATCACAACCAGCTGTGATCAGGAGTCCCATAGGGCTGCGCACAATTGGCCCAGTGTCGTCCGGGTTAGGGAAAGGCCGGGGTAGGCCGTCATTATAAATACCAATTTGTTCTTAATTGACTTGCCTAGTTAAAAAAGGTTAAAAAAAAAACATAATTAAAATGGTAGCCTACGTGTTCATTTTGCATGAAGTCATTATGACTTGATTAGGAGTTGGTAACAAGAATGTCAATTTATAGAATGCAATAAAACCTAGCTACAGTGTAGTGAGTGAGAACTGGCATGTGTGCATATCTTTGTTTTGGTCGCACTGTGTGATGGCTGTCATCTACTTCTACATGTGGCCGCGGGGGTGTCACAGAAGCAACTAGTTCCTGCAAAGATGCTGGGGAATGCTAGATGTGCAGGCAGCTAAAATGACAAGGAACCCCCTCATGCGGTACAAAACATGGATTTAATATCTTTCTGAATTTTCTGGTTTTTGTAGAACCACTTGCAACTGGACAAGGACATTTATGAGATACACTTTTCTTCCAAATCGAGAACAAAGAAAGTATCGCCAAGACCAGGTTAGTAGAAAAATGTGGCGTAGTTTTCCATTAACTAAGCCATAACACCAGATATGGAACCATCACATATTGCTTTACAATTCCGTAGCTACACCAAAAAACGCAACATGCAACAATTTCAACGATTTTACTGAGTTACAGTTCATATAAGTCAATGGAAATAAATACATTAGGTCCTAATCTATGGATTTCACATGACTGGGAATACAGATATGCATCTGTTGGTCACAGATACCTTTTTTTAAAAGTTGGGGTGTGGATCAGAAAACCAGTCATTTTCTGGTGTGACCACCATTTGCCTCATGCAACGCATAGAGATGATCAGGCTGTCGATTGTGGCCTGTGGATAAGTTGCTGGATATTGGCGGGAACTGGAACACGCTGTCGTACACATCGATCCAGAGCATCCCAAACATGCTCAATGGGTGACATGTCTGGTGAATATGCAGGCCATGGAAGAACTGGGACATTTTCAGCTTCCATAAATTGTGTACAGATCCTTGCAACATGAGGCCGTGCATTATCATGCTGAAACATGGTGATGGCGGCGGATAAATGACATAACAATGGGCCTCAGGATTTCGTCACGTTATGTCTGTGCATTCAAATTGCCATCAATAAAATGCAATTGTTCTCGTTGTCCGTAGCTTATGCCTTCCCATACCATAACCCCACCACCACCACCAGGCTCTGTTCACAACTTTGACGTCAGTAAACCGCTCACCCACACGACACCATACACGCTGTCTGCCAGCTGCCTGGTACAGTTGAAACTGGGATTAATCCGTGAAGAGCAGACTTCGCCAGTGTGCTAGTGGCCATCGAAGGTGAGCATTTGCCCACTGAAGTCAGGTCAAGACCCTGCTGAGGATGACAAGCACACAGATAAATAAAGGTTAAATCAAATAAAACATTTATAAAAAATATGAGCTTCCCTGAGAGAGTTTGTGCAGAAATTATTCAGAAAGTTTAATCATCTGTCTGGGTGGCTGGTCTCAGACGATCCCGCAGGTGAAGCCGCCGAATGTGGAGGTCCTGGGCTGGCGTGGTTACACGTGGTCTGCGGTTGTGAAGCCGGTGGACGTACTGCCAAATTCTCTAAAACAACATTGGAGGCGGCTTATGGTAGAGAAATTAACAATTTCTCTGGCAGCAGCTCTGGTGGACATTCCTGCAGTCAGCATGCCAATTGTTAGCGCACTCAAAAACAGAATTGTGGAATTGTGTTGTGTGACAAAACTGCACATTTTAGAGTGGCCTTTTATTGTCCCCAGCACAAGTTGTACCTGTGTAATGATCTTGCTGTTTAATCATCCTCTTGATATGCCACACCTGTCAGGTGGATGGATTATCTTGGCAAAGGAGAAATGTTCACTAACAGGGATGTAAACACGTGTGCACAAAATCAGAGATAAATACGCATTTTGTGCATATGGAAAAATGTCTGGGATTTTTTGTTTTAGCTCATGAAACATGGGCTAAAACCCTTTACATTTATATTTTTGTTCAGTATAAATAAAACCATGATCAGCTTGTTTTGGATTAAGCAGAGGTATCAGGCTATTAATAACCAGAAGTACAAAAAACATCACTATGTTAGTTAGCCCACACAAATGATCATGTAGGCTACCATTTAACTAGGAAATGCAGTCATCATTATTTGATTATGAGTTGGTATTAAACATATCAGGAATGCACAAGAATGTCAATAATGTGTAGAATGCAATAAAACCATGAAATCATTATGCTATATCAAATGCCCTGTTATCAACACAGTTGGTTAAATTGCATATAAATGGCAAATTGCATTCCTTTTTTAGGGCAAGCCCTTAAAATCCATTGACCTAAATGTTAACATATGAGCGATTTTTAAATGTTTAATAATTGAGGCTTTTGTTGTTGTTATTACAAGGCTGGATGAGTGGGGCAACCTTCCCCTCTTCGAAAGAGGCAGAGATGAATCGTATCCACTATGAGCTGGAGTACACCGAGGGCATCAGCCAGCGCATGCGCATTCCCGACACACTCAAAGTGGCCCCCGAAAACCAACATGGGCTGCTGTCTCAGCCCCTGGCCCCCCACATGATGCATGTACCAGAGAGGATTGTGATAGCAGGTGAGCAGTGTGTGGTCTACATCAGTCGTTCCCAAATTGTGGGGAGGGGCGCCCCCCAACAAAAAAAGTTATATTTTGATTTATATATACACTACCGGTCAAAGGTTTTAAAACACCTACTGATTTCAAGGGGTCTTCTTTATTTTTACTATTTTCTACATTGTAGAATAATAGTGAAGACATCAAAACTATGAAATAACACATATGGAATCATGTAGTAACCAAAAAGTGTTAAACAAATCAAAATATATTTTATATTTGAGATTCTTCAAATAGCCACCCTTTGCCTTGATGACAGCTTTGCACACTCTTGGCATTCTCTCAACCAGATTCATGAGGTAGTCACATGGAATGCATTTCAATTAACAGGTGTGCCTTCTTGAAAGTTGTGGGCGGAGCAGTTGCCGTACCACGGGGTGATACAGCCCGACAGGATGCTCTCGATTGTGCATCTCTCGATTGTGCATCTAGCCAATTTAATCATTAAAAATTGCATGTAATAACTGTATCACCTGTTACTTTAAACAATGCCACTTTATATAATGTTTACATACCCTACATTACTCATCTCATATGGATATACTGTACTCTACCATCTACTGCATCTTGCCTATGTTGCACGGCCATCGCTCATACATGTATTTATATGTACATATTCTTATTCATTCCTTTACACTTGTGTGCAAAAGGTAGTTGTTGTGAAATTGTTAGATTACTTGTTGGATATTACTGCATGGTCGGAACTAGAAGCACAAGCATTTCACTACACTCGCATTAACATCTGCTAACCATGTGTATGTGACCAATAAAATTTGATTTGATTTAAAACTGTCTCTCATGAGGACCGCCACAGGAATGGAATACCCAGAGTTACCTCTGCTGCAGAGGATAAGTTCCTTAGTTACCAGCCTCAGAAATTGCAGCCCAAATAAATGCTTCAGAGTTGAGATGCCTGTTACTTCTACATCAACTGTTCAGAGGAGACTGTGTGAATCAGGCCTCCATGATGGAATTGCTGCAAAGAACCACTACTAAAGGACACCAATAATAAGAAGAGACTTGCTTGGGCCAAGAAACACGAGCAATGGATATTAGACCGGTGGAAATATGTCCTTTAGTCTGGAGTCCAAATTGGAGATTTTTGGTTCCAACCGCCATGTCTTTGTGAGACGATCTCCGCATGTGTATTTCCCACTGTGAAGCATGGAGGAGGAGGTGTGATGGTGTGGGGGTGCTTTGCTGGTGACACCGTCTGTGATTTATTTAGAATTAAAGGCACACTTAACCAACATGGCTATCACAGCATTCTGCAGTGATACGCCTCCCATCTGGTTTGCGCTTAGTGGGATTATCATTTGTTTTTCAACAGGACAATGAACCAACACACCTCCAGGCTGTGTAAGGGCTATTTTACCAAGTAGGAGAGTGATGGAGTGCTGCATCAGATGACCTGGCCTCCGCAATCACCCGAACCTCAACCCAATTGTGATGGTTTGGGAATCAAATCAAAGTTTATTTGTCACGTGCGCCAAATGTTATTATCTTACCTTTATTTATCTACAGTAGGCAAGTCCGTAAAGAACAAATTCTTATTTTCAACGACGGCCTAGGAACAGTGGGTTAACTGCCTTGTTCAGGGGCAGAACGACAGATTTTTACCTTGTCAGCTCGGGAATTCGATCTTGCAACCTTCCGGCTCCTAGTCCAATGCTCTAACCACTAGGCTACCTGCCGCCCCACTGAATACAACAGCTGTGGACCTTACAGTGAAATGCTTACTTACTAACCAACAGTGCGATTAAAAAAAATTAGTTAAAAAAAATTGGTATTATGTGAAAAGTAAAGAAATAAAAACAACAGTGAAAATAACAGTTGCGAGGCTATATGGTTAAATAAAGGTGAAATACAGTATTGAGGCTAAAAACAGGCACTGGTTAGTTGGGCTAATTGATATAGTATGTACATGTAGGTATGGTTAAAGTGACTATGCATATATGATAAACAGAGAGTAGCAGCAGCGTAAAAGAGGGGTTGGGGGGGAGAATGCAAATGGTCCGGATAGCCATTTGATTACTTGTTCAGGAGTCTTATGGCTTGGGGGTAAAAACTGTTGAGAAGCCTTTTGGTCCTAGACTTGGCGCTCTGGTACCATGCGGTAGTAGAGAGAACATTCTATGACTTGCGTGGCTGGGGTCTTAGAATTTTTAGGGCCTTCCTCTGACATCACCTGGTGTAGAGGTCCTGAATGGCAGGCAGCTTAGCCCCAGTGATGTACTGGGCCGTACGCACTACCCTCAGTAGTGCCTTGCGGTCGGAGGCCGAGCAGTTGCCATACCAGGCAGGGATGCAACCCGTCAGGATGCTCCGATGGTGCAGCTGTAGAACCTTTTGTGGATCTGAGGACCCATGCCAAATCTTTTTAGTCTCCTGAGGGGGAATAGGTTTTGTTGTGCCCTCTTCACGACTGTCTTGGTGTGTTTCGACTAGAGGTCGACCGATTATGATTTCTCAATGCCGATACCGATTATTGGAGGACAAAAAAAAGCCGATACCGATTAATCGGCCGATTTATTTTTTAAAAAAAAACTTTTTTTTTTTAAATATATATATATCATACACACACACATTTTTGTAATAATGACAATTGCAACAATACTGAATGAACAATGAACACTTTTATTTTAACTTAATATAATACATAAATACACACACACGCACACAGCTCTGAAGTGACAATGATACTGAAGAGTCTGCTTAGGAGACAAATACTCTCAACTGTTTGAATAAAAATAGTTTAAGTTACCTGTGATGAATGTTGAAAACAAAAACCTTAATTTCTATATGCAGGAAATCCTATTTTAATAATGGGCATGGTAAGAATTGACAACCAAAGTGCGAGTCATAATTCCCATGACACCTAGCAAAATCTGAAAAGCGGTTCCTTCATTTATTGCATAGGATATTCTTTAGATTCACTTAAAATAAGGTCTGTGTTTCGTGTAGGCTTACATCACCGTGCCAATTTTATAACTGTGTAGATATCCATAGGACAAGGTAACTCTGATCAATATTGGCTAAATATAAGCGAAGATAAAAAAAATTGTAGAGTGGATTTATGAAAATATGTTGACAAACGTTACCTTATCCTAGTGAGATTTACACGGGTATCAAAACGTCGAGGCGGTTTAAGCCTGCACGAAACACAGACCTTATTTGAAGTAGATCAAGACATTCTCTGTGGAAGACATGAACGGTAAAATAACGAAGGAACCCCTTTCAAATTCAGCCGCAAGTTATTACAGGAATTATAACGCGTCGACTATTTCTCTCTAAACCATATACCTTTGACTAATCCGGAAACTATCACCTCGAAAACAAAACATTTATTCCGTTCCGTATTTTATCTAACGGGTGGCATCCATGAGTCTAAATATTCCTGTTACATTGCACAACCTTCAATGTTGTCATAATTACGTAAAATTCTGGCAAATTAGTTCGCAAAGAGCCAGGCGGCCCAAACGGTTGCATATACCCTGACTCTGCATGCAATGAACGCAAGAGAAATGACACAATTTCACCTGGTTAATATTGCCTGCTAACCTGGATTTCTATTAGCTAAATATGCAGGTTTAAAAATATATACTTGTGTATTGATTTTAAGAAAGGCATTGATGTTTATGGTTAAGTACACATTGGAACAATGACAGTCATTGATTGATTGTTTTTTATAAGATAAGTTTAATGCTAGCTAGCAACTTACCTTAGCTTACTGCATTCGCCAACAGGCAGGCTCCTCGTGGAGTGCAATGTAATCAGGTGTTAGAGCACAGGTGTCAAACTCATTCCACGGGGGGCCGAGTGTCTGCGGGTTTTCGCTCCTCCCTTGTACTTGATTGATGAATTAACATCACTAATTAGTTAGGAACTCCCCACACCTGGTTGTCTAGGGCTTTATTGAAAGGAAAAACCAAAAACCTGCAGACACTAGGCCCTCCGTGGAATGAGTTTGACACCCCTGTGTTAGAGCATTGGACTAGTTAACTAGTTTTGCAAGATTGGATCCCCCGAGCTGACAAGGTTAAAAATCTGTCGTTCTGCCTTCCTAGGCCGTCATTGAAAATAAGAATGTGTTCTTAACTGACTTGCCTAGTTAAATAAAGATTAAATAAAGGTGTAAAAAAATATATTAAAAAAATACCGATTTCCGATTGTTATGAAAACTTGAAATCGTCCCCGATTAATCGGCCATTCCGATTAATCGGTCGACCTCTAGTTTCGACCATGTTAGTTTATTGGTGATGTGGACACCAAGGAACTTGAAGCTCTCAACCTGCTCCACTACAGCCCCGTTGATGAGAATGGGGGCGTGCTCGATCCTCTTTTTCCTGTAGTCCACAAACATCTCCTTTGTCTTGATCACGTTGAGGGAGAGATTGTTGTCCTTGCACCACACGGCCAGGCCTCTGACCTCCCTATATGCTGTCTCGTCGTTGTTGGTGATCAGGCCTACCACTGTTGTGTCACTGGAAAACTTAATGATGGTTTTGGAGTCGTGCCTGTCCATGCAGTCATGAGTGAACAGGGAGTACAGGAGGGGACTGAGCCCGTCAGGAAGTCCAGGATCCAGTTGCAGAGGGAGGTGTTTAGTCCCATGATCCTTAGCTTAGTGAAGGGCTTTGAGGGTACTATGGTGTTGAACGCTGAGCTGTAGTCGTTGAATAGCGTTCTCACAAAGGTGTTCCTTTTGTCCATGTAGGAAAGGGCAGTGTGGAGTGCAATAGAGATTGCATCATCTGTGGATCTGTTTGGGCAGTATGCAAATTGGTGTGGGTCTCTGGGATAATGGTGTTAATGTGAGCCATTACCAGCCTTTCAAAGCACTTCATGGCTGTGGACGTGAGTGCTACGGGTCTGTAGTCATTTAGGCAGGTTGCCTTAGTGTTCTTGGGCACAGGGACTATGGTGGTCTGCTTGAAACATGTTGGTATTATAGATTCAAATCAGCGACATGTTGAAAATGTCAGTGAAGACACCTGCCAGTTGGTCAGCACATGCCTGGAGCACACGTCCTGGTAATCCGTCTGGCCTTGTGAATGTTGACCTGTTTAAAGGTCTTACTCACGTCGGCTACGGAGAGCGTGATCACACAGTCATCCGGAACAGCTGATGCTCTCATGCATGCCTCACTGTTGCTTGCCTCGAAGCGAGCATAGAAGTGATTTAGCTCGTCTGGTAGGCTCGTGTCACTGGGCAGCTCGCGGCTGTGCTTCCCTTTGTAGTCTGTAATAGTTTGCAAGCCCTGCCACATAAGATGAGCGTCGGAGCCGGTGTAGTACGATTCAATCTTAGCCCTGTATCAGCGCTTTGCCTGTTTGATGGTTTGTCGGAGGGCATAGCAGGATTTCTTATAACCTTCCGGGTTAGAGTCCCGTACCTTGAAAGCGGTAGCTCTACCCTTTAGCTCAGTGCGAATGTTGCTTGTAATCCATGGCTTCTGGTTGGGGTATGTACGTACAGTCACTGTGGGGACGACGTCTTCGATGCACTTAATGATAAAGCCAGTGACAGATGTGCCATCGGAAGAATGCCATCGGAAGAATGCCATCGGAAGAATCCCGGAACATATCCCAATCTGTGATAGCAAAACTGTAGTTTAGCATCTGCTTCATCTGACCACTTTTTTATAGACCGAGTCACTGGTGCTTCCTGCTTTAATTTTTGCTTGTATAAGCAGGAATCAGGAGGATTGAGTTGTGTTCGGATTTACCAAATGGAGGGCGAGGGAGAGCTTTGTACACGTCTCTGTGTGTGGAGTACAGGTGATCCAGAATTTTTTTCCCTCTGGTTGCACATTTAACATGCTGATAGAAATTATGTAGAACTGATTTAAGTTTCCCTGCATTAAAATCCCCGGCCACTAGGAGTGCCGCGTCTGGGTGAGCGGTTTCCTGTTTGCTTATTTCCTTATACAGCTGACTGAGTGCAGTCTTAGTGCCAGCATCTGTCTGTGGTGGTAAATAAACAGCCACAAAAAGTATGGATGAACACTATTTGCCAAGACTTTGGTCTACATTTTATTATAAGATACTCTACTTCAGGCGAGCAAAATCTAGAGACTTCCTAAGATTGTGCATCAGCTGTTGTTTACAAATGTGCACAGACCGCCTCCTCTCATCTCACCGGAGTGTGCTGTTCTATCTTGCCGGTGCAGCGTATATCCCACTAGCTGAATATCCATGTCGTCATTCAGCCACGATTCCGTGAAACATAAGATGTTACAGTTTCTGATGTCCCGTTGGTGGGATATTTGTGATCGTATCTTGTCTAATTTATTGTCCAATGATTGCACTTTGGCAAGTAATATTGACGGTAACGGCAGCTTTCCCACTTGCCTTCTGCGGATCCTTACGAGGCACCCCGCTCTGTGTCCTCTGTACCTGCGTCTCTTTCTCTTGCCAATGACGGGGATTTCAGCCTTGTACATCCTGTGCGTCCTGCTTGTTGAAGAAAAAATCTTTGTCTAATCCGAGGTGAGTGATCTCTGTCCTGATATCCAGAAGCTCTTTTTTGCCGTAAGATACAGTGGCAGAAACATTATTTACAAAATAAGTTACAAATAACGCAAAAAAAAAAACACATAGCACAATTGATTAGACACCCGTAGAAAAGGAACTCCGCCCGGCTTTCAACTTACTCTTGAAAGTTGTAATAGTAGAATGCACAAGGTGCATTTTCTAAATTGGGTAGTGCATCATCATTTCCTCTTGTCATGTCAGTCATTGCAGAACTTAGAGAGCTATTTATAACTTGTCAGAAAAGTCCAGATCAACTTGCTCATGTCAGCTAATGTTTTTTTGCTAGTTATTTTATCCCATAGATTTTGTTGTCATGTTTGAGTCACTCCTATCACATTAATGCACATTAGACATGGAAACATGTGTAGAATTGCAAGAAAAGTAGGTTTAAATCTGTCTAATTCTTTACGCCAATGAGTGGTGTGAGCAGTTTGTGTCATGAACAATGCTTGTGCGTATGGGAATAGACGTGACACGGGATGTTCCCCAATGCTGGAAGTGGGGCTGGAGGGAAAAAGTTTTGGAGCCCCTGGTCTACATGATACATGTACCAGAGAGGATTGTGATAGCAGGTGAGCGGTGTCTGCTCTCTGGACAGAGCCATCTGGTTGTCAGGGTGGTTTTGTAGGGAAACCTGGAGAGAGCCATCTGGTTGTCTGTGGGGAAACCTGGAGAGAGCCATCTGGTTGTCTGTGGGGAAACCTGGAGGGGGCCATCTGGTTGTCTGTGGGGAAACCTGGAGAGAGCCATCTGGTTGTCTGTGGGGAAACCTGGACAGAGCCATCTGGTTGTCTGTGGGGAAACCTGGACAGAGCCATCTGGTTGTCTGTGGGGAAACCTGGACAGAGCCATCTGGTTGTCTGTGGGGAAACCTGGACAGAGCCATCTGGTTGTCTGTGGGGAAACCTGGACAGAGCCATCTGGTTGTCTGTGGGGAAACCTGGAGAGAGCCATCTGGTTGTCTGTGGGGAAACCTGGAGAGAGCCATCTGGTTGTCAGTAGGTCAGTCCAAATGCCTGTTGAGCCATTGTGCTGACAAGTCCAGCTAGTCCTCCCCTGTTTCAGTCCGTGTTCTTCCGTTTGTTGACTAATGAACATGACACTGTCCTCCTTCCGCCTTCTCCAGGGGACGATGGGGACTCCCGTTACTCCCGGCCCAGAGACCTAGACCTGATCCAGTCCACTCCTCCTGTGGATTTACTGGACATGAAGGCGCCGCCACGAATACTCACCCTCAATGAACATTCCCTGGACTCCCTGGAGACTGACCAGGCTCCCACAACACAGGCCCACGCCAACCAGGGGGTGAGTTTGTGTCAACGGTGTGACGTCATTAGAACTACACAGAGCCATAAATGGTTCTCAGAAATGAGAAATGTTCTACAAAAAAAAAATGCTTTTCTATTTGGAGCCTTCTATTTGGAGCATGCTAACCTGGGTCTGGTTTTTCATTATTATTCATGCTACGATGCTAACACTAATCAGCGGGTAAGTAGGCCAACCCAGGCCTCCCAAGTGGTGCAGTGGTCTAAGGCACTGCATCGCAGTTGCTTGCTGTGCCACTAGAGATTCTGAGTTCGAGTTCAGGCTCTGTTGCAGCCGGCCGCGACCCGGGAGACCCATGGGGCGGCGCACAATTGCCCCAGCGTCGTCCGGGTTAGGGGAGGGTTTGGCCGGCAAGCATGTCCTTGTCCCATCGCGCACTAGCGACTCTTGTGGCAGGCCGGGCGCAGTGCACACTGACACAGTCGCCAGGTGCACGGTGTTTCCTCTGACACATTGGTGCGGCTGGCTTCCGAGTTAAGTGGGCATTGTGTCAAGAAGCAGTGCGGCTTGGTTGGGTTGTGTTTCGGAGGACGCATGGCTCTTGACCTCTCCCGAGTCTGTACAGGAGTTGCAGCGATGAGACAAGACTGTAACTACCAATTGGACCAAAGAAAAAATGGTAATAAAAAGTAGACCAACCCATACTGTATGTTTGGTATCTTACTCTAAGGACCGCCAGTTACTTCCTAGTTATCCGTTACTACATTTCCAATTAGGCAGAAATAGTCCTATCACTTTAAAATCTAAGGCTAAAATGAAAATATAGCGATCCCATCATACATCCCTGATGTGCCCCATACACAGGTCCACTCTCGGTCGCTGAGGGAGCGCACTGTGAGCGATACAACCAGCATCCGCCAGAGCGGCCCGGCCAACAGAACCCACGTAAGGTAAGCACCAGCCCAGGTGTGAGGGAAGCATTGGAAGAGTCATCGCTTTCTTTCTCGTAGTTATGAAATGCCTAATTTCAGCACCCAGAACGAGATCTGGCGTGGCCAGCTACTTGATTTGGTTCTTGGGGCAAAAAGGCTTTCAAATCTGAACTAGATAAGTCCACGCAAACTCACTGTCAAAGACCCTTCCTAGCCCCATCCTTTCTGGAAAGTCCCCCTGTTTTTACAATATTTGTATATGCTGCATGCTAATAACATGGAGGTATATGACAATGTTTTCAAAGCGACTATTTTGCAGATAACTAGTGTTTATTAGAGAATTTTCCGGTTAGAATCCCTGTTCCCACTCTTAGCACCACTTCGGCGAAATCATGATTCGTAAAAATAACTGCTGGAAAGGATCGCTGGTTCGAATCCCCTCGTCGACTAAGTGAAAAATCTGCTGATGTGCCCTTGAGCAAGGCACTTAACCCTAATTGGTCTTGTAAGTCGCTCTGGATAAGAGCGTCTGCTAAATGACTAAAATGTAAATAAAAATGGTGTCCATGAGTTCATCTGACTCTGGGTCTTTATCGCCAAAAGTATCCCCTTTAACATTTAAATGTAATCTGTCACAGGAAGAATCTCATGAGGACCAAACATTCAAATGTTGCGTCTTTCCTCGGAGACTGGGATTTGATGGATAATGTGCAACAATTCTTCCAGTGCGCTGGTTTTGGACTAATCCTAATTTTGCGGGGATGCACCCCCCCGCATCCCCCCCCCCCATCGAGCAGTTGGCCGGAGCCTAGATTTGGTTCTGCGTTGCCGTGATTAATCACGAGAGACTATGAAATGCCTATCTCTCTTCATCTCTCTCAATTCCTTGACATGTCTTT
Organism: Salvelinus namaycush; assembly: GCF_016432855.1. NCBI lineage: Eukaryota > Metazoa > Chordata > Actinopteri > Salmoniformes > Salmonidae > Salvelinus > Salvelinus namaycush. The sequence goes on along the minus strand of NC_052331.1, from coordinate 40,225,418 downwards.
GCCTCTCTTCCTCTGTTTGTCCATCTCTCTACCTTCTTTCAATTTTCCATCCCTCCCTTCATCTCACTCTTACATTTTTTTTCCCTTCTCTCTCTCAGTGTAACCCTGTCCCCCGTCGCCCCCCCTCTCCGTGCCTGTCCTCCACTGTGTACCCCTGAGGACGTCGTGAACCTACAGTACAGTGCTGGAGGGTTGTTGTCCTATATCCAATGCACCACGCGCCGGGCCTACCAGCAGGTCCTGGAGGTCCTGGAGGTCGACATCCACCGCAGGTGACCCCCTTGATCTCCTCAGCCACACACATGTTGCATTCTGAAAGAAGAAAAAAAATCACCCTTTTTCCTAAGTGTGTGCACTTGCACGCTCCCGGTCATGGATTTAAAAGCATAAGACTGGTGTAAACATCGACCGGAAGGAGTTTCCACCCTTGTTAATAACATCTATGTGAGAAAGTGTGCTAGTGCATACTTCAGGAGTAGTCAGTGTGTGCCTCATGCTTTCTCTAAGCTAGGATGAGATTAAGATATATTATCTCTAAGTAAGCTGTAGTGCGTAGCTACTGTCAACAGATTTCCTTGGGTCTATTTTATCTTGTGACATCAGTCATTCTCTAGGAGAACATCAGACAGTCAGTCTGTTTTTACAATAGCCCCTTTTTTTATATATATTTTCTCATGATGACTTTGTCCTTTTTTTCCGCTGAATCAAGGTGATTCTTGACGTGTGTGTGTGTGTGTGTTCTAATGGAATAGCATTAGACTGCATAGAGTTGGCTCATGATCGCCTCTGTTAGCTCAAACACTGCTGTATTGGCACCTAGCCTGTACTTACCCTCTCAATAATGAAGCTGAGCTCGGAGTGGTGATGGCATGTTTAGCGCCACTAAAACTGTGTTTTTTAAAGTTGAAAGACCATTCAAATGCTCTGAGTCAAGTATTTACAATGTTACTAACCAAGCCGGAAATGCAGTCCATCAGTTTGGGGAAACTCATTTTACTTCGGAATATAGATGTTGGCTTTTGCAGTGTTGCAGCCAGTAACTTATTCAAATGTAACTTTTTCCATATATGTTAAATCCATTTATGTTCTGTCGTATTATAAATATGTTCTGCTTTTTGTTTCCTGTAGGGCTGGTCACTTGGCCCTCGACATGGACATGACCCCTGACGATTCAGGCTTAGTGGACGCCTCGTCATTACGGCGACAGGTAGTCAAAGCATTGTACCCTGTGTTGCCCTCCTATCCAATTATATTTATTAAATGATTGATTACCTTCCAATTTATATATTGATCAAATGAATAACTGTAGCTAACGCATAATGGGTATCAGAGGAGGCTGGTGAGGGGAGGATGGCTCATAAGTGAATGGAAAGGTATCAAACACATTGCATTCATTTCGTTCCAGGCATTATTATGAGCCCGTCCTCCCCTTTTTAAAGTGCCACCAGCCACCACTGATAGGTATGTAATGTATAAGTTGATAAATTGTCTGACTCACAGAAATTGAGTCAATTCCATTTCAGTTCGGGAAATGACATTTTGGGGATGTCCTGAATTGATGTGGAATTGACACTCTCCCAATGAAGAAAGAATAAAATGGTCTCTATAAGGAGTTTTCAATCCACTAAACTGAATTTCATTTAATTCACTGAATGGACTGAATCAACTGTTCTGATGAATCATCATTTTTAACAAACTGATTCACTACATTCACCTGCTTATTCAGATTGTGAAGCTGAACCGACGTCTCCAGCTACTGGAGGAGGAGAACAAGGAGCGCTCCAAGCGAGAGGTGATTCTCTACTCCGCCACCGTGGCGTTCTGGCTCATCAATACCTGGATCTGGTTCCGACGTTAGAACCGCACGGAACCCAATGACCAGGACCTACACTGTCATTTAACCAGAAATATCTCAATTCCTTCTACAGATTGTAACACCAGATAATGTGATTTAATCAAAACAATGTTTTTATCTAATATACTGGGAGTTGCCGGTTAGGTACTGTTTGGTGTAGCACAGAACATTTCAGACCGACCTTAGTTTGGCGATACTGTCCTCATCCTCTCTTTGTAGCAACAGGAGTCTCATAACATGTCCTTGTCCAGGGTGCAAGGGGGTCCATGACATTTTTATTTTTTAAATGCTCTGTTATTAAAATAAATACTTTTTATGATCCGTGAAGTAATCCAACAATGTGTACACCGCCATCTTGTATATTTCAAGTCTTCTCACATTGATCGAGACAGGTGTCTGTCATCACTTTGGGGTGGACCCACCTGTTTGGAGCAAAACTAAATTGTGGAGGGGGGGTGGTGGTATCTATGACAACTCCGACTGCCTAATCTGTTGGTTAAAAATATGGCTTGGATGTCCCCATCGATCCAGATTGCTTGAACCAGTGAGGCTGCTGAAATTACAAGGATACAGGCAAAGGAAACCAGTGTTGAGATTTCTCCAAATGTAAGCATTTAGTTGCACGTCCTGTGTGAAGGGATTCGTACCATTACTCCATTTTATGGTGTGGATTGACTTTATTTCTCTCCTACCTCGATGTTGGCAAGAAGCGGAGCATGAGTCTAAATGTCTATTCATTATCATCCAATGAAGTCTTTAGCACTGTATGACGTAATTGCCGTGTGTGGAAAAAATAGTTTGAACTCATATTTTTCAGGAATAAATATGTATGTATCTTGTGGAATATATGAGCTAAGAAACATTGCGACAAATGTGATTATGTTCTGTATTTATCAGACGCTGTTTTCGCTGCACGAATCTGGCATCTTTAGTTGAAAAACAGTTTTTTTATTTTGTTTTCTTTAGTTTAACATTTATTTGTGTATTTTTATGTATGTATTTATTTTCTTTAGTTGAACATGTATTTGTGCATGTATTTATCTATTTTCTTGTAATATCAATGGATTGTTTGGAAATATTTTACTTGTAATAAATGATGTGTGGTTGAAAAGGATGATCTGTTGTTCTCTTCCCTCTGCCCCCTATTGGTAGATTAGTGTAAAAAAAAAAAACTTCACCCACAACTGTGTATCAAGTTGTTGGCTTTATAACTAAGTCAGACGAGCACAGTGGGTTTTACAAAACGGAGTGATTTGTTGCGCAGCAACGCACCTGATGCCATTTCGTACAGAGAGATCTGCGATTACACGGGTAAGTGTGCATGTTTATAACGGTTAGCTGTGGGTTAGCCGAGAGTTTAGCTAACTAGCATGCAGTTCGGTCCTACTAGAATTTCCCCCTTTCATCTGTACTAATAGTATCAACTTTGACCTCTTCCATATGTGATTCATCTCATCCTAACATGTGTAATGTTATGGAGCATCCTTGCGCCCCCCCCCCCCCCCCCCCCCCCCCAAGAGCTGACTAGTCTTCTCCCCAACACTGAAGCTACCAGACAAGGTATTACTCAGAAGTAGTAAACTAGCTTGCTGGCCAAGTGTTAGCCAATAGATGTCCCATATCTATTGACATGGGGCACACATGGGCCTAGTTGGATGTATGATCTGCAGGTTTGCTGCTCATTGAGTTGACAGATTTGACTAATACAGTCATTTGTTTGTTTAAATTTTAGGAAAGGTCATTGCTTTGGACACCTGAACCAGTTCCTCACTGCAGTACCCAATCTTCATCTTCAGTACCCTAGGTGAGCTGTAATCTCTTACTTCTTGAGCAGCTTACCGAACCATTGGCATAGTTGATAACGTTAAAACACTGTGGCTTTCTCTTCTCTCCTCTGCACTGATCTGAGATCACAGGATAGGTGAAAGGCAGCTATTTACTTTCACCTGTCCAGTTAATTCAAGCGAGTGCAGATGAAGACCGTAGCCCAGATGAAGAGGGAGTCACTTTAGGCTATTGGGATGTGTTTCTATTCTGTGTCAACTAACTCTGAGTTGGGGGCCCTGTTTCCAACCCATGTTCCCATCTTCTCGCTCTAGTCACGTGACAGGCATGTTCTTTCACACGCTAACCATCTTGGGGCATGACATCAAGCCAGTGTTTGTGTTCGATGGGAAGCCTCCAGAGGAGAAAAGGGCTGTTTTGAGTGGCACTCTTAGAATTACAGCCGAAACCATAGCTACCTACCTCACAAAATGGCACCCTCACAAGTAGTGCAATACAGTACTTATGGTATAATTTCCCGACACATCCCATAAAATCCCTGTTTCGTTCCAGCTGGATTAGAGCGCACAGGCTGCAGGCTAGAGCTCCCCCAGTCGTTCAGGAACAGGTAAGAGAACATTTGGAATTCAATCACTGCGCATATCAGGGGTCTATTTACTAGGAACCAAACTGAAGCCAACAGAAGCAAACATAATGGAATGGGGCTCGACCTATCTGAATTTGTCCAATAGAAACTCGTTTTCATTGCAAAATGTTTTCCGTTTAGAGTGAACGGTTGCAGTTGAAAAGTTTTTTGTGAACAGTTGATTTTATTGGATCGCATCAAGGCAATACAATCGATAAATAACAATACCCGACTTAACAACCCCTCCCATCCCCATCAAACCCCTGGCGGCCCCACCAAATCCCCAACCTCGCACAACACATAATATAAAAAACCAAAAACATACAGATAACAATAAAATATATCACAGCCAAGAATGTTTTGCAACTATGTGCTTCATTCTTGGTTTAAATGAATATACCCAAGTTTTCCGTCTTCCTGTATTGGACTTTTGACCCGTCTCTCTGTGTCTCTGTAGTGTGTCCTCAGACATGTGAGCTCCTGAAGCTAATGGGTGTGTCCATCATCCAGGTCAGTGTGCCAATCCTCTATGTAGCATGCTAACCCTGAACACACCCAGTTGACTTGAACACACACTAACCACCGCACAATGACATGTCTCCCAGCCCCCTCTATCTCACTCTCTCACTCTCTCAAGGCCCTTGGGGATGGCGAGGAGCCCACCTGGTGAAACGGGGCACAGTAGACGTGGTGGCATCAGAAGACATGGGCACTGCCCTTTGGTGGCAATGTCCTGATCCGCCAGCTCATCCTTTGAGTCAATAACCATGTCTATACTGCTGTGGGCTTCTCCAATAGAAAAAAAGCTTTAGGACTGAGTGGCTTTCCAAGCACTTTGTGGCAAAGTATTTGTAAAAGAAGGCTATACAATTTACATTTAATTGATTTATTGGTTGAGTTATTGAAATGACTGATGGCCACTTTTCTCTGTCGAATTCTTCCTCTCCTCACAGTGAAGTAATTGGATACTCTACCCAAGCTGCTAGACATTCTGAAGATTACACATGAAGAGGTAAGACCACCCACAGCTTTTGTAATGAATGAGTCATAGGCCTTCGTTACATGGTCCTAGACCTTCATTACATGGTCCTAGGCCTTCATTACATGGTCATAGGCCTTCATTACATGGTCATAGGCCTTCATTACATGGTCATAAGCTTCATGTATATATAAGCACACTATGTCCTTTGTATTGTAAGACATACAACATCATTATTTACTTGTCTCTCAAGTATGATCTCGCAACTATTGTACTCTGAAAATGCTCCCATACTCATTAACACCCCTTCTCTTTATCCTCCTAATGTCTGTCAGTTTGTGGACTTGTGTATCTTGTTAGGCTGTGACTACTGCGATAAGATTGCAGGCCTTGGCCCCAAGAGAGCGCTGACTCTGATCCAGCAGCACCGGACTATAGAGAACGTAGTACTGAACATCAACAGAAAGGTATGTTTCCTCCCTGACCACTGCTCATATTACTACAATACAATTGACTTGGAGATTTTGGTGCCAATGCGTTTGCAGAAGTCTTTTTTATAAATCCGGATTAAACATACTATTAAACCAATAATCAATGTAATTTGTTCCCACTTCACATATGATGAACATATATTAACTAATAGTTATTTAATTTTTCACCTCAGACCTCAACTCCTATGCTATGTCCGTGGACTGTACCTAGAATAACACTCTCTAACCCTTCCTCCTCCATAACCACCCTGTCCCACTGTTCTGGCAGTACCAGGACGCCACCCTGACCGAGCCCCCTGACCTGGACTGAGCCGGATGAGGAGGCCCTGGTTCCGGTTTCTGTGCCATGATAAACACGTCAAGTACTGTTCTGGTCCTGTATAACACCCTTTGGAATTAGACCAGGGGTCATAATGTATCAAGCGTCTCAGAGTCAGAGTACTGATCTAGGATCAGGTCCTCCCTGTCCATGTAATCTTCTTCATTGTGTTCTAAAAGCTAAAACTGAGACGTTTTTTTTTTATATGTGACCCCTTGGTGTGCACAACTCTAAATCATCTGGATCTTGCAGTGCATGTTTTATGTCCATGGTAGTAATCTAAAACGGTATTATTCCATATGTATGTGATATGTAGGGAGTACAGGGTACGCGGTCGAATGGCGAAATTCCGTGAGCGGAGAGGGTGGGCGACAAGGCAGCAGGACGGAGCAGACAAACCCGCATGGAAGAATTCTTCCGCGTTACGCGGAAAAGCCAGCAGGTCACTATTTTAATGACACCTCACCTTTTTACGGTGGGAGTACCTGCTAAACTCTATATCTCATCATAAGGCCCAGAGCTCTGTATAAAGATGGCTATATATAGAACTTAATTAGGCATTTAATCGATGCCAAATGCTTCATATACTTATTGCTTTGGAGATCCCCAGACTGTATCAACCCTTTACATTGGTCCATTGTATCCAGAACAGCTAATGTGAACAGTATGAATTGTACAGCGATTTTCACAGTTTATAACCTCATCAGTGTAGGTATGCATTTTTATTGATTGATCACCTTTCATGTATTTGGTTATATTGACTGTCTCTCTTCTTGATACATTTTAAAAGTGTTGAAAACCATGTTTTCTTCTGGGTCGTGTTCAGTAGGCTCGAAACAGGAGAAAACGCTTTGAAATAGAGTGAAGGTACTACCTGAACTTGTCCAATAAGAGCACAGGTTTTCCTTCTCTGTTGCATGCATAATGATTCACTACCGTGTGCCCTACTGAACACGACCCTGTACTGCTGAACTGGGAGTAGCCTGGTTGCCTAACTCTTCCAGCATTCAACAACGTCACATTGCCTTTTTTGGCAAGATAATATTCCAAGATAACCGGGTTGGCTAAAGCAGAAACAGACTGGAATCCAGACTAAACTGAAAGTGCTGTGGCACCTAACACACTTGATTCCAGGCTAAACTGAAAGTGATGTGGCACCTAACAGACTGGATTCCAGGCTAAACTGAAAGTGACGTGGCACCTAAATCGGCCAGTGTATTTCTAGTATGTATTTAGTCATTGTGTTGTCTGAAATACCAGCCTTATCTCTCCCCTTGTAGCCGGCTGAATCTTCCATCGCCGCCAAAGGAAAGAGAGTGAGTCCAAGTGACACTGTCCTCAGATGGTGCCTGGCGGTACTGCACATGCATCCTGACTAACCAGGGGCGAGTTCGCCGATTCTGTTACAAAACATTTCATAAACAAAAGCAAAAGGAATTAAATGGGGAAGGACATAACTTAATTTGTCCAATAGAAACTCTCGTTTTGCAACCGTTTGGACTAATGATTCCACCCCAGCTGTCCGACAGTGAAGAGGATGCCCTAGACTGTTACCATGGTTACCCCAGTCGTTGAATAAAATTATATTTACACTTTACCGGTTGTACATGCTGTTGGTCCTTTTGACGGTAGGAGGTGGAGATAAATCCACAGGAAAGTGTTTTTTTACCTGACTTTTTGTGGTGCCGGTTGGTTCTGTCGATTGTATTTTCAACGTGATGCAAAATAAGTAAACAGTAACCGAGTGTAGTCGGCCGAATAACGTTTCCTCGCAATCAGCTGGAAGTGTTTGCCATTCGGTTAGGCTCGGACATATTGTGTAAGTATTTTGTCACGTGTGAATTGCACCAGTATTGAAAATGCAAACGATATAACGTTACAGACCAGCATACTGAAGGTCGGGTTGATAACACTTCACTGGATATTTTGTCTCACATTCCTACCTGAAAAAGGACCACGAAGGTCTACCTGAGCAGATCAACTGATCTATACACTTATTTCACTTCCCGAACAATTGAGCATAAACCGATTAGTGATTCGGGACAGCGACTACCTCAGGGTCATGTTCATTAGGCACAAAGCGGAAGAAAATGCACTGAAACGGGGACAGACTAACTGGGCATGTCCAGTAGGTAATTCTCATATTATTTGTTTTCCGTTTTAAAACCTTGTGTGCCCTAATGAACACGGCCCTGGCCAACTCCCAGTGAACGAGTAAACAGGATGAGCAGAGGCGGGGACTCATTGGCGAGAACTGTGCAACCACTGTCTGTGGGGCCTTGCTTGTTCCTTCAGCCAAAACAGGAAACGATTGATTTATACTGAGGGAAGGCAAATGGGTGGACACCTGCTACCCTCAACAGTGCCACATTCTAGACAAATTACTTTCTTATCGTGATAAACTGACAGGATCATGTCAAAGTTGAGACCAAAACTCCAAATGATGCCTTTTGGAAGAGGAGATTCTCTTAAGTCGTTGTTTTTACAAAACATAGTATGATGGTAAACATTGTATTTACTATTAAACTGTTATTCATCAATGTAATGTTGTCGAATGGTCATTGCTGCCCACCAGTAGGTGTCAGTCACGCTCCGGTTAGCTGTCTAGTACACCTGTCAACCAACGAAGAAGAAATGTGTCCGTCCCACTAGACCTCTGCAAGGTGTCTGAACCATCGCTGTCGAGGCAAGACATCCCTGCCTAGCACTGGATAAACTTCTCCCACCTTTAGCAGCCCCTTTTCTCAACTATGGCGACGAGTGCGAAGCGAAAACAAGAGGAGACGCATCTTAAGATGCTTCGGGAAATGACTAGCCAACCCCCGAATAGGAAGTGCTTTGATTGCGACCAGCGCGGCCCGACTTATGCCAACATGACAGTGGGTTCCTTCGTCTGTACCACCTGTTCTGGCATCCTGTAAGTACTGTGTTGACCATTGTTATGCTTTTATGTGGGGTTGATTTTAAAGCAAGCTAAAGTCGTTCTTTATGGTGGTTTAGCTAATATTACTTATCAAGCTCCCCAACACCGCATGTAATGCTATCCAACGTTAGCTAAAGACTATTATTGGTTCGGCAGGGTCGCAAAGCCCGTACTTTGATGTAACGAGAGGTTTCAATTCCCAATCTTTAAAAGTTCTACTAAAGTATTGTTTGTGCCGAAAATAGTTGTCTCAAGGTTAGTGTGTGTGATGGTTGCTGATAAAAGGCGTATTTGCCCAGTGTGTCAAAACAGCACGTCACTGTACCGCCGGCGAAACTCTTGCCCAACCTCGGCTCTTTCCCAATCCAAGTTTATCTATACCATAAGGGTAGTTTGGGACATCCGTTGCTCACTCCTATAGTAGTTGTATATAGTATTGCCCTAGGCAGAAATGGTCGCATTTGTTGCTTGCCAAACACTTATAGAATACCTGAAGTGGGTCAAGTAATTCAAATGCATATGGTTTAGAGACCACAATAGGAAGGGACTACTGACAAAAGCACAACTGATGCGAAAACGGATCATCTCACTCCATATGTGAAGGCTAAGCACATTAAAGCATTTTAGCTGTGAGTGTATAGTCATGTTGTGTCTGGTCATTGTAAAATTATTGACACAGAATGCATACTCACCAATTGTTCCCCTCTGCTATTGTTACCCCCCCCCCCCCCCCCCCCCACACACACACACACACACTCTAGAAGAGGCCTGAATCCCCCCCACAGAGTGAAGTCCATCTCTATGACCACCTTCACACTACAGGAAATTGAATTCTTACAGAAACACACCAACGAGGTACTGACATTAATTCATGTAATGTACTATGAAATGTGTTCTTCAAACCTAGTCCTGGGGATCCGGGGTGAATGCAGGCTTTTATTCCAGCCTAGCACTAACACATCGTATTCATTCAAAGGCATTGATGATTAGCTTAGTCAGATGTGTTAGTATTGAGAATGAAATCCTGCTGACCCTGTGGGTCCCCAGGACCAGTATTGAAGAACAGTGGATTATTGTCTTTGTGCATGTCTGCCTCCTCATGTCTGCCTCCTCATGTCTGCCTCCTCATGTCTGCCGTCTGAGTTTTTCTATCTCAAGGGAGTTTATTGGCATTTCTCTTTTTCCTTTCTCTCCCCCTTCCCCACACACTTTCTATCTAGGTTTGTAAATACATCTGGTTGGGGCTGTACGATGACAAGACATTAGTTGTTCCAGACTTCCGCGAACCACAGAAAGTAAAAGAATTCCTCCAGGAAAAATATGAGAAGAAAAGATGGTGAGGAGCTTCACTCTTTTGCTTTCTATCGAGTTAACGGAATATCTCAAAAAGTAGAGATCCTCCAGTTTCTATTGTGATATATTCAGGGGTGAAATTGGAGGAAAAATCACTCTCTAGAGAACTGCCAATGTAAAATCCTATGAATTCATGAACAACAACCCAGTTTTACATGTAAAAATTCTTACACCTTTGGAACTCAGTTCCAGCAATTCTCTGGATGTATTTTTCTTTATGCTTGTGTGTACACAGGTACGTCCCTCCAGACCAGGCGAGGACAGTAGCCATGGCCCAGGCCTCCAAGTCGGGCTCCTCAGCCAGCAGCACAACCAGCACCCCGGAGGTCCAGCCCCTGAAAACCCTGCAGCTCAACAAGACCCCCCCAACACGTCAGGTATTGCTTCTACCTGCTTAACATATTATTTTTTTATTTTTTTTATTTAACCTTTATTTAACCAGGTTGTAAATGAGAACTTGTCCTCAACTTTCCTATTGCGACCTGGCCAAGATAAAGCAAAGCAGTTCGACACATACAACAACACAGAGTTACACATGGAGTAAAACAAACATACAGTCAATAATACAGTACAGAAATAAGTCTATATACAATGTGAGCAAATGAGGTGAGATAAGGGAGGTAAAGGTAAAAAAAAGGCCATGGTGGCGAAGTAAATACAATATAGCAAGTAAAACACTGGAATGGTAGATTTGCAGTGAAAGAATGTGCAAAGTAGTAATAGAAATAATGGGGTGCAAAGGAGCAAAAATAAATAAATACAGTAGGGGAAGAGGTAGTTGTTTGGGCTAAATTATAGATGGGCTATGTACAGGTGCAGTAATCTGTGAGCTGCTCTGACAGCTGGTGCTTAAAGCTAGTGAGGGAGATAAGTGTTTCCAGTTTCAGAGATTTTTGTAGTTCGTTCCAGTCATTGGCTGCAGAGAACTGGAAGGAGAGGTGGGCAAAGGAGGAATTGGCTTTGGGGGTGACCAGAAAGATATACCTGCTGGAGCACGTGCTGCTATGGTGACCAGCGAGCTGAGATAAGGTGGGGATTTACCTAGCAGAGATTGTAGATAACCTGTAGCCAGTGGGTTTGGCGACGAGTATGAAGAGAGGGCCAACCAACGACAGCGTACAGGTCGCAATGGTGGGTAGTATATGGGGCTTTGGTGACAAAAACGGATGGCACTGTGATAGACTGCATCCAATTTATTGAGTAGGGTATTGGAGGCTATTTTGTAAATGACATCGCCGAAGTCGAGGATCGGTAGGATGGTCAGTTTTACGAGGGTATGTTTGGCAGCATGAGTGAAGGATGCTTTGTTGCGAAATAGGAAGCCAATTCTAGATTTAACTTTGGATTGGAGATGTTTGATGTGAGTCTGGAAGGAGAGTTTACAGTCTAACCAGACACCTAGGTATTTGTAGTTGTCCACATATTCTAAGTCAGAACCGTCCAGAGTAGTGATGCTGGACGGGCGGGCAGGTGCAGGCAGCGATCGGTTGAAGAGCATGCATTTAGTTTTACTTGTATTTAAGAGCAGTTGGAGGCCACGGAAGGAGAGTTGTATGGCATTGAAGCTCGTCTGGAGGGTTGTTAACAGTGTCCAAAGAAGGGCCAGAAGTATACAGAATGGTGTCGTCTGCGTAGAGGTGGATCAGAGACTCACCAGCAGCAAGAGCGACATCATTGATGTATACAGAGAAGAGAGTCGGCCCAAGAATTGAACCCTGTGGCACCCCCATAGAGACTGCCAGAGGCCCAGACAACAGGCCCTCCGATTTGACACACTGAACTCTATCAGAGAAGTAGTTGGTGAACCAGGCGAGGCAATCATTTGAGAAACCAACGCTATCGAGTCTGCCTATGAGGATGTGGTGATTGACAGAGTCGAAAGCCTTGGCCAGGTCAATGAATACGGCTGCACAGTATTGTTTCTTATCGATGGCGGTTAAGATATCGTTTAGGACCTTGAGCGTGGCTGAGGTGCACCCATGACCAGCTATGAAATATGGCATAATAAATTTCAGGCTGATGTGCTTTTGAGTCATTTCCAAACAAATGATGAAATACATTTTAGGCTGATGCCCTTTTAGCCATTTCATAACTTGGTCTAGTCATATAAGTCAATGGGTGCATTTGAGTAGACGTTTGCCATGGCGCCCTAGCAGCAGAGAGCTGTACATTTTTTAAATATTTTTGTAATTTGTATGGTATTTTTACCTACAATCTTTTTGTTTTAAGAATGAACAATTAATATAGCTAATATAATCAGAATCCACCACAACGTTAAGACTTGAAGCTGACTGAAGCTGTTTGAATAGCTAGCTAATGTTAGCTGGCTAGCTGTTTTGATACGAATGCCAGCTAGTGTCTGGAGGGTGAGGATGGAGAGAAGCCAAAAGCAAGACTACAAGACTGCAGAGGTGTGCAGTGATGAGGCTCGTAGAGAGGACGTAGTTACAAGGCTGCTATTTAATTATTATTGAAACGTGGTGTGCTTTTGGTGCCACGTGACTGCCATAGCATCATCCAAGTGGGCGCTTAATTTTGGTAGCTAGCTACCTACCTTCTACGGAGTCCATGGACTACAGTGGCTTAGCTCAGACTTCATCTGACTGAGTTCTACTACGGAAAAGCCAGAGACAGTGAGACACCTTGAAGACATCACTCTTCCTGCCTGTCTCTGGACTGTCTCTCCCTGCTTGACCACCTCCCTCAGATGACCACTCAAGCCATGAACTTTCTAATGACTGTCCATCTCATAACGTTGTGATGTTGTTTTTCTAAATTACCTATATTTTTTTTGTGCTTTGAAGTGCAGGCACTTTAAGATTCTTTGAAAAGCACTATATACACGTTGATAAATTGTTATTAATTATTTCTCATGGTCTTTCTCTCCCTCCGCCAGTCCCCGATGGTGGTTCGCTCCCTGGCCCATCCCATAGTTCAGGAGAAGAAGATTGACCTCCTTACGGACCTGGGTGGAGACATCTTTGCCGCTCTGCCCTCTCAGGCTGCCAGCAACGCCAATTTTGCCAACTTTGCGAATTTCCCCAGCCAATCAGGTAATGAGCCAATCAGGTTTCCCTAGCCAACCAGGTTCCCAAGACAATCTAGTAATGAGTGCGATTGGCCTTCACTCAAACTCCCAGGGGCAAATCCTAACTTCCATTTAGGTTGAATTTTCACTTGGTCATGCGTGGATGTTAATGGGAGACTAAGTGAAAATTGTATTTAAAGCAGCAATCAGCAGTGGAAACAATAACAGACTGTTGTTTTAGTATAAAGGTGATGGATAGGACTGGAGAAATGTAACCACTCTCAAATTCATAGACCACTATGGATGGACTGACCATCCATGATATCAAAGATGATAGTTTTAACCATGTTTAGAGGCTTTTTAGTGTTTGTTTACATTTACGGGTCTGCATGGGTAGCCTAGTGGTTAGAGCGTTGGACTAGTAACCGAAAGGTTGCAAGTTCAAATCCCCGAGCTGACAAGGTACAAATCTGTCGTTCTGCCCCTGAACAGGCAGTTAACCCACTGTTCCTAGGCCGTCATTGAAAAATAAGAATTTGTTCTTAACTGACTTGCCTAGTTAAATATTAGAAGGTAAATTTGTAAGTCGCTCTGGATAAGAGCGTCTGCTAAATGACTTAAATGTAAAATGTACTTTGTTTACAAACATTGGAGTAAAACAAGCTTATATTTTGGGTTCTGATGAGGTACCGCTGTTGAACTAAGCTCATGAGACATTTATAAGTTATATTCTTCAAGAATCAATGGGTACATTTAATTAATTAATTAGTCCAAAAATGTATGTAGCAACTGCAGATTGACCCTTTTTAAGTTGGATTTAGACGTCGCCCAATATTGAGTAGATTTGAATGATTTGTCTTCAAGGAGTCAAAATGAAATAAATCTCGAGTTCAATGCAAATGAGTTAAGAAGAGTAGTAAAACTGCCAATGTGCCTAAGCAGGTACACAAGTCATTATAATGTTGTTTGTATGTTAAATCATTGTCATTTGCTGCTCCTCCCATTGTCAGGGTTTTACCGTCACGCCATTCCTCATTCCTCACATTGTCAGGGTTTTGTGTTTCCTCCTCTGTGGTTTGCAGTGACTAAGGTTAACTCAAAAGCTGACTTTGCCAACTTTGAGGCGTTTGGCAACTCTGGAGTACCTCCGCATTTCAGGACCTCATCCCCCTCTCAGTCGTTTGCGTCAGGTACCGCCGGGTCCCATTCTCATACATACCCTCTCATTTACATGATTTAATTGCCACAGTGAATTATTGTAATGTTTGTTTGTGTCAATTAATCCCATAAGGGATGGGTTGCCTATTGGCGGTTTGACACGAAAATGAAATGTCATTTAATTCATTATCTCTGTTCCAAGCCCAACAGGGGAACAGGTTAGCTTGTTTTTATCATACCATGTGTGCCTCTTTCTTTAGTGTGTGTGTTTGTGTCCATGTCCTTTCTCCTGTGTGTGAATGTGTGTATATTGACCCCTGTGTATGTCTCTCTCGCTCTCTGTAGGGCGAGGTGTCCCAGTGCCGTCAGTGGCTGGTGCTGTACCGGCCCAATCCCAGCTGGGCACGTCGGCAGAGGACCGCTACGCTGCTCTGGCTGAGCTGGACAACGAGTTGAGCTCCTCTGCCCCCACAGGGAGTAGTGTCCAGGGGTGAGAGATAGACACCACTCCAAAATTTGGCACTAAAAACATATTTTTAGCCTTTGCATCTCCTTAAATAAAAAAAATTAAAATGGTGGTTCAATGAGCTAAGAAATGTATTAATGTTCTGTATTTAAGTGAATCTAGGAGTATGTTTGGCGCTGTGTTGGGAACCTCGCCTGCCCAGACTCAGCCAGTCTTGCCCAACATGCATGTGCAGCAAGGCTTTGGAGGTGAGTGGATTGTTACACCTACAGTATTTTCTGAAATGGTTGACTCTCAAACACAATGAAAGCATAATGTAATTTCCTGTTGTTATAGCCGTCTCGTCCAATAACCCATTTGTTGCTGCTGCCCCGGATATGGCCACCAACCCCTTCCAGACCAATGGTATAGCACCGGCCACAGGTGTGTTTGTGTGAGCACATGAAAGTGCATACATACATGCATATCAAGTGTGTGTTTGGAACTCAGCCAGTTGTCTCTCTTTGTCTGAAATAGTGTTTTGAAATCAGTAGATCCTGTACATTGAAAGGTTAGTTTGTGTTTGCCACTGTGTTCATGTTACTCACTCCGCCCCTTCCCATCTCTCTGTGTATCTTAGCCTCGTTTGGCACAGGCTCTATGAGTATGCCTGCTGGCTTTGGGAATGCCTCCTCTTACTGCCTCCCAACCAGTTTTAGTGGGACCTTCCAGCAGCCCTTCCCTGGCCAGGCCCCCTGCCCTTACCCCCAGCCGGGGGCCTACCAACCCCAACAACCCAATGGTAAGTAGTGTAGTTTCAATCGCAATATAGTTTGGCCATAACATTAAAGCTGTCATTTCCAAAACAATTTTTGTGCTGTGACTTTTCTTGTGACCCTACACTATAAACAAATATCATGTTTCTGGCTAGTATCCACTCTGCAACTAAATAGCCATCATTCCACTATTTGGGAACCTAATTGGTAAAGAGACCATTAAGCCTTAATCAGTTTTTTTCTCTGCATTGACAGGTCCTGGTGGATATACAGTCTATGGACAGACCAAGCCCTCCATGACCCCGTTTGGGCAGCCCATGGCTGGTCCTGGGATGACCAATAACCCATTTATGGGGAGTATTTAATAGTGTGTATGTTTCCAGATCATGTCGAAGAATGTTTTGTGGTCTTTGATTTGTAATACAAGTGTGAAACACTTTGTGCCTGACTTTGACCAACAAAATGCAAGTCCGAACACATACAATTTACTTACACACATTCAACTTCTGCATGGGTCCAATGTAAAAACGCATCTGTGCGCCCCCTCTCTCTCTGCTAACTTCATGGATGAATGTTTGGAAGTCATGCTGATGGTCATGTATTTTACAATATTGATTAACCCTTTGTCTCCAACCAGGCGGGAGCCCCGGCAGGATCCTACCCCTCTGGAAGCTCCAACACCAACCCCTTCCTGTAGCGCGCCTCCCTCCCCGTCGTCACCACCAGAGGGCAGCATGCAGCACCTATTCAATGTACCGGCTCACTCACAGCTTGTGATGTGACAGTACATTTCTGAAACTCTGAATTCAAGATTTTCTTAACTATGTTTACGACACTATGAAGGACTATGGGATCGGGGACTGCCCTGGAACTATGCCCTGGGACTTATACGTTCTTTATACATATATTTTGTAGTTTATTATGTTTGACAGTTATTGTGCATGTCGGCATTTGTAATCACGTTTAAAATACATGTTATGTATAATTAGGACTTGACGTGAGCGGACGACATTGTGCTGACGCCACTACAATGTTTCTACCAGTGGGTTTATATGATAACTAACATGGTTGTATACAACAAGTCTAGGAGGGAACTGAGGTGACAAAGATTTTCTCATCGGGAAACGATGACGATTAGATGTTGGTGAAGAATCAGGCTGGTGAACGAGGTAGCACCGATGGTCATATTCACTATCATTTAATGAATTCTGTGTTAAAGAAACAATCTATTGTGTAGTGGTTTCAATTGGCATGACGCCTCTGCCTGCAGTTATGGTGTTTGGGAAAGGGACTTTTATTTGGTGCATGATTAATACCACTATTACTTGGGGTGCAACCTGGGGTGCGTTCAGCAGAGTACAAGATTGTGGAGCAGGACCCCCCCCCCCCCCCCCCAAAACCCACCCAAAAAATCCTAGATTTTACCCAAAGAAATTAAGAAAGTTAAAGCTCATTTACTGCATTTATACAATTTATAAACTCTAAAATGCTATTTGAAGAACAGCAAAAACAAGCTTAAATGACCCCTGCCATTATCACAGTGGTTGCTGTAGCTTCATTCACCTCAGTCGGCCTACAAACACAGCCTATTAGCTATACGATTAGCCGCTACACATTAACTCATATTAACTCAGCACCGGGATTACAAACTAGAAATTAATACGTACAGAGGGATCTGTTAACAGAAAAAGTTTTTTTAGTAACAAAAGATAAACAACAACATTTTTGCTTTACATACATTTTCTTGTTGTTGCCGTTTTAAAGCTAATTTCCTGCAATTCTACACATTTTGCCATGACTCATGCCATGTTAATAGGACACGTGCCCGGTTGGTAATTCAACCATGATTACTACAAGTTTAGATAGCTGGCTAGACTAACGAGACCCATTTACCAATCCCAACATTTTTTAGTGATTGTCAGTGAGTGACATGAGGGAAACTGCTGATGCACAACCAAGTTTTTAAATTGCACCTTGTGTATTTTACTATTCTACCTAGCAACAGTAAGTGGAGACCCCGAGTAGGTTCGTACATTTTTTTTTTTAAATAAATGTTTTATTTTTTTAATTGTAAAGAATGACCGAGGTCCGGACCATTATACCTCAGTGTCCGGACCTCGGTGTCTTCATATGTAGCTACGGCCCTGCGCAGGTGTGTAAAAACACATGACAAGTTTGTATTTATTTGGAGAGATGGTTAACTTGTGCCCCCCCAATCACTTTTAATTAATGGAATTGTGTTACTCGCCATTACAGTAATACGTAAGTCAATGTGTACATATATAAATATGTATAAATATATTAAAGATTTTTAACTGCAGTTTGCGCTTGATTCTCATTTAGAATTTGAGGTTAAAATCTACAGTGAACAAAAATATAATCGCAACATGTAAAGTGTTGGTCCCATGTTTCATGAGCTGAAATAAAAGATCCCAGTAGTGTTCCATATGCACAAAAAGCTTATTTCTCTAAAATGTTGTACACAAATTTGTTCACATCCCTGTTAGTGAGCATTTCTCCTTTGCCAAGATAATCCATCCACCTGACAGGTGTGGCATATCAAGAAGCTGATTAAACAGCATGATCATTACACAAGTGCACCTTGTGCTGGGGTCAAAAGGACACTATAATATAAATTTTTGTCACACAACACAATGCCACAGATGTCTCTAGTTTTAAGGGAGTGCAGTTGGCATGCAGACTGCAGGAATGTCCACCAGAGCTGTTGCCAGATAATTGAATGTTCCTTTCTCTACCATAAGCTGCCTCAAATGTCATTTTAGAGAATTTGGCAGTATGTAGAACCGGCCTCATAACCACAGACCACGTGTATGGTGTCGTGTTGGCGAGCGGTTTGCTGATGTCAACATTGTGAACAGAGTGCCCCATGGTGGGGTTATGGTATGGGCAGGCATAAACTATGGACAACGAGCACAATGCATTTGCATGAGATCCTGAGGCCCATTGTCATGCCTTTCAATCGCCCCCATCACCTCATGTTTCGGGATGATAATGCACGGTCCCATGTCACAAGGATCTGTACACAATTCCTGGAAGCTGAAAATGTCCCTGTTCTTCCGTGGCCTGCAAACTCACCAGACATGTCACCCATTGAGCATGTTTGGGATGCTCTAGAGTCTAGATCGACGTGTACGACAGTGTGTTCAGGTTCCTGCCAATATTCAACAACTTTGCACAGCCATTGACGAGGAGTGGGACAACATTACACAGGCCACAATCAACAGCCTGATCAACTCTATGATGGTCACACCAGATACTGACTGGTTTTCTGATCCACACCCCTACCTTTTTTTCTCTGTATTTCCAGTCATATGAAATCCAAAGATTGGGGCCAAATGAATTTATTTCAATTGACTGATTTCCTTATATGATCTGTAACTCAGTAAAATTGTGTTCACTATAGCTCTTTATGAGGAAATGTTTTCATTGACTCAAGTACCAGGAAAACTTAGCTTTTCATTTATACACAGCTGCAAAAGTGACTTCAAAACCAAGAGGATGTTGTAAATTTTTGCATTTGTTACATTGTAGCATGTTGCGGCAGGAAGGAATGTCGCAGCAGGAGGGGTTTCGTTACATTCTAGCACCTTGGAAATGAACTTAACGAACCATTTCGTTGCCATGGCAACCCAAACCAAGCGTCCAAAATGTCGACTTTGCTGGGGAAAAGTTTATTTGAAGTCAGTGGTCAAGGCCCTGCACCCAATAAAGACTTCTTCCAATTTTCTGTTACCAAGACAGAGGTAAATCTTTTCGTGTTATGTCCTCTCTAAAATGTAAAGTATTTAGAACATTTTTTCTTAGACATTTCTAAGCTAGCCATTTACTGCCTTGCCCTTTCATTCTCTAACGCTACAGTAATCTTTCAATCTTAGTTTAGCCAACGCGTTAGCTAGCTATAATAACGTACATGTCAGTAACGTTAACGTTAAACACATAACAATATAATCTAGTAGTAGCTTGCTCGGCTAACTAACAAATAAGGCTATGCCAGAAAGCTGGCAACAAATAGTTAAAGTAAATAGCACTCGTAACAAATAGTCAGCAAAGCAATTTAGCTAGCTAAATTGTTCTAAGTAAATACTGTAATACCACTTGCTCTGCAATACTCATATTTTCAGGTTATTTGGAGATGGTGGAAGATTTCTTTGAGAAGAGATGGTAGGAACACAAAGCCAGGAGAACTGAGGGAGTCTCACAATGACTACTTGGATGACAGCCTGCTTCAGAGTAAGGTGCCCAGTGTAGCCCTCAGCCCACCTGCTCAACATACAGCCCAACAGCTCACTAATAGCAAGATAGATAATGAGCGTAAATGCCCAAAATAACCCTATGCCCTCGA
This sequence comes from Salvelinus namaycush, assembly GCF_016432855.1. NCBI lineage: Eukaryota > Metazoa > Chordata > Actinopteri > Salmoniformes > Salmonidae > Salvelinus > Salvelinus namaycush. Next base: position 40,205,318 of record NC_052331.1, on the reverse strand, counting down.
ATGAAGCAAATTACCTTGCTAAAAATGACTGCTTTGATTGTAACCCAATCAACCCCTAATTAAATGATACTATTCCAAGCGGCTAAGTCGGCAGTTCCCACATGATTTAGGTTCACAGTTGTGTTAGAAGGGTAGTTTCTAGGAGGGCAGAGGTCGTAGAGGCAATGGCCTAGGGCTCTCCAACCCTGTTCCTGGAGAGATAACCTCCTGTAGGTTTTCACTCCAAACCTGACACTGGAGAGCTACTGTCCTGTAGGTTTTAACTCCAACCCTGTTCCTGGAGAGCTACCCTCCTGTAGGTTTTAACTCCAACCCTGTTCCTGGAGAGCTACCCTCCTGTAGGTTTTAACTCCAACCCTGTTCCTGGAGAGCTACTGTCCTGTAGGTTTACACTCCTACCCTAATCTAGCACACCTGATTCTAATAATTATCTGGTTGATAAGATGAACCAGGTTAGATACAACTAGGGTTGGAATGAAAATCTACAGGAGGGTAGCTCTCCAGGAACAGGATTGGAGACCCTTGGTGTAGAGATTGTGTCCATTCACGGGTGTTGTGTTTTTTTAAGCATCTTTTACTAGGAAGACTTTTGAAATCAGAGAGATGGGGAGAATCTCAAAACCCATTGGAGATGGTCAGAGGGGAGGGAGCTCTGACTTTCTCATCCAATGGGGTTTGAGAAGGAGAGGGGACGTGAGGAGTCAAGGAAATGTAATTGAGATTCTCCCATGGTCTACTGCCCTTGTAACGGACTTTGGCTAGGTTGGGCACAGCACAAAAAAAAGTTAAGCAACGTCCCCATTGGTGGGCATGAGGCTAAGTGACTCTGTTGACAGGTGCTGTCTGTGTGATCAAGTAGAGGCTGCTGAGGGGAGGACGGCTCATAATAATGGCTGGAATGGAGTCAGTGGAATGGTATCAAATACATCAACGACGTGGTTTCCATGTGGTTGATACCATTCCGTTGACTCCATTCCAGCCATTATTATGAGCCGTCCTCCCCTCAGCAGCCTCCACTGGTGTGATGGTTTCCTAGGTCAGGTGAGTGTGGTGTTTGGCCCAAGGATCCTTCAGTACAGCCAGGCACTATGTCAGGGCCACTATGACTACCTGGAGCGTCTGCCCGATCCCCTGCTTCTCCACATCCTGACCCATCTGGAACTGGAGGACGTGGCACGGCTTGGACACACCTCACACAGGTTCAGGAAGGTGAATGGACCCACTCAGTCTGTGTGAGACTCGGTGCATGCATGTACTGTAGACAGTGTTACTGCCTATTTATTTGAATTTTTTTACCATTATTTAACTAGGCAAGTCAGTTAAGAAAAATTCTTATTTACAATGACGGCCTACCCCGGGCAAACCCTCCCCTAATCCTGACGACGCTGGGCCAATTGTGAGCCCCCCTATGTGACCCCCGATCACGGTCGGTTATGATACAGCCCGGGATCAAACCCTGTGATGTAGACTGTATACTGCCTTTGATGTAGACTGTATACTGCCTTTGATGTAGACTGTATACTGCCTATGATGTAGACTGTATACTGCCTATGATGTAGACAGTATACTGCCTATGATGTAGACTGTATACTGCCTATGATGTAGACTGTATACTGCCTATGATGTAGACAGTGTACTGCCTATGATGTATACTGTATGTGAATCCTTTTGTAACTACATGGATATATCTGACTGTAATTATGTGTTTTCCATATTCATATTTCCATATTCTGTTGGTTTATTTTCTGTAGTGAATCTGTTGTTTTTGTTTGTGGTTTAAACCCCTGGTGAGTTAACTGACTGAATGATTGACCACAAACTCTGGTCTAGGTCCCTAACCACTGTTCCCTGTGTGTCTGTCAGCTGTGTCGTTCGGAGGAGTTCTGGGAGCAAGCGGTGCGCGGCCACTGCGGCACCGTGTCGGCCGAGGTGGAGGCCCTGGCCCTGGAGCTGGGCTGGAAGAGCGTCTTCTTCACCAGCAAGCTGCAGCTGCAGAAACAGATCAGCCGCAGGAGGAAGAGGAGCCAGAAGCTACTCTGTACAGACCCGGAGCACTATGATGTAGACACAATGGTGGAGCGCAGTGAGGACCCAGAGAGCCGCGCTGCAGATATAGAGCCAGGTTCTGAGTCGGACCCTGGGCCGGAGCAGCTCTGTACAGACATGCAGCTCTGTGGGGTGATTGCGGGCCAGGGTCGTGGTGTGGCACAGGGGGACTGGAGCTCTGATTCAGGGAGCTCACAGAAATGACGTTTGTTTTATCTTTACACTCTAAATAGGATCCTTGAGGTTTCCATGCAGAGGAATAGAGGACGGCTTGATCTCGGGTGGAGACAGTACAAGTCGTTTTTGATACAAATATGATGACTGTTGAATGTTTGTTGAATTCATGTTAGTTATGCTTCTTGTCTTTCAATCAGCACAGTGGCTGTGTTGTGTTGGAAGACAGTTTGTCTCATAGACTGTTGCCTGGCAGCAAAGGATGTTGTGGCAATGGCTGGAGATGTTAATATGCATTTTAACCTGCTGTTGCGTTGTGTTGTACATGTGCCATAATCTTTTTCCTTATACATTTTTGCACGAGCAGGACAATACCATCCAGTGGAATGATTCAGGGTGGCCACGTTTGGTAAAAATAAAAGGATTAAAACCTGCCAGCTGTGTTCTCATAACAAATTTCTTCCTATTTGATATTGTTTTGTAAATATATATTATGTATTTTTACAATGTTTAAAATATAACAATATTTTAAACATGCTCATGACTTAAACCTACAGTATATTCTATATTAAATCCTTATCTCAGCTAAATAACTTGAGGACCAAAGGGTTCAATCATTTTAACATCCTTCTAGTTAATAATAGGGAAAGTGTTCAGTCTGATCTCCACTCATGGACCTTCACAGTCACTAGCGACACACCCTCCTGGTGCAGGTCAGATGTCCACACACACACACTCAGCACAGCACACACACCTAGGAGCACAATAAATTGCTCCACCTACTGTTAAATATAGAATTTTGCTATGCTGAGAGGCAGGTGTTGACTCTCAGAACAGTCTATTCCACTAAACCCACGGATTAGGAGGCAGTCGATAAAGAATCTAACTAAATGCATGGCGGTGGTGACACGTGACAGAAAATACAAGGCAAAGATATAGAAGGTCACAGTTACCTGAAGCTAAGGGCTAACAGCCACAGTAGAGACACCCATACTGTAGATGTTGGCACCAATAACTTGGTTTTCCGAATTCTTGGTTTTGCAAATTCCAAATTTAGTTTTCACCCCTGTGACCTGCCAGAATCAGCAGAAGCGATGTCCAATGACTCCAACTATGATGTGGCAGTGGAACAGAATACAGGTAAGACATGGCTGTTTTTCCTCCCTGTAATTTTTCTTTCATCTCAACCTATGAGTTTGCTCTATCTTGGGTTTACAGTCATTGTATTGTCATTGACGTCCTATGTGGTTTATCAAAGTATCAAAATAATCTCACTCATGCCTTTATGTGGTTTAACTTCACATGTTATTTCTCAGGGTTTCTGTGTCTTTCCTCTACTCAGGCCTTTTAAATGCTACTATATCTGGGGATGACGTAGGGCTGCTGGACACAGTGAAAGTGTGTGTCCACGGGGGCATCTTCCTGACCACCTTCTTCTTTACCTACCTCATTGTGGTGACAGTGTTCCACACAGCCGAGCTGCGCCGCAATGTCCGCTTCGTTCTGCTGTGCCAGCACTGTGCCTGTGTGACCAGCTTCAACGCCGTGGGCACCGTCCTGCACGGCCGCCGCGCCCTCCGCGTGCCCATCAACCGCCTTACCTGCTGGGTCCTTTTTGACTTTCAGGTGGCTCTAGGCCGTGGCATGGGCATCACCCTCACCCTCATGGCCCTCAACACCTGTCTGTCCATCCTGCGGCCGCTCCACTACCCAACGCTAGTGCGTCGCATTCGGTCTTCCGTCATGGTGCTGGCTTGGTTCTGTTCACTGTCCTGGCCTGCGCCCAGTCCTCTTGGGCCTATGTGTTGGAGCTGGACCCCGTGTGCTCCACCACGCTGGAGAGTCCCGCGTCTCGGTTCAGCAGCCTGGCACTGGTGGTGTTATTGGTACGTGCTCATCTACATGGAGGGCTGCCAGGCGGGGCATTTCTCCCGCTCCAACAGCAGCGGGTGCCGCACCATCCTGATCCACATGCTACAGATGATCCTGTACCTGCTCCCTCTGGTGCCCATCATCACCAGGTGGAAGCACAATATGGCCGCCACAGTGACCAACTTCGTGGTGTTCCTAGTGGGGCAGGCACTCAGCCCCGTGGTGTACGGCCTGCGTTGCCGGGAACTCCGGGAGCAGCTTCCCCACTTCCTCCCCTGCTGGACAAAAGTTTTCCAGACCTGCAGCGGCACCACAGACCGCTCTAGTACAGAGACCCCCACTCAGCACTGGAACTGCAATGATCTCCAGAACCGCGACTAGTACAGGGACTGTAACCAGCGCAAAGACCACACTCAGCATTGGAACCTGTGCTACAATAAAGACTAAAGCCAGTATGGAGTCTGCTTCAAGTGAAGGACCTGGAATAAACCTAGAGAACACAGCAAATACAGAAACCACAGTATGCACATCGACCAATATAGAGAATGAAGCCAGTGACGTGACTGAAACCAGTGGACTGACTGAAAATAGTATAGAGACTGAAGCCAGTGATGTAACTGAAACTGACTGAAACTAGTATAGAGACTGAAGCCAGTGGACTGACTGAAACTAATATAGAGACAAGTGAAGTGCAATCGTATGAGGACATTGTATGATGATTACTGAACCCGCTGTAGACAGTGGTGGCGATTGAACATGTAGAATCGTCGGGAAAAGAACAGATAAAATGTAAAACACTTCTTGGTTATTGTTTGGTTTTCACATTGTATTTGGTATTGCGTGTTGTCTGATTTAGACCTGGGTTCAACTATATCCGTATTCAAGTATTTGTTATTTAAATAGTCGTTTTATGACCACTTTCCAATATTCCACTTCTCTTTGTCAAAAGAACCGGTGGAAATGGATAGTAGCGTTACATGTAGAATATGTAACAATACTGAGCACTTTAAGATGTTGATTGATGATATTTCATAATATTTCACCACTACTTTCCCTTAGTCAGACCTCTCCAAAAATCCTCACTAAAAACAAAACAAATGATATAAAAGTTTCTCACTAATCCCACCCGGAATTGTGCCAATTACAAAAAGTATGAGAACAGATTTAGCCATCTACTTCGGATATCACAAAAAATGTACTAGAAAATTCAAAGAATCTTCAAACAATATAAAGTAAACTTGGAAAATCAGCAATCAACTGTTGAACAGGAAAAAGGCTTCTATGGCTCTCACGCCTCAATTTAATGTTGGAAGACCTATAGTGATCCTATATATATTTTTATTTAACTTGGCGAGTCAGTTAAGCACAAATTCTTATTTACAATGACAGCCTACTGAGGAAACAGTGGGTTAACTGCCTTGTTCAGGGGCAGAATGACAGATTTGATGTAGCAACCTTTTGGTTACGGGCCCAGTGCTTTAACCACTAGGCTACCTGCCGCCCCTATAATCCTATAGTAATCCTACAGTGATCCTAATATCCTATAGTGATCCTGTAGTGATTATATAGTGATCCTATAATCCTATAGTGATCCTATAGTGATCCTATAATCCTATACCGATCCTACAGTGATCCTGTAGTGATCCTACAGTGAACCTATAGTGATCCTATAGTAATCCTACAGTAATCCTACAGTGATCCTATAGTGATCCTATAGTGATCCTATAATCCCACAGTGATCCTATAGTGATCCTACAGTGATCCTATAATCCTATAGTGATCCTATAGTGATCCTACAGTTATCCTATAGTGATCCTACAGTGATCCTATAATCCTACAGTTATCCTATAGTAATCATACAGTGATCCTATAATCCTACAGTTATCCTATAGTGATCCTGTAGTGATCCTACAGTTATCCTATAGTAATCCTACAGTGATCCTATAATCCTACAGTAATCCTATAGTGATCCTGTAGTGATCCTATAATCCTATAGTGATCCTAAAGTGATCCTATAATCCTACATTGATCCTATAGTAATCCTATAGTGATCCTACAGTGATCCTATAGTGATCCTACAGTGATCCTATAATCCTACAGTGATCCTATAGTGATCCTATAATCCTACAATAATCCTGTAGTGATCCTATAGTGATCCTGTAGTGATCCTATAATCCTGTAGGGATCCTATAGTGATCCTATAATCCTATAGTGATCATGTAGTGATCCTCTAATCCTATAGTGATCCTATAACCCTACATTGATCCTATAGTAATCCTATAGTGATCCTACAGTGATCCTATAGTGATCCTACAGTGATCCTATAATCCTACAGTGATCCTATAGTGATCCTATAATCCTACAATAATCCTGTAGTGATCCTATAATCCTGTAGTGATCCTACAATCCTGTAGTGATCCTATAGTGTTCCTGGAGTGATCCTATAGTGATCCTATAATCCTATAATGATCCTACAGTGATCCTATAGTGATCCTACAGTGATCCTGTAGTGATCCTATAATCCTGTAGTGATCCAGTAGTGATCCTATAATCCTACAGTGATCCTACGGTGATCCTGTAGTGATCCTATAATCCTATAGTGATCCTATAGTGATCCTGTAGTGATCCTATAATCCTATAGTGATCCTATAGTAATCCTACAGTGATTCTACAGTGATCCTATAATCCTACAGTGATCCTATAGTGATCCTACATTGATCCTATAGTGATCCTTATGCTATTTTAGTTGTATTTAATACTTTTTTTTGTGATTGTGTGTTCCTCGCTGTTAAAGGGATACTTCAGAATTTTAGCAATGAAGCCCTTTATCTACTTCCCCTGAGTCAGATGAACCCAGTGGATCAGTGGAGGCTGTTGAGGGGAGGACGGTTCATAATAATGACTGGAACGGAGCCAATGGAATGGCCTCAAACCGTGTGTTTGATGTATTTGATACCATTCCACATCTTCCGCTCCAGCCATTACCATGAGCCCGTCCTCCCCAATTGAAGTCCCACCAACCTCCTGTGCAGTGAATACCATTTTTTATGTCTCTGCATGCAGTTTGAAGGAAGTTGCTAACTAGCGTTAGCGCAATTGCTAACTTGCGTTAGCACAATGACTGGAAGTCTATGGTAACTGCTATCATGCTAGTAGATACCATAGACTTCCAGTCATTCCGCTAACGCTAGTTAGCATTGGCTCGCAAAACGAACTCTAACTTATTTCATACTGGATGCAGAGACATAAAAGCGGTATCCATTATTTAAAGACAAAAAGACCAGGGTCCGGCAAAAACTGACGGAAGTCCTTTGGATTTACATTAAGGGACATTTCCCTTCTCTGCCTCAGTTTGATCCTCCTGATGTAATGGAGGTGATGATGTAATGGAGGTGATGGAGGTAATTGGTAACTTAAAGATATCAGCAGCAGGTCATGATGAGATTGGTGCCTCTTTGGTGAAATCAGTGTCTTCCTCGATTATATACCCTCTAAGGTAAATATTCACCAAATCTATACCAACTGGTATTGATCCTAAAGATTTTAAAGTTATCCCCCTCTTTAAACCTGGGGATCCAAGATCCTTAACTAATTTATTATAATTAGTTAAGTCAGTTAAGAACAACTTCTTATTTACAATGATGGCCTACCCCGGCGACACTGGGCCAATCACGGCCGGATGTGATACAGCCTGGATTCAAACCAGGGACTGTAGTGACGCCTCTTGCACAAAGATGCAGTGCCTTAGACTCCTACACCACTCGGGTTATATCTATATCTGTAATACCATGTTTTTCATAAATCCCAGAGAAACTGGTGTAAAAAAAGAACGTTGAAACATTTAAACCAACACCGTATTTTATATGATATCACCAACATGGTTTCTTCGTAAAAACTACTCCACAGATATGGCTCTTTTACAACCTGAGGATAAAATCTTTACAGCCCTCGACAACAACGCTCTTGGCAATTTTCTAGAGTTATCCAAAGCGTTTGACAAGGTTGATCATGAAATATTACTTGCTGAATTACATTATTACTGTTTTCATGAATGTACATATAAATGCCTATATAATTATGTACAGTGCCTTCAGAAAGTATTCCTACCCTTCGACTTAGTCCACATTTTGTTGTGTTACAGCCTGAATTCAAAATGCATTAAATATACCCCATAATGACAAAGTGAAAAACATGTTATTTAGAATGATAGAAAATGTATTGTAAATTAAATACACACATACTGTATCTCATTTACATAAGTATTCACACCCCTGAGTCAATACTTTGTAGAATAACTTTTTGCAGTGATTTAAAGGTCCAGTAGAACCATCTTGAGCTTCATATTAAATCATTTCTGGGTAACAATAAAGTTACTAACTACAATAGTTTTAATTTAAAATGGTAAAAAATCTGGGAGTGGTCTGAGTGGAGCGGAGAGGGGACCACAGTTAAGATTAAGGGAGGGGTGGGTGTAATCGGAAGGATTTCAGTTAGGATTATGGATGGGTTGGGGGTGGTGCAATGGGTGGGATTAGTCAACTGAAAGGTTATCGGAGGTTTTAAAATCTCTTTAGGCTAGATTCAATCCGGACTGCAGAAGATCCGCATTATAGCGTGTTTGAAATGTAAAAGTAATTTCCGATTGAGACGGAATACCGTGAATGTAGTCTCCGCAAACGTGAGAACATTGCCTGTAAATTTCAATCACGCTATAACGCAGATATTACACAGTCAGGGTTGAATCTAGGCTTTTGGTATTGGTCTATAAAATTATTCCCTCATGTAATGTCATGTGTGAAGCAAAAACAACACCCATGCAAAAAAAGTATTTTTTATTTTATTTTTAAAGTCCTGTATTGATTGTATTTTCAACCAGCAACTATCGTGAAATAGTGCTGACACAACATCACAACATCATTCATCGTGAGTTGAGTCACCAACACGACAGCTTGGAACTAGAAGGTTCTATCTGCAAAACAAGGATTCCAAGATAATTGGCTTTAAAGTTCAGAACCCTTATTGGTTTGAATGGTGACAGCAATTTTTATATTGTATTCTTTTGAACTTAACAACATAAATTGGGGTATTTAGAGTACTAAATAGGTAGAGAATATTTAACAGAACAAAGCCATGTCAATAACTACATTTTAACAAAAATGCAGACAGAACTTTATAGTCCCAAACTCTCGACAGCTGCAGATAACACTCGATACGCTTGACTTTCGATTGAACAGCCTATCTAACCATAAATCTCAAGCCTTGAGTTTAAAAGATTACTCAATATTAACTTTTTGAGGTTTGTGAATATGCCAAAAGCTCTGGATCCAGTTTCAACTTATTGAACTAGCTTGTCCCAGATTCTTGGGCCTGAGTTTCCAAAGCAACTGTTATCCTTATTCACTCTAGTAACCCTCTCCTCCCTGGACATCATTATATGCATCACTGTGTGTGGCCAGGTGTCCTGGCTGGACTTACCAGGTGGCTCACTCTTCCAATCTCTATAAGGGAGTAACACAATATTTGACGTAAGAAAGGTTGTGAGTGGGTGTGTGTATTAATCTTCTAGACACGTTTCATGAGAATGTCGCAAGAACATTCATGTGTCCAGTTTCTCAGGGTAAGGAGAAAATTCCAATAACGTCACACCAAACATACACAGAATCTTTTATTTTATTTTTTATTTCACCTTTATTTAACCAGGTAGGAAGGTTGAGAACAAGTTCTCAATTACAACGGCGACCTTTCCAAGATAAAGCAAAGCAGTCCGACACAAACAACAACACAGAGTTACACATGGAATAAACAAACATACAGTCAATAATACAGTAGGGGGAAAAAATCTATATACAGTGTGTGCAAATGAGGTGAGATGAGGGAGGTAAACGGTTCCCATGTTCTCTAGATATTAGATATGAATCTTCTAGACACATTTCATGGGATTATTGCAAGAAAAGTATTGTGTCCAATGACGTTTAAAACATAGGACGTTCTGTCATGGTCCCGTGGAGGTTTTTGTTAAGTTCCCAGTTTTACATTTTTAGGACGTCGCATGAGGGTTCCAAAGAAACGTTCTCAAAAAAAAAAAAAAACATGTTTCTTTACACCCTACCTCTTGTTAGTGTTACCAAGCCCATGATTGGTGAACTACTGATCCACTCAAAGCTCTTTGTCTGTTGGTAAATTCAGGGACACCCACACATTTTAACATGCAATGTTATCAACGTAAATATTTGACTCTTTGATATACATGATTCAGGGTCCTTTATACAGGAATTATTATTTAGCGTGTCCTCACCTAGGATTTGAACTCACAACCTCTTAGTTCATGGCATTCTGATCTTCCTGCAATGCCACCATGTCTGTGTCAGAAATCTCGCTATTCTCTCATCGTTGATTTGATTTACTTATTTCAGCAAGTTGATGGTTTTCTGTATAGTTGTCTAATGTTGGTAGGGTATATTACTCTGTTGTAATGTTACTCCTTAATCCCCATAGCTGCGTTTCCATCCAAATGGTGACAGATTTTCATGTCAATATTCAAACATCTGCATAAAAACAATATGCGCATTTTCCCAACTGAGATGTATTTCCATCAAACTGACTTGTTGTGGATAAATGGCTGAATAAAAAATACATGTTAAATGGGTTTCCATCGCATTTTCAACTCTACTGATGGTTTTCCCACAATTTATTTTGTGTTATATAGTGAGTGTGTCCACTCTGGTATTGGTACGTGTGCTGTAGCCAACAGCTTGAAGATACAGTGTGGGTATAGCCTACATGATGAGACGATTATGGACAAAAGAGCAAGAATATTTTTATTTGTCAAAACAGACAAGCATCGATGATCATGATTCATGTCACCAGAATAAGACCCTCAATATTTATTTTGAAAGGAGCATCAAGCTCATCATCGTGTACTTTCACCTCCCTGTGAAGTTCTTCATAACATATTTCATCTGTAGCCTAATACACTGCATGCTTTCCCATCGAGTCGTAGAGGGAGGACCACACAACATCACGTGACTCCAAGTTTACTTCGATTTGATGGTTATTATATCAATATTTGCGCATAAAAGCATTTCACTGCCATTTCTCACATAATACATTTTACTGACACAAAAAGATCCCACCTCATCTAGCGTATTTTGTTTTGTCGACTTTTGGAAAGTTTACCGACACATTTTCTGTTTTCATGAGGCCTGTCATTACATATTTTATCTGACATGTACTTTACTTGCAGAAAAAGGTTGGATGGAAACCTGGTTTATGATAAATATAATTGTTTCTCTTGAGTGTACTTTTAACAGAGCTGGGATTTACTTCGAAGTGCAAGGTGTAGCAATACAGGTGAGTTCAATCACTGATACAGGTGAGTTCAATCACTGATACAGGTGAGTTCAATCACTGATACAGGTGAGTTCAATCACTGATACAGGTGAGTTCAATCACTGATACAGGTGAGTTCAATCACTGATACAGCTGAGTTCAATCACTGATACAGGTGAGTTCAATCACTGATACAGGTGAGTTCAATCACTGATACAGGTGAGTTCAATCACTGATACAGCTGAGTTCAATCACTGATACAGGTGAGTTCAATCACTGATACAGGTGAGTTCAATCACTGATACAGGTGAGTTCAATCACTGATACAGCTGAGTTCAATCACTGATACAGGTGAGTTCAATCACTGATACAGGTGAGTTCAATCACTGATACAGGTGAGTTCAACCACTGATACAGGTGAGTTCAATCACTGATACAGGTGAGTTCAACCACTGATACAGGTGAGTTCAACCACTGATACAGGTGAGTTCAATCACTGATACAGGTGAGTTCAATCACTGATACAGGTGAGTTCAACCACTGATACAGGTGAGTTCAACCACTGATACAGGTGAGTTCAATCACTGATACAGGTGAGTTCAGTCACTGATACAGCTGAGTTCAGTCACTGATACAGGTGAGTTCAATCACTGATACAGGTGAGTTCAATCACTGATACAGGTGAGTTCAACCACTGATACAGGTGAGTTCAACCACTGATACAGGTGAGTTCAATCACTGATACAGGTGAGTTCAGTCACTGATACAGACATGGTGGCGTTTGAGGAAGATCAGAATGCCATGAACCAAGAGGTTGTGAAGTCAAATCCCAGGTGAAGACATGGTGAAAAATAGTTACTGTATGAATAAACATGTGCAATATAATCATGTATGTTAAATATGGAAGTTGAAAGCACTGTGTGGGTATCCCTAACCTTACTGTCATCACAGCACTGTGTGGGTATCCCTAACCTTACTGTCATCACAGCACTGTGTGGGTATCCCTAACCTTACTGTCATCACAGCACTGTGTGGGTATCCCTAACCTTACTGTCATCACAGCACTGTGTGGGTATCCCTAACCTTACTGTCATCACAGCACTGTGTGGGTATCCCTAACCTTACTGTCATCACAGCACTGTGTGGGTATCCCTAACCTTACTGTCATCACAGCACTGTGTGGGTATCCCTAACCTTACTGTCATCACAGCACTGTGTGGGTATCCCTAACCTTACTGTCATCACAGCACTGTGTGGGTATCCCTAACCTTACTGTCATCACAGCACTGTGTGGGTATCCCTAACCTTACTGTCATCACAGCACTGTGTGGGTATCCCTAACCTTACTGTCAGACAAAGTGTGATGAATGGATTAGTGGTTCACCAACCATGCTCTGTTTGTGTGACGTTGATGGAATATTCTCCTAACCTTCAGAAACCTGGACACATGAATCTTCTTGCAACGTACCATGAAATGTGTCTGGGTAAGTTCTGTTTGACGTTAAGGGAATGTTCTCTTAACTCTAACTCCAAAATATGCTAAATACTGTCGGTTCTCAGGAGGTTTTTTGCTAACATATATAGAATGTCCCCCTAACTAACAGAAAACGGAACACTCAAACATCAGGGGAACATTACAGATAACATAACAAGAATGGTCTGTCTCCCTAGAAGTGTTAGCTGGGACGTTACATTTCAACTTGGGAAAGTGTAAAGAAGGCCATAAGGAGGCGGCACAGGAAATAGATCACTAACGTGCACAACAAATTCACCAGTGTACATTTAACTCAGAAAGTGTTACATATGAGTCCCACTAATCCAGTTAACTAGAATAAAATAGCACTGCCTTCAGTGTTCATTTGTCAACACTTTTAAAAGTGTTAAGTAAACCTGATACAGAGGCACTAATATGTACACTGTGTCTGTGAGAGAATGAATGAGCTTCATTTCTGGCTTGTATCATTCTCTTGAAGTGATCTAATAGTACCACTAACCTCTGTCAGCTAGGCCAGCCATAAAACGTGTCCATCAGATCGTCTACTTTCTATTTGGATGTCCTGGATCTGTTTACAAGCCTAGTGATAAATACCCCTGTATTCCCTTTCCTCTTAGTGTTAGCTAATCTATCTCACTTGAGACATAGGATTATTACTGCTACCTCAGATAATCAAAGTCCCTGGACTGCAAACCGGCCAGTAGAGGGCAAACCCTTTCAGCCAGAGACTATTAGCATCTATAGGATCCATAGCCGTGGTGTTTGTACAACAGAGTCAGAATGTATTAGAGCCACGAATGGGAGGCACAATACAGTATAGTGTAGTAACCGGCTCTGACGGGCAATGTCGTACAGCAGTCGGATTAGTTGTTAGAGCATTATGAGAGCTGTGTGATGTCACCACGCACATATCAGATAAAGTAGCGTTGTGATGATGAGGTACCACTCATGGCTTATAAAGTGACTGTGCAGGTGTGTGTGTGTGTTTCAAATCAAATCAAAAAATCAAATCAAACTGTTTTTGTCACATACAACAAGGGTAGACTTTACCGTGAAATGCTTACTTACAAGCCCTTAACCAACAGTGCAGTTCAAGAAGAGTTAAGAAAATATTTACCAAATAAACTAAAGTAAAAAAGAATTAAAAGTAACACAATAACATAACAATAACGAGGCTATATACAGGGGGTACCGGTACCGCGTCACTGTGGGGGGGGGGGGGGTACAGGTTAGAGGTCATTTGTACATGTAGGTAGGGGTGAAGTGACTATGCATAGATAATAAACAGTTAGTGGCAGCAGTGTACTGTACAAAACAAATGGAGGGGGGGGGGGGGGGGGGGGGTCAATGTAAATAGTCCGGTGGCCATTTGATTAATTGTTCAGCAGTCTTATGGCTTGGGGATAGAAGCTGTTAAGGAGCCTCTTGGTCCTAGACTTGGCGCTCGGGTACCGATTGCCGTGTGGTAGCAGAGAAAACAGTCTATGACTTGTGTGACTGGAGTCTGACAATTGTATGGGCTTTCCTCTGACACCGCCTATTATATAGGTCCTGGATTGCAGTAAGCTTAGCCCCAGTGATGTGCTGGGCCGTACACACTACCCTCTGTAGCGCCTTACGGTCAGATGCCGAGCAGTTGCCATACCAGGCGGTGAGGCAACCGGTCAGTATGCTCTCGATGGTGCAGCTGTAGAACTTTTTGAGGATCTGGGGACCCATGCCAAATCTTTTCAGTCTCCTGAGGGGGGAAAAGGTTTTGTCGTGCCCTCTTCATGACTGTCTTGGTGTGTTTGGACCATGATAGATCGTGGGTGATGTGGACACCAAGGAACTTGAAGCTCTCGACCGGCTCCACTACAGCCCTGTTGATGTTAATAGGGAGGCCTGTTCCCGTGATGTGTGCAGAGTGAAAGAGATAAAACAGTGGTGTGCTTCTTCAAAACTATACGGTTGGGAGGAGTTGCTAGAGGCCACTCCAGGACATGAAGCAGATGGGGGATTGGTGGTCTGATTCTTAACTCCACCCCCAAACTAATCCCGCCACCAATCAGCAAGTAAGGTTATGGCAGGTCAGCTAAGATGACAGGTCAGCACTAAGAAGAGTGTGAGAGAGCGCAACCAAAGCATTTACCTGAGCATGATCCTCACAATGTGTTAGTGGTTGGTATGCGGGAGATCTGATATATGTGCTGTTTATAGTTTATTTGTCATGGTGGATTTAAATTATATATACATTGTTATCTATTAAGTATATATTACTTATTTATTATACAGTATTTAAAAAGTCTCCATGCACTTCACAAATGTATGAAAAGTTATGTGTGTTTTTGTACGTGTGTGTTACTGTGAGTACATTTCAGTCCCTATACGTGAATTTGTTTGTTGTGTAGGTGTCTGTGGGTATATAATAATATATGCCATTTTAGCTGACGCTTTTATCCTAAAAGGCTTACAATCATGCAGTTATCACACGTGGCCCAAATGGGTATCAAACTCACAACCTCGGTGTTGGAAGCACCATGCTCTACTAACTAAGCCACAGAGGACACAGGTTGATCCAGGTGGCCATGTCAGGCCAGGTGTCCATGTCAGGGAGTGTAGTGGTACGCCACAGGGATCCCATGGGAGTCTGAATGAGATTCTCATGTGGTGACCAGCTGCAGTGGCTTTCAGTGGCTGCTTACCTCACGCCACCTTAATTCACGCCACCTTACCACATCCCTCCCTACAGAAGACTAACACCCCTCCCTACAGAAGACTGACACCCCTCCCTACAGAAGACTGACACCCCTCCCTACAGAAGACTAACACCCCTCCCTACAGAAGACTGACACCCCTCCCTACAGAAGACTGACACCCCTCCCTACAGAAGGCTGACACCCCTCCCTACAGAAGACTGACACCCCTCCCTACAGAAGACTGACACCCCTCCCTACAGAAGACTGACACCCCTCCCTACAGAAGACTGACACCCCTCCCTACAGAAGACTGACGCCCCTCCCTACAGAAGGTTGACACCCCTCCCTACAGAAGACTGACACCCCTCCCTACAGAAGGTTGACACCCCTCCCTACAGAAGAGTGACACCCCTCCCTACAGAAGGTTGACACCCCTCCCTACAGAAGGTTGACACCCCTCCCTACAGAAGGTTGACACCCCTCCCCACAGAAGACTGACACCCCTCCCTACAGAAGGTTGACACCCCTCCCCACAGAAGACTGACACCCCTCCCTACAGAAGGTTGAAACCCCTCCCCACAGAAGACTGACACCCCTCCCTACAGAAGGTTGACACCCCTCACTACAGAAGGCTGTTGTCTGGTTTCTTATAACAATCCATTTGCATTGAAAAGAATATACCAGATTTTTTTTAGCACATGTAGTTATATTTATGACAGCAATAGTTTCATATCATAAATAACATACCACTTTGTCACGCCCTGAATATTTGTGACTAGGGAGGTGTTTGGTTTGTTTTAAGTTTCACTAAAAATAAAGATGTGGAACTCCAATCACGCTGCGCCTTGGTCCGCTCATTTTGAAGAACGTGACAGAATATCCCACCAACAAAGGACCAAGCAGCGTGAAAATGAGGTAAGGAAGTTTTGGACTTGGGAGGACATGAGAGGACACGAGACCTTTCCTTGGCGGGAGTCGCAAAGGAGCAGGGAAGGACAGCGACAACGCCGGGGACCACAGCCACAGAAACCCCAAGATTTGTTGGGGGGGGGGGGGCACATGGAGCTGGCGGTCGAGCAGCGGAGAGTGCCACAGAGCCTGTTTGGGAGTCGGAGGAGGAATTTGATGAAAGATTCCGGAGAGAGGTGGTAGCAATGAGAATGCTGCAGCACAGGCTTGCTGAAGAGCGTGACACCAGTCCGGTGCCATCTGCACCGGTTTCACGCGTCTGGCCTCCAGTGCGCCTCCCCAGTCCAGTACGTCCTGTGCCAGCTCTCCGCACTAGCCCTGAAGTGCGTGTCACCAGTCCGGTGCCACCTGTACCGGCTCCACGCATCAGGCCTCCAGTGCGCCTCCCCAGTCCGGTACGTCCTGTGTCTCTTCCTCGCACTCGCCCTGAAGTGCGTGTCCCCAGTCCGGTACGTCCTGAGCCTGCTCCCCGCACTCGCCCCGAAGAGCGTGTCACCAGTCCGGTGCAACCTGTGCCGGCCCCACGCATCAGGCCTCCAGTGCGCCTCCTCAGTCCGGTACGTCCTGTGCCAGCTTCCCGCACTCTCCCTGAAGTATGCGTCACCAGTCCGGTGTCACCTGTGCCGGCCCCACGCATCAGGCCTCCAGTGCGCCTCCCCAGTCCGGTACGTTCTGTGCCTGCTCCTCGCACTCGCCCTGAAGTGCGTGTCCCCAGTCCGGTACGTCCTGAGCCTGCTCCTCGCACTCGCCCCGAAGTGCGTGTCACCAGTCCGGTGCCACCTGTACCGGCTCCACGCACTAGGCCTCCAGTGCGCATTCACAGTCCAGAGCTTCCGGCGACGGTTCCCAGTCCAGAGCTTCCGGTGATGGTTCACAGTCCAGAGCTTCCGGCGACGGTTCCCAGTCCAGAGCTTCCGGCGACGGTTCACAGTCCAGAGCTTCCGGCGACGGTTCCCAGTCCAGAGCTTCCGGCGACGGTTCCCAGTCCAGAGCTTCCGGCGACGGTTCCCAGTCCAGAGCTTCCGGCGACGGTTCACAGTCCAGAGCTTCCGGCGACGGTTCACAGTCCAGAGCTTCCGGCGACGGATCACAGTCCGGAACCTCCAACGACGGTCAACAATCCGGAACCTCCAACGACGGTCAACAGTCCGAAAACTCCTGCTCCATGGCCGGAGCCTTCTTCTGCGCCGGTGCCCAGTCCAGGCACAGCGTCCAGTCCAGCTCCAGCGCAGGAGCCTTCCTCTGCGCCGGTGCCCAGTCCAGGCACGGCGTCCAGTCCCGCTCCATGGTGGGAGCCTTCCTCTGCGCCGGCGCCCAGTCCAGGCACGGCGTCCAGTCCCACTCCAAGGCCGGAGCCTCCCGGTGCCCAGTCCAGGCACGGCGGCCAACCCAGCTCCATGGCCGGAGCCTTCCTCTGTGCCGGTGCCCAGACCAGGCACGGCGTCCAACCCAGCTCCATGGCCGGAGCCCTCCTTTGCACCTTTGGGGGGGGGGGGGGGGGGGGTACTGTCACGCCCTGACCATGGAGAGCCTTTGGTTCTCCATGATGTTTAGGTCAGAGCGTGACTAGGGGGGTGTTCTAGTCATTTTGTTTCTATGTTTTGGGATTGAGTATGGTTCCCGATTAGAGGCAGCTGATTATCATTGTCTCTAATTGGGGATCATACTTAAGGGTTCCCTGTTCTCACCTGCTTTGTGGGATAACTCCAATCACGCTGCGCCTTGGTCCGCTCATTTCGACAATCGTGACAATATTACTTAATATTACATGATAAACCACTAAGAGAATATCCAATTTTCTGCAGGGATTTGCGTCCATGTATTAAAAGTTGAATGCTAAATCAGCATAGAAGGACTTCTGCTCAAGTCTACGCAAACGTCAAATTGGAATGCATCCACTGCAGCTTTAATGTCCGATACAACAGTGTAACCTTACACCCTCCTGCTACCCCAACTTAAGTGCAGTGTGGGCGAGTGATTGGCTTGAGTACAAAGTGACACTGGAGAGGACTGGGGCCGTAGCTCTTAGCTAGAGCATACGAGCCATGGACAAGTCGTTTACCCCCTGCTCTTACGAATTGCTCTGGGAGCCGGGGATACTTTAGGCTTGGATAAGCTCATATTAACTTAGGTTTATCGGACTGAATTAGCCTATATAGCTTCATAGCTTTAGGTTGAGGTTTCTGCCAACCAACGAGACCAGTAATGACCCGGGATGATGTAATTTGCACCGTCACCTGCGTCTGGTCACAGGGGTAAGAAAATGATATCCCCCCTGTAGGTGGATAATGTGCTGCGACGTCTTAATGACTAATTAACGGATTGAGTTTGAATCAGAGCATTGAATCAAAGCATTGCAACATGGGCCCGTTGTAACTACGATGCTGCTATGTCAGCTTTTGAGTGGCCACTTACAGATGGAGCTGCACCTGTAAGAATACAGATAGAGTGAGAGAACTGAGATGCTGAGAATGACAAAGAAAGCTAGTGAATTTTCACACAAACACCCTCTTCACGGTGGAGACTTTTGAAGTTCATTTTCTGCAATTCTACACATTTTGTCATGGGGCGGAGATAAAAAAATGTGCAGTTTTACAGCTAATTTCCTGCAATTCTACACATTTTGTCATGAATTACTCCCCTTTAATATGATATCTGAGTGAGAATGACTAACATCCTCAATGGGAGCCCCCTGGAGGTCAGGGCCCCTGGGCACGTGCCCTGCATGCCCGGTCGGTATTCGGCCATGATTAAGTTTAGATAGCTGGATAGACTAACTACCAATCAAAACATTGTTAGCTGACATGGCTAATTGAGTGACTGACATAACAAGAGAGAAACTGCCGATGCGCAACCAAATTTTGAGACCCAGACCGAGTCATCCGCCCCCCATTTAGCGTCCGGGGGCCCTAGTAAACGCTTATGCCTGGAACCAGCCCTGGGCCCTGGTGTTTTAATTGGGATCATTCTGAGATCAATCTGTTCTGGCTCCACAGTAAAAATATCCAATCATTCCCAAACGATGTAAATCTTTCTGATCTGTTGGTGATCTGATGTCCCCCATTTAGCCTCAATCCCGTCACATGTCTGAGGTCAGGGATGCCCTGAGAGTTAGAGAAGGCTTTTTATATACAGACCAGCAAAGGCCAGTGGCGGCCATTTCTATCTGACCCTATTTTCGGCAGGCACTAAGGCGGCGCAAGTGTCAAACGCACGTTAGTTGGCATTTTTCAACCCCATGCGCCAGATTCTGCAAATTTACCTGTCTAACATCAGCTCACTTGCGCTGACGTGGGAGGGGTGGCAACATTTTTCATTTAGTTTAATTAAAAACAAGCTCAGAAGTGACAATTTCATTCAGCGTTAATGATAAGATTTATAACCAATGACATTAAGGAGTTGGTAATGGTATGGATTTAGAGAGCGGAAACTCTTTATTTATTGAACCCATATTTAACTAGGAAAGTCAGTTTTAAGAAAAAATTCTTAATTACAATGACGGCCTACCAAAAGGCAAAAGGCCTCCTGCAGGGACGGGGGCTGGGATTAAAAATAAAAATATATAGGACAAAACACACAGCACGACAAGAGAGACAACACAACACTACATAAAGAGAGACCTAAGACAACAACATAGCATGGCAGCAACACATGACAACACAGCATGGTACCAACACAACATGACAACAACATATTAGCAACACAACATGGTAGTAGCACAAATCAAATCAAATCATCAAATCAAATTTTATTTGTCACATACACATGGTTAGCAGATGTTAATGCGAGTGTAGCGAAATGCTTGTGCTTCTAGTTCCGACAATGCAGTAATAACCAACAAGTAATCTAACCTAACAATTCCACAACTACTACTTTATACACACAAGTGTAAAGGGATAAAGAATATGTACATAAAGATATATGAATGAGTGATGGTACAGAACGGCATAGGCAAGATGCAGTAGATGGTATAGAGTACAGTCTATACATATGAGATGAGTAATGTAGGGTATATAAACATAAAGTGGCATAGTTTAAAGTGGCTAGTGATACATGTATTACATAAAGATGGCACGATGCAGTAGATGATATAGAGTACTGTATATACATATACATATGAGATGAGTAATGTAGGGTATGTAAACATTATATTAAGTGGCATTGTTTAAAGTGGCTAGTGATACATTTTTACATAATTTCCATCAATTCCCATTATTAAAGTGGCTGGAGTTGAGTCAGTATGTTGGCAGCGGCCACTAAATGTTAGTGGTGGCTGTTTAACAGTCTGATGGCCTTGAGATAGAAGCTGTTTTTCAGTCTCTCGGTCCCTGCTTTGATGCACCTGTACTGACCTCGCCTTCTGGATGATAGCGGGGTGAACAGGCAGTGGCTCGGGTGGTTGTTGTCCTTGATGATCTTTATGGCCTTCCTGTGACATCGGGTGGTGTAGGTGTCCTGGAGGGCAGGTAGTTTGCCCCCGGTGATGCGTTGTGCAGACCTCACTACCCTCTGGAGAGCCTTACGGTTGTGGGCGGAGCAGTTGCCGTACCAGGCGGTGATACAGCCCGACAGGATGCTCTCGATTGTGCATCTGTAGAAGTTTGTGAGTGCTTTTGGTGACAAGCCGAATTTCTTCAGTCTCCTAAGGTTGAAGAGGCGCTGCTGCGCCTTCTTCACAACGCTGTCTGTGTGGGTGGACCAATTCATTTTGTCCGTGATGTGTACACCGAGGAACTTAAAACTTTCCACCATCTCCACTACTGTCCCGTCGATGTGGATAGGGGGGTGCTCCCTCTGCTGTTTCCTGAAGTCCACAATCATCTCCTTTGTTTTGTTGACGTTGAGTGTGAGGTTATTTTCCTGACACCACACTCCGAGAGCCCTCACCTCCTCCCTGTAGGCCATCTCGTCGTTGTTGGTAATCAAGCCTACCACTGTAGTGTCGTCTGCAAACTTGATGATTGAGTTGGAGGCGTGCATGGCCACGCAGTCGTGGGTGAACAGGGAGTACAGGAGAGGGCTCAGAACGCACCCTTGTGGGGCCCCAGTGTTGAGGATCAGCGGGGTGGAGATGTTGTTACCTACCCTCACCACCTGGGGGCGGCCCGTCAGGAAGTCCAGGACCCAGTTGCACAGGGCGGGGTCGAGACCCAGGGTCTCGAGCTTGATGACGAGTTTGGAGGGTACTATGGTGTTAAATGCTGAGCTGTAGTCGATGAACAGCATTCTCACATAGGTATTCCTCTTGTCCAGATGGGTTAGGGCAGTGTGCAGTGTGGTTGCGATTGCGTCGTCTGTGGACCTATTGGGTCGGTAAGCAAATTGGAGTGGGTCTAGGGTGTCAGGTAGGATGGAGGTGATATGGTCCTTGACTAGTCTCTCAAAGCACTTCATGTTGACGGAAGTGAGTGCTACGGGGCGGTAGTCGTTTAGCTCAGTTACCTTAGCTTTCTTGGGAACAGGAACAATGGTGGCCCTCTTGAAGCATGTGGGAACAGCAGACTGGGATAAGGATTGATTGAATATGTCCTTAAACACACCAGCCAGCTGGTCTGCACATGCTCTGAGGACGCGGCTGGGAATGCCGTCTGGGCCTGCAGCCTTGCGAGGGTTAACACGTTTAAATGTTTTACTCACCTCGGCTGCAGTGAAGGAGAGTCCGCAGGTTTTGGTAGCTGGCCGTGTCAGTGGCACTGTATTGTCCTCAAAGCGAGCAAAAAAGTTATTTAGTCTGTCTGGGAGCAAGACATCCTGGTCCGCGACGGGGCTGGTTTTCTTTTTGTAATCCGTGATTGACTGTAGACCCTGCCACATACCTCTTGTGTCTGAGCTGTTGAATTGCGACTCTACTTTGTCTCTATACTGGCACTTAGCTTGTTTGATTGCCTTGCGGAGGGAATAGCTACACTGTTTGTATTCGGTCATGTTTCCGGTCACCTTGCCCTGGTTAAAAGCAGTGGTTCGCGCTTTCAGTTTCACGCGAATGCTGCCATCAATCCACGGTTTCTGGTTTGGGAATGTTTTAAACGTTGCTGTGGGTACGACATCGTCAATGCACTTTCTAATGAACTCGCTCACCGAATCAGCGTATTCGTCAATGTTGTTGTTGGACGCAATGCGGAACATATCCCAATCCACGTGATCGAAGCAGTCTTGAAGCGTGGAATCAGATTGGTCGGACCAGCGTTGAACAGACCTGAGCGCGGGAGCTTGCCGTTTTAGTTTCTGTTTGTAGGCTGGAAGCAACAAAATTGAGTCGTGGTCAGCTTTTCCGAAAGGAGGGCGGGGGAGGGCCTTATATGCGTCGTGGAAGTTAGTATAACAATGATCCAAGGTTTTACCAGCCCTGGTAGCACAATCGATATGCTGATAGAATTTAGGGAGTTTTGTTTTCAGATTAGCCTTGTTAAAATCCCCAGCTACGATGAATGCAGCCTCAGGGTGTGTGGTTTCCAGTTTACATAAAGTCAGATAAAGTTCGTTCAGGGCCATCGATGTGTCTGCTTGGGGGGGAATATATACGGCTGTGATTATAATCGAAGAGAATTCCCTTGGTTAGATAATGCGGTCGACATTTGATTGTGAGGAATTCTAAATCAGGTGAACAGAATGACTTGAGTTCCTGTATGTTGTTATGATCACACCACGTCTCGTTAATCATAAGGCATACACCCCCGCCCCTCTTCTTACCAGAAAGATGTTTGTTTCTGTTGGCGCGATGCGTGAAGAAACCAGCTGGCTGCACCGACTCCGTTAGCGTCTCTCGAGTGAGCCATGTTTCCGTGAAGCAAAGAACGTTACAGTCTCTGATGTCTCTCTGGAATGTTACCCTTGCTCGGATTTCATCAACCTTGTTGTCAAGAGACTGGACATTGGCGAGTAGTATGCTAGGGAGTGGAGCGCGATGTGCCCGTCTCCGAAGCCTGACCAGAAGACCGCTTCGTTTGCCCCTTTTACGGCATGGTTGTTTAGGGTCGCCGGCTGGGATCAGATCCATTGTACTGGGTGGAAGGCAAAACACAGGATCCGCTTCGGGAGAGTCATATTCCTGGTTGTGATGATGGTGAGTTGACGTTGCTCTTATATTCAGTAGTTCCTCCCGACTATGTAATGAAACCTAAGATTACCTGGGGTACCAATGTAAGAAATAACACATAAAAAAATAAAATACTGCATAGTTTCCTAGGAACGCGAAGCGAGGCGGCCATCTCAAATGTGGTACAAATGCGATTGGGCACAGACAACAGCACAAAGGGCAAGAACGTAGAGACAACAATACATCACGCAAAGCAGCCACAACTGTCGGTGAGTGTCCATGATTGAGTCTTGGAATGAAGAGATTGAGATAAAACTGTCCAGTTTGAGTGTTTGTTGCAGCTCGTTCTAGTCGCTAGCTGCAGCGAACTGAAAAGACGAGCAACCCTGGGATGTGTGTGCTTTGAGGACTTTTAACAGAATGTGACTGGCAGAACGGGTGTTGTATGTGGAGGATGAGGGCTGCAGTAGATATCTCAGATAGGGGGGAGTGAGGCCTAAGAGGGTTTTATAAATAAGCATCATCCAGTGGGTCTTGCGATGGGTATACAGAGATGACCAGTTTACAGAGGAGTATAGAGTGCAGTGATGTGTCCTATAAGGAGCATTGTTGACAAATCTGATGGCCGAATGGTAAAGAACATCTAGCCACTCGAGAGCACCCTTACCTTTCCGATCTATAAATTATGTCTTCGTAATTTAGCATGGGTAGGATGGTCATCTGAATCAGGGTTATTTTGGCAGCTGGGGTGAAAGAGGAGCGATTACGATAGAAGAAACCAAGTCTAGATTTAACTTTAGCCTGCAGCTTTGATATGTGCTGAGAGAAGGACAGTGTACCGTCTAGCCATACTCCCAAGTACTTGTATGAGGTGACTACCTCAGACTACCTCAGAGGCAGTAATCCCACCTGTGGGGAGAGGGGCATTCTTCTTACCAAACCACATGAACTACAAAGCCGGCATGAGGTGGTAAGAATAGGATGGGAGGCCAAAAGTCTGTAACCAATAGAGAGTCAGAGTCCGGATTCTGGGAACAAATATAGTCTGTCCCACGGTTGGGTAAACAAGAAAGTTCATAGTCAACAAAGCAAGCAGGAGTCATGAGGCAAATAGCAAAATGCACAAGAAAAAAATAAAATATATAACGACTTGGGGCTAGCCATTGTAAGTTCAGAGTCACTTGCCGGGGCAGCAGGTGGGGGGCGGCAGGTGGACTAGTGTGGGGAGGCAGGTAGACTAGTGGTTAGAGCGTTGGACCAGTAACCGAAAGATTGCTAGATCGAATCCCTGAACTGACAAGGTAAAAATCTTTCATTCTGCCCCTGAACAAGGCAGTTAAACCTACTGTTCCTAGGCTGTCATTGTAAATAAGAATTTGTTCTTAACTGACTTTCCAAGTTAAATAAAGGTCAAATAAAAATCTGTGTGTGTGTGTGCTGGAGGCAAGTGAAAGCTTGGGGGGGGAGTGTAGTGGGGGTACCTGTACCAGATAGGGCAGACAGTGAACAGATCACCAAGTGAAAGCTTGGGGGGGGAGTGTAGTGGGGGTACCTGTACCAGATAGGGCAGACAGTGAACAGATCACCAAGTGAAAGCTTGGGAGAGAGGGGGGAGTGTAGTGGGGGTACCTGTACCAGACAGGGCAGACAGTACCAGATAGGGCAGACAGTACCAGATAGGGCAGACAGTGAACAGATCACCAAGTGGAATCCAAGCAGCATGCAACGGGAGTAGGTGTGTTGTATCTGGTCTGTCCTATCAAGCCTGGCAGCCTTAACTCAGCAATCAGTCCTGAACATTTGAGAGTGTAATGTTAATTGTATTTTTATTTTTTTTCCACTTTTTATTTTTATTTATTCCACTTTTCTATTTAACTTGCTTTGGCAATGTAAACATATGATTCCCATGCCAATAAAGCCCATTAAATTGAAATTTAATTGAGAGAGAGAGTTCTTATGGTTCTAACGATGATCTTAGCCTTAATATGCTTTTGGGAAACTGGGCCCTGGCTCACTGTAAGATCATTGTTTACTCGACTGCTTACAACTCTTTCTTTTTTTTTATTGAACTTTTATTTAAACAAGGCAAGTCAGTTAAGAACACATTTTTATTTACAATGACGGCCTACCCCGGCCAAACCCGGACAACGCTGGGCCAATTGTGAGCCGCTCTATGGGAAACCACTGGGAAAGATCTCATTCATCAACTCAACGTTCATGATTATCATTAGAAAACAGTCTAGGACTTGGTATATAAGTGCCGTAGTGTGATGCAGCCTGAATTCAAACCAGGGACTGCAGTGACACCTCTTGCACTGAGATGCAGTGCCTTAGACCGCTGCGCCACTCGGGAGCCAACGTAAGGCAAATTTACCACTTGTCCAGCCTCCAATAACCTCCAACCTCTAAGCGCTGTCTTACGTTTACAAACATTCAGGCGCATGCAGCATAATGCATGAATCAGTTATATCTGAATTATGCAAAAAAACAACTTGTTCATCAAATGTTCAGAAACCATTCAGACATGGGATAAAGCTTGACCCGGCACAGCCAGAAGAGGACTGGCCAGCCCTCATAGCCTGGTTCCTCTCTAGGTTTCTTCCTAGGTTCTGGCCTTTCATGGGAGTTTTTCCTAGCCACCGTGCTTCTACACCTGCATTGGGGTTTTAGGCTGGGTTTCTGTACAGCACTTTGAGATATCAGCTGATGTAAGAAGGGCTTTATAAATACATTTGATTTGATTTGATATATATCAACAAGTTATCTGCCAATTTACGGCTCTGCCCCATAATCCAATAAAATCTATACCCGGCTAATCTGAGTGCTTCAGAGATCTCTAGGACTTCATAGTAGATGGGAATTGTAGATGTAATTGTTTTCAATAATTTGGGGTTTGTAATAATGAAAACAAAAGGTATGAGGGTATGTTTGAGTGAGTATATGTGTTGTATGAGTATATGTGTTGTATGAGTATGTGCAGACAGATCCTCTTCTCTCTTCTCATCATCTCAACCTAAGTGTTTAGTCAACAGAACCCAATGAGCCTCCAATAGTCACAGGTCGACACCGGGCCAAAAATAGCGAGCCATAAAGCCTCTTAGGAGAGAACCTTCTTACAGTTCCCTTTCCGTGAACAGCATCTGCGAATAGACAACACAAAGATCCTTAAGCCAAAATCCCTCCCAGGTATTTAATTCTAAAGGAGTAATTACTGGGTGTGTCTTAGGTCTGCAGGTACGTGTGTTGTTGCCGCTCATTCGCGTCCAGTCTTTGGAGCGAGTTGCACACTCACACAGACACGCACACTCAGAAACACACTGCACAGAGTAAGGGATCCTAAGGAACTGCTGAAGAACCCAGTCACGTAGGGGGGACAGACCAGACAAAGCCACCAAGATGTGTGACATGGGGGGATTGGATAACCTGGTGGCCAACACGGCCTACCTGAAAGCCCAGGGTGGCGACGACAAGGAGATGAAAAAGCGTCGTCGGAGTTTGTCACTGCCCCCAGCCGAGCAGTGTGCCACCATCCGGACTACCATTGATAAGAACTTTGAGTCGCTCTGTGAGAGGCAGCCAATCGGCAAGAAGTTCTTTCGGCAGTTCCTGACTGCTACCCCAGAGTACATCAATGCCACTGAGTACCTGGACGAGCTGAATGACTGGGATCTGGCGGAAGGCGCTGACAAGGACAAGCAGAGGGCGAACATGATGAAAAAGTTTTGCAAGGCCGACTCCAATAACTTTCTGACCTACCTCACCGGGGAGGTAGCCGACAAGTGTAAGGCAGTGACGGACAATGACTTTGACGAAGTGATGAATGTCAAGGTGAAGGAAGCCACACGGGAGTTTCTGAAAGACAAGCCCTTCACGGACTACCAAACTAGCCCCTTCTTTGACAAATTCCTGCAGTGGAAGGAGTACGAGAAGCAGCCCATCAGTGATAAAACCTTTTATGAGTTCAGAACTCTGGGTAAGGGAGGTTTCGGAGAGGTAAGCATGCAGAAACCAATACAGCAGAATCTTGTCTTTGCAACACTGGCAAAATGACTACGTGTCAGTAATATGTCTCTGCAATATTATCTCTCTTTAATGAATGTAAAACAAATGTGTGGCAACAGGACAATTCACAAAATAAAGAATTATGCACAGAATCAATGATTAATCCCATGTAGTCGTTCCCATAGTTTCACTGATGTAGCGACTATCAGTACAAAGTACACCTCAGTTAACTTGCAAAGAGCTAATCTCTCATTAATCCCCCACAAGAGATAACCCACGGTTCTTAATTCCTAAAGTACAGAATCAGTTTCACCACACACTACTACTCTATGCTTACTTTCAAGCCTGTATCATTATCAAGTTGTTCTACAAGATGAGAGACCCCAAATGTCTCCCTGTTCAAGCGTCATGTGTCAGTATCAAATCTGAGTGTCACAAGGTGCCCTTTATCCAGCCCTTAGGGAACTCTGCTGACGTATTCAAGAGTCCTTCTAACCCACGGTCTCCCTCTGTCCAGGTATGTGCCGTACAGGTGAAGAACACAGGCCAGATGTATGCCTCCAAGAAGCTGTGCAAGAAGCGCCTGAAGAAGAAACATGGTGAGAAGATGGCCCTGCTGGAGAAGCAGATCCTGGAAA
This sequence comes from Salvelinus namaycush, assembly GCF_016432855.1. Lineage (NCBI taxonomy): Eukaryota > Metazoa > Chordata > Actinopteri > Salmoniformes > Salmonidae > Salvelinus > Salvelinus namaycush. The sequence continues at coordinate 40,177,079 of NC_052331.1, read as the reverse complement.
AGGTCAACAGTCTGTTTCTTGTCAACCTGGCCTACGCCTATGACACCAAGACCCACCTGTGCCTTGTCATGACCCTGATGAACGGCGGTGACCTCAGGTACCACATCTATTACGTCAGTGAGAAGACCAAGGGTATTGAGATGGCACGCATCATCTACTACACAGCGCAGATCTGCACAGGCATTCTTCATCTGCATGAAATGGATATCATATATCGTGACATGAAGCCAGAGAACGTGCTGCTGGACAGCTTTGGCCAGTGCCGACTCTCTGATCTGGGTCTGGCCGTGGAGCTACCTGCTGGAAAGACCATCTCCCAGAAGGTAAGCCTGTTGAAGTTGGATTTTCAAAAACTTGTAGTTGACTGTGGCTTTGGGAAACTATCGAAAGTCGGGAGCAGTAGGGATGGTGGAGAATGAGTATGAAGAGATGATGATGATGTCATGACAATGAAGGCAATAAGGTTCCTTTATGGTTGCGATCTGATAGCAAGCTTCCAGAATTGACCTTTTCATCATAGTGTGACAATTTGGATGGTTAAAAGTGCCTGTGGCTTCTAATGCATTTTCTGGTGAATTGGCAATGATGTGTCAGCAACAGCTTTAGGTCAAAAGCCAGGCTAAAGGGTTTTATATGGGATCAGAAGCGACGTGCTATGTCTCACTAAAAAAATGAGGAGTAACTTAATATGGGAGGGAGTGGGTGAGTTTATGACATGCTATTGTCCTTTCCCTGCCTATTAGATGATGGGGCTAGGGTTAGGGTTGATGACGTTTGACCTCAGAGTCTCATATATATATTCTCTGGACCCTCTCTCTGTCTCTGAAGCTTTTGCTGTAAATCTGGAGGGATTACTGGATCGTTCAGGATCTGTCCAAGAGGAGTCTCTGCCTCCATTATATAACCCAGGGATGCGCAAGATGGAGGCACGGTGGCTTCAAAACAGTGCCCCTCCAGTCATCTAGTGTACATATAAATGATTGATCTACACCAGGGATGGGCAACTTTGATTGGTGTGGGGACCACGAAAAATCGGAACTCATCATGAGGGGCTTGCGGGTCTGCGTACTCACATCAGTACCTACACATGCAGTCAGAGCCGGCCCTAGCCTTTTGGGGGGAACTTAAGTTACATTTTGTTAGGGGGCCCTACTCACCTTGTGAGCAAAACATTTTAGCCCCCCCTCTTGACAGAGGAGAGAATAAAACAAATCCTGTAATGCTACACATTTTGCCATGGGGCATAGAGAAGCTTTACCCATTTTATAACACATTTCATGCAATTCTACTCATTTTGCCATGGGCCAGAGAGAAACATTTGCCGTTTTACAGCTAATTTCCTGCAATTCTACTAATAACTTTGAGAGAGAGTGACAAACAAAATCAATAGGTGTCCCTCAGATGGTAATTCGACCATGATTACTACAAGATAGCTGGCCAGACTAATTTACCAATCTAAAAATGTTTTGCTGACATATGCTAATTGAGTGACTATCAGTGACTGACTTAACAATAAAAAAACCTGCTGATGCACAAACCACATGTCAAAATTTCATTTAGTGTATTCTACAATTCTAACTACCGACTGAATCCCCCCCCCATTTAAAAAAAATATTTATTTGGAAATTGTCATTTGCCCATCCTTGATATAACCGATTTTATCCTTAGTGGGTGGTTATTGTATCCCAGACAACTATAGGACGACCATTTTGGGGACATTGTAAGTAGAGTTGGGGGTTGGGTTTGGTGTGTCAGGGGTGTCCTCTACAGTGAAAAGGGTATTATTATGTTCGGCCCCTAAACTCCTTGGATATTGCGTAAACTCATGGGTACAGCACCTTTGTGCAATATAAAGATAGGCAAGATTTATGTAGCCTCTTGAGACTATAGAATGGTCTATTATAAGGTCTCTTTGTGGGGTGTCTGTTTGCACAACCAGGATACAAAAAAATGAGGTCATCAATACCGATCTGACCAATCAAAGACACAGGACAGGAGTTTGCAAGTCAATGAACAAGAGAAACGGATGGTTTAGAAGCATCTCCCTTGGTTAAGTCAACCATTTCATTCATGGATGACAAGGCTAATTGTGTTAATTGTGCAAATTGTGTTGTTACCTGGGTGTTTTGACTGATACTTGATGAAAAATGCATCTTCGGAAGACTTCTGCCTGTACTAGTTCTTAAGATGCTGTGTGTATGTTTATCAATCCTGTGAACCAGTCAACCATTAGCTTTTCAGTCAAATGATTTGTCACAGAGTTTTACAGATTGGGGCATCTCTACAGGTCAATGAAGAGTAAGATGCAGGCTCTGTAGAAGCCCAGTAAGCTCATTATCCAGAGCTCTTCTCTGGTCCTCCTCGGCAGACCGGGGAGCCTTGACTAACCCCCCATAGGCTTGGCTGGCTTTGGCCTGGTAAGCCTCTTACTTAGCAGGCATTACACAAATCAGTCCCCTGATCAGACTAGCAAAACCAGGTTAACCTTAGGCACAGTTTGTGTGTATTAATGAACTAGACCATTTTGATGGTCTACTTACAATTTCTTGACTATGCAGTGTATTTAGTGAGGCCTTAGATCTACAAAAAAGTTTGAGGAATTAGAGGCCAAAGTTTGCCCCAGCTGTTTGGCCAATGGCTGGACCAATCAGGTGTTTGGAGAGCTTTGATTTGACCAGTCACAGGGAGTAAGTAGTCCATCGCTGTCCTCTTTTGGAAAGGTGTTTTCAATGTGGTTAGCAATTAAGCGCGGGTCAAAAGTCAACCGAAAGATGGGAGTGGCATGTCCATTTTTGTGTAAAAGGAGAAACCTGGCAAGCAGTCCTGCTTTAGCTCATGCAGAATAAAAGCTAATAGACACCTGGTACCAGAGACTCCGTGTTGAGTCGTGCCTAAGAACAACAGCCCCGTGGTATATTGGTCATATACCACACTGCCTCGGGCCTTATTGCTTAAATAGACACCTGGTACTCGAGACTCCGCGTTGAGTGGTGCCTAAGAACAATAGCCCTTAGCCGTGGTATATTGGCCAAATACCACACCCCCTCGGGCCTTATTGCTTAAATAGAAGCCTGATACCAGTCAACCAAGGTGAAAAGCTCTTGAATTCATGCTATAGGTCCAATGTGCAGTGCTGTGGTAGTGTCGTCCTCTAGAATACAGGGCCACAGGGCTCTCCAGGACGTATTGCTAAGCACATTTGTAATGCTATACTTGTGCATGGTTATACATATAGATGTACACGTGTGTGTGTGGTGTGTGTGTGTCTGTGCGTGTGTGTGTGTGTGTGTGTGTGTGTGTGTGTGTGTGTGTGTGTGTGTGTGTGTGTGTGTGTGTGTGTGTGTGTGTGTGTGTGTGTGTGTGTGTGTGTGTGTGTGTGTGTGTGTGTGTGTGTGTGTGTGTGTGTGTCTTGCAGTATATGGTGCATGTGGTCGCTCACTAGAGTCCATGGATGGACATCCTTTATGGAAGCAGAAGGAGAGGTACGTCACCCTGGATGTGCACATGACTCTTGACAGGAGAGAGAGAGAGATTAGCATTAGCATTAAGCTACTTGTCCCATGCTATGGCTGAAGTCAGGAAGGAGCATAGGAGGGACTAGAGAGGGGCAGAGAGAGAGGGACAGGAAATAGAGGGCTTATATAAAACATCACATGGCTGTGTTCATAGCCATGTCCTGTTTTATGTAAGCCCTCTTCTTCCTGTCCCACATGGCTGTGTTCATAACCATGTCCTGTTTTATGTAAGCCCTCTTCTTCCTGTCACACATGGCTGTGTTCATAACCATGTCCTGTTTTATATAAGCCCTCTTCTTCCTGTCACACATGGCTGTGTTCATAACCATGTCCTGTTTTATATAAGCCCTCTTCTTCCTGTCCCACATGGCTGTGTTCATAACCATGTCCTGTTTTATATAAGCCCTCTTCTTCCTGTCCCACATGGTTGTGTTCAAAGCCATGTCCTGTTTTATATAAGCCCTCTTCTTCCTGTCACACATGGCTGTGTTCAAAGCCATGTCCTGTTTTATATAAGCCCTCTTCTTCCTGTCCCACATGGCTGTGTTCATAGCCATGTCCTGTTTTATATAAGCCCTCTTCTTCCTGTCCCACATGGTTGTGTTCAAAGCCATGTCCTGTTTTATATAAGCCCTCTTCTTCCTGTCCCACATGGCTGTGTTCATAGCCATGTCCTGTTTTATATAAGCCCTCTTCTTCCTGTCCCACATGGCTGTGTTCATAGCCATGTCCTGTTTTATATAAGCCCTCTTCTCCCTTTCCCTCTCTCTCTGTCCCTTTATAGTCATTCCTAAGATCCAGCCTAACCTTATGTTCCTGGTCTCAGCCTCACTAGGTCTCACCTGGTCTCATCCTCACTAGGTCTCATTGGTGTCATCTTCGCTAGCCCGAGGCTAGTACTTCTTAGACCAGGCTAGTAGAAAATGTTCCAAACTAACACTAAAACATAATTTTTGTCTAATCATATCTCATGGTACAGACCCTTGGCAAGTAGAATATCACCCAGGCTGTTCCATCCTCATCATGTTGATCAGCTTTCCGATAACCCATTATAACTGGCATCGGCATGCTCTCATTATCTGTCAAGAGAAATGTTGACTTTTGAGAAACAGGACACAGATTCAGTAGAGAAGGAACTGTAAGGAGGGTTAAAATCACTTCTAAAACCATGTGACCCATGCCATGTGATGGATCTGATATCATGACAGGAACAAATGAGCTGATATTTCAAATATACCCTACGATAATGAGTTGTCCTCTAATTGTCTCCATCTTGCTTCCATTCTTCCTGAATCTCTCCTCCTGCCTCCCCTACACCGCCCCAGGCTGGAACCGGAGCGTACATGGCCCCTGAGATCCTGAACGAAGTTCCCTACAGGACATCGGTCGACTGGTGGGCGCTGGGCTGCAGTATTTACGAGATGGTGGCTGCCTACACCCCATTCAAAGGTCCCGAATCCGGGAAGCAGAAGGTGGAGAAGGAGGAGGTGCAACGGCGCATCTGCAAAGAGGAACCCCCATGGGAACACAAGAACTTTGACGCGCCCACCAAGGCCATCATCCAGGAGTTCCTCAAGAAGAAGACTGATGAACGCCTGGGCTGCAAGTAAGAGAATCAGCTGTCCAGGCTACCATTAATATACGCAATCATAACAATTATCTCTTCTCTACTGATGTTGTCATTTATGAAGAAACAGCCCTATCAAGTCAGGTAGCTCACCATAGCTGGCATAATAGCATTCATTTTTCAATTACAGTCAATTCAGAAAATAAACCAAATTACAATTCTACATTTTCCTCATTGAAAAGCATGGCAGAGAATTGGAATGTGAATGTTAGCGTACTTTCTGAATAGACAGGAATTATAATGAAATTGACCCTAAACCTGTTGTTGGCTAACATGTGAGCATGCTGATGCAACATAGATGTTCAACTCAGTTGTCAGTCAACTACCTACAGTACAATTGATCAAGGGCAGTATCAAAAGTATCCGATGTACTCTGCAAACAACTGGTTGAATTCATTTTTCAGTACACAGTATTTAAGTTTGTTTGTTCAACTGTATTTCTTGCTGAGTTATCTGTGACATTAGCCTAGTTAGCTAGTTAGCCTTCACCTGTCAGTATGATGCTCATACGGATGTGTCAACAAACTTTCCTCCACAGGGGAGGAGGTGAGGACCCCCGTAAGCACGAGTGGTTCAAGTCCATCAACTTTCCTCGTCTGGAGGCTGGTTTGATCGACCCCCCTTGGGTGCCCAAGCCCAACGTGGTCTATGCCAAGGACACTGGCGACATTGCTGAGTTCTCCGAGATCAAGGGCATTGTGTTCGACGCCAACGATGAGAAGTTCTTCAAGGAGATTGGCACGGGAGCCGTGGCCATTCCGTGGCAACAGGAGATGATCGATACGAACCTGTTTGACGAGCTGAACGACCCCAACAGGAAAGAGTGTGCTGGGGGTGATGACGGGGAGGGGAAGTCTGGCACGTGCACATTGCTGTGAGCAGTCAAACCTGGCACACATATACACCAAAACATGGCACCAATACATCAACTGATTCGCTCATGTTCTGTAAAATTCTTGTAAAACATTACACACAGAAATAATTGAACACAATGCACTGGAGAACAGCAGGAGACAGAGATGAGGTATCCTTCACTGGACTGGGTCGATTGACATTGATTTTAGTAATATGTGTTGAAAGTTCCCTGAGCTTCCGAACACATAGGAGAGTAAAGGTGGCTTTACCAAGACTGGTATTGGTAGTCTCTTCAGATTGCAGCTACTCCCAGATGTTTCTCGTGATGTTTAGTGCTCTTCTGGCCAACAGGGGTCGTAAGATTAAAATATAACAAATTCATATTGTGGATAAAACATTTTTTTTATGATTAATGGATAAACACAGGCCTCTGTTTACATACAGCTTGCATCCGAAAGATTTGTGTATGTAGACTGCAGTGCTAGCCCTAGGCCTGAAACCTAGGCATTGGCCACAATGGAGCACGGTATGCTGAATTTACTAGTTTGGGAATATGGTTGGGATCTCATTCTTGATTGTGTTCCATTAATTGAATTTGATAGAGGCCACGTTTTTTCAACACCCCCCGTCCCCGTCCCCGTCCCGGTCTCGTCACCGTCCCCGTCCCGTCACTGTCCCGTCCCCGTCCCGTCCCGTCCCGTCCCGTCCCGTCCCCGTCACCAAGATTAATTTTGTCTCTCGAAAGGCAGAGGTGATAACTTTTTTGGGGTCAAATATTTCAAGAGATCAATGTCTGTATGGACACATCACCTTTTTAGAAATTCCACCTGGAAGCGATCAAAAGCGAATCAATAATATTTCTACCATCAGAAGTTATTTCAAAACAAAATGTGGCAGAGATTTACTTACAGTGGGGAGAACAAGTATTTGATACACTGCCGATTTTGCAGGTTTTCCTACTTACAAAGCATGTAGAGGTCTGTAATTTTTTATCATAGGTACACTTCAACTGTGAGAGACGGAATCTAAAACAAAAATACAGAAAATCACATTGTATGATTTTTAAGTAATTAATTTGCATTTTATTGCTTGACATAAGTATTTGATACATCAGAAAAGCAGAACTTAATATTTGGTACAGAAACCTTTGTTTGCAATTACAGAGATCATACGTTTCCTGTAGTTCTTGACTAGGTTTGCACACACTGCAGCAGGGATTTTGGCCCACTCCTCCATACAGACCTTCTCCAGATCCTTCAGGTTTCGGGGCTGTCGCTGGGCAATACGGACTTTCAGCTCCCTCCAAAGATTTTCTATTGGGTTCAGGTCTGGAGACTGGCTAGGCCATTCCAGGACCTTGAGATGCTTCTTACAGAGCCACTCCTTAGTTGCCATGGCTGTGTGTTTCGGGTCGTTGTCATGCTGGAAGACCCAGCCACGACCCATATTCAATGCTCTTACTGAGGGAAGGAGGTTGTTGGCCAAGATCTCGCGATACATGGCCCCATCCATCCTCCCCTCAATACGGTGCAGTCGTCCTGTCCCCTTTGCAGAAAAGCATCCCCAAATAATGATGTTTCCACCTCCATGCTTCACGGTTGGGATGGTGTTCTTGGGGTTGTACTCATCCTTCTTCTTCCTCCAAACACGGCGAGTGGAGTTTAGATCAAAAAGCTCTATTCTTGTCTCATCAGACCACATGACCTTCTCCCATTCCTCCTCTGGATCATCCAGAAGGTCATTGGCAAACTTCAGACGGGCCTGGACATGCGCTGGCTTGAGCAGGGGGACCTTGCGTGCGCTGCAGGATTTTAATCCATGACGGCATAGTGTGTTACTAATGGTTTTCTTTGAGACTGTGGTCCCAGCTCTCTTCAGGTCATTGACCAGGTCCTGCCATGTAGTTCTGGGCTGATGCCTCACCTTCCTCATGATCATTGATGCCCCACGAGGTGAGATCTTGCATGGAGCCCCGTGACCGAAGTGATTGACCATCATCTTGAACTTCTTCCATTTTCTAATAAATGCGCCAATAGTTGTTGCCTTCTCACCAAGCTGTTTGCCTATTGTCCTGTAGCCCATCCCAGCCTTGTGCAGGTCTACAATTTTATCCCCGATGTCCTTACACAGCTCTCTGGTCTTGGCCATTGTGGAGAGGTTGGAGTCTGTTTGATTGAGTGTGTGGACAGGTGTCTTTTATACAGGTAACGAGTTCAAACAGGGGCAGTTAATACAGGTAATGAGTGGAGAACAGGAGGGCTTCTTAAAGAAAAACTAACAGGTCTGTGAGATCCGGAATTCTTACTGGTTGGTAGGTGATCAAATACTTATGTCATGTAATAAAATGCAAATGAATTACTTAAAAATCATACTATGTGATTTTCTGGATTTTTGTTTTAGATTCCGTCTCTCACAGTTGAAGTGTACCTATGATAAAAAATGACCGACCTCTACATGCTTTGTAAGTAGGAAAACCTGCAAAATCGGCAGTGTATCAAATACTTGTTCTCCCCACTGTACCTATAATGACTTACCTTTAGTCGATCACTAAATTTCCAAGCAGATGGACTTTCCAATCTAGCATCTAGTTTTATTTTAAAACGGTGTTGTTTTTGAATATAAATATGTATACCTATGCATTGACGGGAGAAATCCACAGATTAGGTGCTAGTCAGGACTGGATGAATGCTCAACTCTCGTTGGGCTGTGAAGGTTCTATGCCCTGGTTTCTCAGGAGAGAGGAATGTAGAGAAAATCCAGTCGGATTCTATATTCGAAGATTGAACATTGAGAGGAGTTGGGCTAGGCCAAAAATGTGTTCCTGTACCAGGAATATCTATTTGTCCCTCCCCCCATGCTTCCATTCATGTGATTTGTCTGAAGTTCGAGATACGTGTACAAATCTAAAGTTAGAATCTAGTTAGCTAGCTAGCTTTCAAAACTTTTAACAAAGAAAATGACAGTTCCCTTGTTTGTTGTCTCAGGGCTAAGAGTTATTTCATATAATAATAATATATGATTATTATATAACTTTAAATTGACTAACTTTATTATATTATACTATGAATATAAATATCATAAACATACTTGTAAATATAATTTGAGAGGAAAACATTACATATGCTACTGTAGGAATGTCAGTCATTTATCAGGGACTTGCATCAATCTTGAATTATTTGAATAAAAATATGTCTTTTAAAGCTTCTGTTTTTTATTACTACCTCCAATGGTAATTCACTATTGTACTTGTGCATGTGTGTTCCTGTGTGTGTGTGTGTGTTTGTTCTTGTGAAAAGCACTTTTCATTCATTTCGCTCAAGTTGCTGCATTAGGAATCAAACAGCTGAACATAAGATGTACATGCTGTCTAGACCAGGTACGTGTGTGCGTCCACCATCGCGCGCATGTTTATTTTGTCCATCCACACCAGACGCAATCAGGACCCCCCAGGCTGAAATATCAAAACGAACTTACCTGAAAGGACCTGAAATGCATATGGTCCTTTTTTTCTGGATCTTTGTAGAATTCTGATCCATTTTGAGTCACACAAAATCGTGTGTTCTCTTCTCCGACAATTAATTCACAGATAAAAAGGGAAAACTAGTTCGTTTCTAGTAATCTCTCCTCCTTCAGTCTTCTTCTTCTGTAGACCTTATATGGCGGTTGGCAACCAACTTTAAGGTGCATTACCACCACCAACTGGACTGGTGTGGACCGCCGTTCATCTTTCAATCATCCACGTGGGTAAATGCTCCTAAACACCAATCAGGAGATGGGAGAGGCGGGACTTGCAGTGTGCGTCAAGCGTCAAAAATAGAACCAAGTTCTATTTTAGCGCCTGGCTACGCAGACGCTCGTTGACGCGCGAACAGTTTGGATGAAATGATGGAATAACATGTATGTGAGAAAAAAAAATTGCAACGTGAGCCCACGTAACACGAGTGGTGTGGTCAGCATGTTAAGCGATACGCCTCATGAACATGAAAAGATCCCCTTGTTCTCCCCTTGTTCCCACAGTGCCTATCGACCTCAGAACTAGAGGTGTCAGTCAGACAGTGTGAAGCGATGTGTGTTCTAAATAACTAAACTAGTTCAGCTGTCTGAAAAGAAACGGGTAGGTTTAAGCCCACTGCAACGATTGGATTGCGCATCTGAGGTACAGGCAGGGTTCTAAATGACCTGTTTTTATTCGTAGCACTGGTGCTCCTAATTTCAGAAAGTAAGGAGCACCAGATATTTCCTGCAAATGACTATCCTATCATCCTTAATCACCAGTTGTTACCTTGATGATGTAGAACACATCAGTGGACAATAAATTGGAATAAAAACAATGTTTAATAATTGTATTCAAAAGTGTGACTGCAAACATATTTACATAGGTAATTAAAACATGAGCTTTGTTGTGCAACTGCAAACTATAAACTGTTATCCATTACTGCAATGAGCTACCAGGAAATAGTAGTAATAATAATAATACTAAACTATGTAATAATATTGTTGTTGTAACCAGGCAACATGCTGACGGTGAACTGATACTTGGATAATGAAATAAATGTTTAGTCTCCTTTCACAATAACTAATACATTTCTTTGATGTAAATTGTTGCTAATAATTCTACTTGCGTTTAGGGCTAGGGTTTAGGATAGGTGCTGCAGATCATTTTTGTTGAGGGGGCGGAGGGGGGGACTGAGGAGTATTTTTCTCCGCTCTGTTGACGAGTATTTTTCTCCGCTCATACAGGAGTAATAAAGGCCTTTATTATATACTTTTAATTTTATTTCCATTTGTCAGGGGGTGCTGCAGCACCCTCAGCACCCCTACAGCTATGCTGTGGACCGGCTTGGGCTGCCACCTGTTGCCTGTCAAATACGGCTGCCTGGTGGTAGACCTAGTGATGTCCCTCCCGCACCTGCCCCGATGCACTTGATGTGCTTTTGGCTTAAGTTATGTGGATCGGTAGAAGCAGCATCTCCGACAGTGTCCTCAACATAATCTTCTTCTGTTTGTGATTGATCATTTTCATCATAATGTTTTTGTTTTGTTAAAGAAAGCTTAAATTCAGCCCCGTTTTACTGTTGTTGTTCTTGCTAGCTAGCTTGCTAGCCAATGCCAATACTTAGCTGACAGAAAACGGCAGCACAGTTCTGAGGGAAAGTTTTTGCGAAAAAAGGTATTGATTATGTGCCTGGCCTGAGCCTGGTGTGTGATTGGTTTAATTAGCTACATTTACACATTTGTAGCATTACGATTGGTTATGAATTGTAAACAATCTATCAGCCTGTCTTGTTTGAGCCTGTGTTGTTTGAGCAGTGAAGAGAAGAGTCATATTTAGTTTTTTTTTATCATATTTTTGTTGCACGGGGCTCCCAAAATAAAATGTAAAGTCACACAGCGCCAAAAAATTGTTGCAAGTGCGAATTGGTCGAAGAGCCCTGGGTATGGGCTTAAAGGCTTTTAAAGCGCACTTCCAGTTTTTCCGATAACAAGTAAATCCGATTATGAGAATCAAGTGTGATAAAACGGATACAATTACGAATACGAGTATGACGAGTTCGGCTCACCTCATTGTAGTCCGTACTCCAGGGTACATGTTAACTCCCGTGGAAAGCACTGCGGCAGTCTTGAGTGAAACCTACAAAAATTGACCGCAGTAATCCCATTAGGTAGAGATCACAAGCAGACTGTGCGGCCCAGGGCAGATTTCAGTGTGCTACTCTTAGCTGATAAGAAGATAATCGGCCTTACCGCCAAAGTACTGAAATCAACCTCTAATCTCCAAGGACCTAAAGGGAAGCCTCAGGACGATATCTACACTACTGTTCCTTACAAAATGGTGTTTAGCTACTGAAAAAAATGTGTGGGGAAAATAGAGCTCAAACCTGATAGATCATTAGGAATGTTTGTTTAGGTGAAAAGTTCAATAGTCTACTGGAGAGGAATAAACACAGGATGAAAGAGAGATGGAGGCAGAGCAAGAGATGTATTAAGAGAAAACAGTGTGTTTTTAGTTTACAAATCAGTTTTGGAGTGAAACAGAATGGGCGGAGGGGACATCCCTGACGTTTGGCTCTCTTGATGCAGAGACGATGTTCCAAGGGCATGGTTTAAGGGCTGTTAAGGGAGTGACGAAGCTAGACGAAGTTACTAGAGCTAAAAGCAGAGAGATTATCTGTTAAAGAGTGAGACTCAGGTATTGACAGCTAATGGTGGTGAAGGGCAGCGCACCCTAAAAACGTTGCCACAACCTGTTGGATCCTACAGTTAAACATAGCATAGCCAGTTGCAGGGATTTTCCTGATTGATCAGAAATTCAACCTTTTCTGATCATGACATTATCCTCCATCAGTGAAAGCTGGTGACTTAAAAAATTGAGAAGGATGGATAGGAGACCCACGGGATAGGCGCGGACCGCACGGAGACGACAAACCTTGTTTAAAAGACCATCAAAGACAAATTATTTTAACCCCTTACACTCATGGAAATTAGCCCACAGTGGTTTCAGAAGGTATTCACACCCTTATGACTTTTTCCACATTTTGTGTTACAGCCAGAATTTAAAATGGCTTAAATTGAGATTTTGTGTCACTGACCTACACACAATACCTTATAATGGCAAAGTGGAATTATGTTTGTCGAAATTTTTACAAATTAATAAAAAACATTTTTTTAAAGCTGAAATGTTTTAAGTCAATAAGTATTCAAGCCATTTGTTATGGCAAGCCAAAATAAGTTCAGGAGTAAAAACAAGTCATGTAATATGTGGCATGGACTCTGTGTGCAATAATAGTGTTTAACATGATTTTTGAATGACTAACTCATCTCTGTACCCCACACATACACATACTTCAGACAAACAGATTGTAATTGTGATGCTCATAGAATGGAGTCATGAGTGCTTTCAAGTACATTTTCCAAGCAAATTTTCTTCACAATATGACAAACATGGGCTCATCGTGTTCAGGACAACCCAGGGTATAACATATCTCATCCTTGTAACTGTGGATCAAACATAACGATCATAAACGTTGACACTGTAAATGACATTGCATGAGTTTTATGACATGGAAATGTGAAGTGCACATTTGGACTCATGGGTGTCTGGTTTGCTTGTATGACATCAAATGGGTATTTATTATAATCCTCAAGGTCTAATCTTTCAGAACACATCGACTCCTTTCGATTTACAGCTGTCACGCCCTGACCTTAGAGAGCCTTTTTATGTCTCTATTTGGTTTGGTCGGGGTGTGATTTGGGTGGGCATTCTATGTTCTTTATTTCTATGTTTTGTATTTCTTTGTTTCTGCCTGAGTGTGGTTCCCAATCAGAGGCAGCTTTTTATCGTTGTCTCTGATTGGGCATCATACTTAGGCAGCCCTTTTCCCTCCTTCTGTGTGGGATCTTGTTCTTTGTTTGTGTGCAGGTAGTTGGCACATTGAAGCTGTTCGGTCGTTGTATTCTTTATTGTTTTTGTCCTGTCAAAGTTTCACTTTATTATTAGAGTATGTGGAACTCAAAGAACGCTGCGCATTGGTCTCTTCCGACGACGACACCCGTTACAACAGCAGTAAACTGACAACAACAAATGTGCAAAAGTAGCCCCAATTAGCAGGAGGGATGTTCTCAAGTTTCTAACAGCTGTCAGTCAAAACCCATACAGCACTGTAAAGTCGAGAACCTGAGCTCAGACTTCATGTATAGCATGTTACTGTACAGCCACTGTGTTCCAATTTAGGTGTTTATCAATGACAAAATCTGCAATTGTCAACCAATATACAGGGGCTGTGAGTGGAAAGCTCTACCCTAAAGCATTTAATGAAGACATTTATAGTTAAATATTATGGGTAAAGGGAATGAAAGGGCCACTTACACAGTGTTGGGAAGGGATCACAACAGTGATTGAATGAAGGTATGAGGCATGAGCGCAGGACAGGGGTTGAGGTGTGCAGAGGCTTCAGTGCAGTACATGCTCATCATGGACGGATGGTGTTGGAGAAGACCTCAACTCTTCCAATGAGGGCAGGACAGGATTTGACTGTGAAGACAAAAAACAATAACACAACACAGAAGAGCTAAGAATGAGTTAGTCTAAGCAAGGATTAAAATCACATTGATGTGTAATAATGTGATTGTGATTGTGTTTGTATTGTGTTGGTATATGTGATTGACCCCAGGCACTCCACTGCAGACCTCAGGGCCTCCGCTGCACAGCTCAGCCTCTCCATTGCACACCTCAGGATGGCTCTCGGTGGATAGCTGCACCACCTTTCTCAGGACATTTCCAGTGTTCAGAAGATCTCCAGTAGCCTCTGTCTTCTTTGTGGAATTCTATATTGTGTTGGTATATGTGATTGACTCTACATACAGTAATGAGAGAAAATTGACACGGCTACTCACAGTGCTTGGAGAGGAAACATTCAATGCGCCAGTGGATGAAAGAGCACATGAGACATGGTACATATGCAGGATGCTACCCTCCACAGCATGGCCTTCGCTCCAGATAAAAACTCCAAACCTACAACCTCATTTTGGCCAAAATTAACCAGAGAGATTACTGCTACCAAGGTTTCCTTTTTCCAAGCTATACGGAGGGTGCTCTGGCAAACAAACAGCAGAGACCGGAGGACACCATCCAACCTGGAACTGAGTGAGTAGTGTTTGGTCTGATGCTATTTTGAAAGCCAAGAAGAAAATAAAAATGAAAAAAATTATAAAGTACATTACAATGATATAATTTACTTTATGGAGACTGAATACTGAGTTAAGGGTGCCAGGCTTGCTAGGACAGACCAGATACAACTTCAATTAGCACTGAGGTGTGAAGTGAAAGGTGTCGAGGCCTTTGGGCCCAACAAGTGGCAGGAGTCTTTGAAGCCCCCTCCTGCTGTTCAAAGACTATCCACTGGCATTTTCTACAAGAAATCTGACTCCAGAAAGAAAGTATTCTCCCAAGTGGGTGTGACACCTACTCCCGTTGCCTGCTGCACTGCTGCTTGGATTCCACCTGGCGATCTGTTCACCGTCTGCCCTGGACTATCTCCCCCTGTCTGGTACAGGTACCCCCACCACACTCCCCCTCTCTCCCGAGGTATCGCTCGCCTCCAGCACATACGCACTGTGGCTAGCCTCAAGTTGTTATATGTATATTTTTAAATCTTGTGCATTTTGCTATTTGCCTCATGACTCCAGTATGCTTTGTTGACTACAAACTTTCTTTACCCAACTGTGGGACAGACTATGTTTGTTCCCACACTCGGGACTCTGACTCTCTTGTTGCCATCTGATGCACATTCAGATGTCATAAATCAGCACTACAGAGCTCTCCCTGTCCTCTGCCGTGCCTTGATTGTATTACTGTTGATGATATCTGGAAATGTGCATGTACACCCTGGCCCATTTATTGTTGCTAGCCCCAATTCTGACTTGTGCTCTGATATCTGCTTCACTGTTTTCTGCTCTCGTAAAAGCCTGAGTTTTCTGCATGTTAACACTAGAAGCTTATTACCTAAAATGGATCAATTGAAAGTGTGGGTTCACAGCTCCAATCCAGATGTGTTGGTCATTAATGAGATGTGGTTAAGGAAGAATGTTTTGAATACTGATGTTAAACTCTCTGGTTATAACCTTTTTCGGCAAGACAGATCTTCCAAAGGTGGGGGAGTGGCAATCTTTACCAAGGATCACCTTCGGTGCTCGGTTGTCTCCACCAAGTCTGTCCCCAAACAATTTGATTTGCTGGTGTTAAGCATTAAACTTTGAAATAGCTCTTTGTTGACTGTTGCTGGGTGCTACTGTCCTCCATCAGCACCAGTCTGTACCCTACCTGCCCTAAGCTCTATCCTGGCCCCTGACACTAAGTCTGACTTTGTCCTGCTAGGTGACCTAAACTGGGACAAGCTTAAACCACCTGACCAAGTCCTAAAGCAATGGGACTCCCTAAATCTTTCTCAGATTATTACCAATCCCACAAAGTATGACTCCAAACACCCAGAAAAGGCTACTCTCCTCGATGTTATCCTCACAAATAATCCTGATAGGTATCAGTCTCGTGTTTAGTGTAATGACCTAAGTGATCACTGTTTTACAGCCTGTGTTCGTAATGGCTGCTCAGTGAAACGACCTGTCCTGATTTGTCATAGACGCTTGCTAAAAACTTTAATGACCAAGTCTTCCTACATGAACAGGCCTCTGTAAAATGGTATAGAATCAGCTCTGTCGAAGATTCTTGGACATTCTTTTTGATATATCAGTGGTATTGTTAACAAACACGACACCATAAAGAAAATGAGAATTAAAAACAGGTTCAGCCCCTGGTTCGACTGTGATCTTGTAGAGTTACTCCAACTCAAGAATTGCATTTGGCGAAATGCTCTTAAATCACCACTTCATTAAGTCAGAATTCCTATTTGACTCAGCCATGCCTCCCTGCCCATCCAACATTTCCTCATCTCCTACCCCTTCTAACGCAACTATCCCCAACGCTTTCTTCCTGCAGGCGGTCACTGAGTACGAGGTGCTAAAGGAGCTCCTAAAACTTGACCCCAAAAAAGCATTTGGGTCAGATGGTTTAGACTCTTTCTTCTATTAGGTTGCTGCCCCTATCATCGCCAAGCCTATCTCCAACCTTTTTAACTTGTCTCTCCTTTCTGGGGAGGTTTCCATTGCTTGGAAGGCAGCCACGGATCGTCCTTTATTTAAAGGGGAGATCAAGCTGATCCTAACTGTTATAGGCCTATTTCTATTTTGCCCTGTTTATCAAAAGTGTTGGAAAAACTTGTCAATAATCAACTGACTGGCTTTCTTGATGTGTATAGTATTCTCTCTGGTATGCAATCTGGTTTCCGCTCAGGTTATGGATGTGTCACTGCAACCTTAAAGGTCCTCAATGATGTCACCATTGCCCTTGATTCTAAGCAATGTTGTGCTGCTATTTTTATTGACTTGGCCAAAGCTTTTGATACGGTAGACCATTCCATTCTTGTGGGCCGGCTAAGGAGTATTGGTGTCTCTGAGGGGTCTTTGGCCTGGTTTGCTAACTACCTCTCTCAAAGAGATCAGTGTATAAAGTCAGAAAATCTTCTGTCTCAGCCACTGCCTGTCACCAAGGGAGTACCCCAAGGCTCGATCCTAGGCCCCATGCTCTTCTCAATTTACATCAACAACATAGCTCAGGCAGTAGGAAGTTCTCTCGGCCATTTATATGCAGATGATACAGTCTTATAGTCAGCTGGCCCCTCCCCGGATTTTGTGTTAAATGCTCTACAACAAAGCTTTCTTAGTGTCCAACAAGCTTTCTCTACCCTTAACCTTGTTCTGAACACCTCCAAAACAACGGTCATGTGATTTGGTAAGAAGAATGCCCCTCTCCCCACAGGTGTGATTACTACCTCTGAGGGTTTAGAGCTTGAGGTAGTCACCTCATACAAGTACTTGGGAGTATGGCTAGATGGTACACTGTCCTTCTCTCAGTACTGTCCTTCTCTCAGCACATATCAAAGCTGCAGGCTAAAGTTAAATCCAGACTTGGATTACGGAGACGTAATTTATAGTTCGTCAGGTAAGGGTGCTCTCGAGCGGCTAGCTAGATGTTCTTTACCATTTGGCCATCAGATTTGCCAACAATGCTCCTTATAGGACGCATCACTGCACTCTAAACTTCTCTGTAAACTGGTCATCTCTGGTAGCCGCAAAGACGTCGCAATTTCAGAACCATAGACAGCGATCGGTAGTGGCTGAGTGCCTGGTACATTCGATGATTTTATTTAGGGTCGGGGGAGCAAATTCCGATTTTGCGGGGACGCTGAAAAACTGCGCTATGTTAATGAGCTCTCACCATCATCATTATAACTATTTATTTCATTCAAATTCACAAAATCATGTTGTTTATAAGCCCACTAGGCATCTGATTTGTTGTCATTAAATGTTGTGATTAATAGAAAGGAATATAACGTTAGCTTGCAGTACGCAAGCTAACGTTATATTCCTTTCTATTAATCACAACATTTAATGACAACATGTGGCCTACCTCAGTGTCCAATCCAACTCACAGAAAAATATGAAAACATGAACTCATTACCTTGATTCAATGGTGGCTACTTTGAAGAATCTCAAATATAAAATAGATTTTGATTTGTTTAACACTTTTTTAGTTACTACATGATTCCATGTGTGTTATTTCATAGTTTTCGTGTCTTCACTTGTTATGCTACAATGTAGAAAATAAGAAAATGAATTATTACAAGGTTGAAATAGCCAAACTTTATTTTTTATATATGTGCGTGTTTTTTTGTTTTTTTATTTATGTATTTATTATGAGGCTTATGTATTAAATTTTCAAGTTATTCACCCAACCTTGTTTTATTTATTCTATCGAAAAAGAAGGCAAGGAATGCAGCACATTGTTATGTATTTATTTTATACAATATATTTTGCCTATATTAACAAATGTATTTTAGGGCATAAGTGAACCAAAATATGACAGCTTTCAGTCAGGTTCAAACAAGTTTCCCCTGTCATTCCCCTGTCAATTGCGCACAAGCATTGTTCCCCAGCCAATCATTGTTACCCAGGCAATCATTGTTCCCTAGCCAATCATTGTTACCCAGCCAATCATTGTCCCTCAGCCAATCATTGTCCCTCAGCCAATCATGGTTCCTCAGCCAAAAATAAAGTTCTAAAACCTAGAAAACAATATATAATCTCCCTCCTTCATCTCCTACAGTTTGAATAACCTCATTTGAATTGAATGACATCCTACAAAATGCTCAACTATCATCACTATTCACCATCTCAATCTCTCCAACAATGTCACCAACTCACCAAGCTTCTAAATCACACGTGTGTAGTACTAGGTTAATTCTCCGATACTTTGATTGGATGGACAACATGTTAGTTCATATTACAAAAGCTTTGATTGGTTGGAGAACATCCTCCAGAAGTTGTCATAATTACCATGTAGGTCTATGGAAGGGAGTGAGGATCACAAGCCTCCTAGGTTTTTTATTGAAGTCAATGTAGCCAAAGGAGGACAGAACATAGTTGTCCTCTGGCTACACCATGGTGCTACCCTACAGACAACTGTAGTCCTTCATTGCAAAAAAAAGTGTGTTTTAATCACAGGAGGTTGGTGGCACCTTAATTGGGGAGGACGGGCTCTTGGTATTGGCTGTAGCGGAATCAGTGGAATGGCATAAAATACATCAAACACATGGTTTCCATGTATTTAATGCCATTCCATTTGCTCCGTTCGGGGCCATTATTATGAGCCGTCCTCCCTTCAGCAGCCTCCACTGGTTTTAATCAGATATCTGGTGACGTGAATATATTTAGTGTATTTTAATGTTTTATTACTTTTTTTATTTCTGAAAATCATTGAGTAGGATGGTCCTCCCCTTCCTCCTGTGAGGAGCCTCCACTGTCCCCCATATGTTTCCTACATTTCTATGTTGTTCTGATCACATCCTTGCATCAGCCTTTGAACATACTGTAAGCCTACTATATAAGGATAGGGGCAAAAAATATATTATAATAATGTAGGACAAAACACACATCACGACAAGAGAGACACCACAACACTACATAAAGAGAGACCTAAGACAACAACATAGCAACATGACAACAACACAGTAGCAGCACAACATTGTTAGGCACAGACAGCACAAGGGGCAAAAAGGTAGAGAATAAAGATCACAGTTTATTTACGGTAATCAAAGTAATTAGCTAATTGCAAATCAAGCTCCTTTAATTTAAGCTGATGCATATTATCTACTACTCATGAAAATGGGTGCTTAAACACAATTATTGCTTGAGTGCAAACCATTAGGCTACTACTATGATATATATCACTACTGGATAGCACCATCCCAAAGGTAGGCCGTCATTGTAAATAAGAATTTGTTCTTAACTGATAAATAGATAAATAAAGGTTAAATAAAAAATGTATTCTCCTTTTTACCTCATTGAACAACTGATGTACTTATTAACAAAAGGTACATCTCAATAGGTATCCCAGGTATCCTCATGACATCACAAGTGGAGGAGGGGCCTTTCCTCTTTTGTTCTCTATTGTTCCTCAAGCAATGAGGAGGCTGATGACATCACATCTGACAACTCCTTGAATGTCCTATTGAAGTTTGCAGTTTCTAAAAAACAACCTTTTTGCTAAAAATGTAATGTTTTTTACCCTTTTGTATTTGTGTTTATTATGGATCAGCATTAGCTGCTGCCTTTTAGTGTGCGTATGTACTCTACCGTATTTATACTTGGGATATCGCTTTTCAACAGGAAAAGTGAATTAATTACTGGAAGACGTCATTAAAGCAAGGCAAGAATGACCCTTCATTCAACGGATCTGTCTGCCTTAATGCTGCTGCCCTCTTGTGGCAAAGGTAGAATACCACAAGCTACTTGTGGTCATTATGACGAGCAGGCTGACTACACCGCATGCGCGCAGCTGGTTTGGGTTCTGTGTAACCTTGACAATCATTACATAACGACACATAAGAGATAAGACACCATTTTTTCTTCTTCTCCAAAATCACCTTTTAATCCACAATTGTTGCGGCATCATGCAGATGATAACAAGTTGTTCCTTCAGGATTCCATTTTAGACCGTAACATAGCTTTGAATATGATCCATGTCCTGTAAATCTTTGTTTATATAGTTTCTTCTTTACAGTGCTTAGACATTGTGTTCTGTGACAGAAAAAAAATACTGTGTGATTCCATTAAATATATACATTGAGAAAGACAGAGGGAGGGATAGACTTGAGAGTAAGAGACAAACAGACACGCTTTCCACCCAAAGATAGGCATATACAGTACATAGATACAATGGATTGCATTTACACAGCGCTTCCTCGCAGGTCTCCAATCGCTTTTGTGTGTGTGTGTGTGTGTGTGTGTGTGTGTATATGGGAGGGAGGATAACTCACCTCATCCACATTGGCTATTACAGTGGTGAGGTAAGGGGTAGAGTAAACAGACACACAGACATGCAGCCGGACAGACGGCACACCACTGGGTTGTGGTAAGACCACACCACACACACACACCTATCTACAGTTCCCTATTACAATATGACGCGGTTCAAATTGTGGTCCAAAGAGGAAAAGGATTCTAAATTACATGTAATTGTAGAGGGCATCTGGGTTTGACAGTGTTTCACTGGGGTTGACTCGATGTTGAGGAATAATTATTTGTTCTGTTTTTAGATGAGAAGGTCAACTTTAAACATGGTTGTATTGACAGTAGATGACTGATGGTTAAATACTGATTGAGGCTAACTCCTGACAGTTGATCCAACCCTTGGCACTAAGCCCTGATCTAGGTTCAGTTTACCACATCTAAGCTCCAATCTAGACCATCTGAATAGAAGATAAGATCTGAGCCTAGGTCAACACTAGAGCACCGGGTCAGACAACAAAAGCGGACTAATAGAAGGGTCTGATGGCCGTTAGGTTGGTGAGTCAAGAAAAGACTCCTGCTAGAATGACATAATGAAAGAGAAGACAAATATGATGTCATACTATGTCATACGTACTGTTTACTCTAGTACAGGCCTGGGCAACTCCAGTCCTCGCGGGCCTGATTGATGTCACACTTTTCCCCCCATCCCTAGCAAACACACCTGATCTAAACTAATTTCATTTTTAACTGAACATCATGATTAGGTGATTATTGGAGTCAGGGGCAAAAGTGTGACCACCAATCAGGCCCCCGAGGACTGGAGTTGCCTAGGCCTGTACTAGAGTAAACATAGAAGTAAACAAGGGAACTAGATGTTCCATTAAATTTGGCACGATTAACACTTTTTCCAGGAGATAGTTGAAAATTGATGACATCACTACCCTATCCTTTGATCCAATCGCACACCGATCTCGCACCCCCTACCATCACAGATGTAGGATCTTAATTTGAGCCAGTTTGCTATAGCAGGGAGATAATCCTGCAGCAACAGGAAATGTGACTTATTATGTGGATTATAATTAATGGAATTTTTGTACGGCTGGATACATTTTTTGTTAGGGCAAATCAAGTCGGAAATTTCAAAGTGGAAATGACAAACTTTAGAAGCCTTTGTTTACATTTCCTGCTAAATCCTCAGCAACGAAAGACTGATCAAATTAAGATCCTACATTTGTAGGCACTAGCCTAGGCCCTTTTTGGGTGTGATGCACTGTAGATCTGAAAGGAATGGATATGCATCAGCTATGATATAATTGCTTCATCTAGCACTCTTGCTATGCTTACACATATCCAACCCTATCAGAAATACAAGATGGAGTCAACAAGAGCCTAAGAGAAGGGTATTCAAATCCGGGATTCAGGGTTCAGAGAACTGCTGGTTTTAATCCTTCCCCATCCCGCCTAACTAGAGACTGACCTGTAACAACAGGTGAGTAGATTATCTGGCCAATCAATGAACTACCAAGGTGATGTGAAAAATACCAGATTTGAATGTCCCTCGCCTAGTATATGGACTGAGGGTGGAGGGATTGGTTTGGAATTAGGCCCATCATATTCTACCAGGAATCTTCCGGGAGGAGTAAGAACCACATTTCTCCACACTAGCCTCCTCCTCACTACTCTTTGACTGTGACTCGGAAGGTGACGCGGCCCAGGAACTTGTCTCGGTCGTCGTTGTTGCGCAGGTCGGATCCCTCAATCCGGCATTCAATGGTCAGCTCCGTGTTGTAGTCTTCCTTGTTCAGCAACAGCTTAACAGCAACCACGGGCTGCACATACCTCTCCTGTAGACAGAGAGTAAAGGGTGAGAAGAAGAGAGGTGGGAGGGGGGGTGGGAGTAGAAAGAGATAGATAGAGAGAAAGGAGAAGGGAGAGAGAGAGAGAAAATAGGGAGTGGAATAGTGTAGGAAAGAAAATAAGTACAAAGGAGTGGAAGCAAAAAAAGAAGCTCACTGACCAACATGGACTGTTGAATATCTCACCAACATGGACTGTTGAATATCTCACCAACATGGACTGTTGAATATCTCACCAACATGGACTGTTGAATATCTCACCAACATGGACTGTTGAATATCTCATCAACATGGACTGTTAAATATCTCACCAACATGGACTGTTGAATATCTCATAAACATGGACTGTTGAATATCTCACCAACATGGACTGTTGAATATCTCACCAACATGGACTGTTGAATATCTCATCAACATGGACTGTTGAATATCTCACCAACATGGACTGTTGAATATCTCACCAACACCAACATGGACTGTTGAATATCTCATCAACATGGACTGTTGAATATCTCATCAACATGGACTGTTGAATATCTCATCAACGTGGACTGTTGAATATCTCATCAACGTGGACTGTTGAATATCTTACCAACATGGACTGTTGAATATCTCACCAACATGGACTGTTGAATATCTCACCAACATGGACTGTTGAATATCTCACCAACGTGGACTGTTGAATATCTCACCAACATGGACTGTTGAATATATCACCAACATGGACTGTTGAATATCTCATCAACATGGACTGTTGAATATCTCACCAACATGGACTGTTGAATATCTCACCAACATGGACTGTTGAATATCTCACCAACATGGACTGTTGAATATCTCATCAACATGGACTGTTGAATATATCACCAACATGGACTGTTGAATATATCACCAACATGGACTGTTGAATATATCACCAACATGGACTGTTGAATATATCACCAACATGGACTGTTGAATATCTCACCAACATGGACTGTTGAATATATCACCAACATGGACTGTTGAATATCTCACCAACATGGACTGTTGAATATATCACCAACATGGACTGTTGAATATCTCATCAACATGGACTGTTGAATATCTCACCAACATGGACTGTTGAATATCTCACCAACATGGACTGTTGAATATCTCACCAACATGGACGGTTGAATATCTCACACGTCCATCCAACAGTCTTCCAAATTCTTGCATCATTGTACAATAATGCTTTCCCATCAAGCACCAACAAACCAGTATGACAAGAAATCAGAAATTGACAAAATATTGACCTTTGACCCAAACTTACATGAAGTTTGTTGCCGTAGTAAGGGAAATACATTTTATCGAAGCGTCCCTCACTGGGGAAGTACTGCATCTGTATGGGGTTGTCCCTCTGAACGGGGAAAGGAGGAAGAGAAAGAACAATAGTCAAAAGCAAGAATATGTCCATCCTATTCAAACGGACCGTTAGGCTAAGGACTTCATCTGAAAAGGTTGGAGAGCTATCAGAGGAGGCTGGTGGGAGGAGCTTTAGGAAGACGGCCTCCTCTGATAGGTGTATATAGTAGGTATTATGGTAATAGCTCCACTGGTGGGAGGAGTTAGGAAGACGGCCTCCGCTGATAGGTGTATATAGTAGGTATTATGGTAATAGCTCCACTGGTGGGAGGAGTTAGGTATATATAGTAGGTATTATGGTAATAGTTCCACTGGTGGGAGGAGTTAGGAAGACGGCCTCCTCTGATAGGTATATATAGTAGGTATTATGGTAATAGCTCCACTGGTGGGAGGAGTTAGGAAGACGGCCTCCTCTGATAGGTGTATATAGTAGGTATTATGGTAATAGCTCCACTGGTGGGAGGAGTTAGGTATATATAGTATGTATTATGGTAATAGCTCCACTGGTGGGAGGAGTTAGGAAGACGACCTCCTCTGATAGGTATATATAGTAGGTATTATGGTAATAGCTCCACTGGTGGGAGGAGTTAGGAAGACGGCCTCCTCTGATAGGTATATATAGTAGGTATTATGGTAATAGCTCCACTGGTGGGAGGAGTTAGGAAGACGGCCTCCTCTGATAGGTATATATAGTAGGTATTATGGTAATAGCTCCCCTGGTGGGAGGAGTTAGGAAGACGGCCTCCTCTGATAGGTGTATATAGTAGGTATTATGGTAATAGCTACAAGCTAGACTTTGCGCTCTACTATATGGCAATTTTTGCCATATTGCTCACACCTATCCAATGTTTTCAGATCTTCACAAGTCCATATGAGTATGTAAGAATAATACATTATTTAAGAATTGTAAATATTCCTTATGCTGCATACACTGTACTGTAACGCCAATAGCTGTTACATTAAGCAACAGCTGCTCTTTCTGTGGTCTGTGAGAGATCACACTCAATGGCCAGGTCTTATAATATTAACACTGGAACATTCTATCCGGTTCGATTATAACAAATCAAAGTTTATTTGTCACGTGCGCCAAATACAACAACTGCTTACTTACAGGCTTTAACCAACAGTGCAAAAAAGGTATTAGGTGAACAATAGGTAAGTAAAGAAATTAAAACAACAGTAAAAAAGACAGTGAAAAATAACAGCAGCGAGGCTATATACAGTAGCGAGGCTATATACAGGCACCGGTTAGTTGGGCTGATTGAGGTAGTATGTACATGTAGATATGGTTAAAGTGACTATGCATATATGATGAACAGAGAGTAGCGGTAGCGTAAAAAGAGGGGTTGGCGGGTGGTGGATGGCGGGACACAATGCATATATCCCGGTTAGCCAATGTGCGGGGGTACTGGTTGGTCGGGCCAATTGAGGTCGTATGTACATGAATGTATAGTTAAAGTGGCTATGCATATATGGTAAACAGAGAGTAGCATCAGCGTAAAAGAGGAGTTAGGGAGGAGGGGTGGGGGCACACAATGCAGATAGCCCGGGTAGCCATTGAAAGGTTCTATAAGGTTCCTATAATAAAACCGGTATCCTGCATCACACAGGACCACAATATGGAAAAGAGACTGGGATAACAAAACAACCCTGTAAGTCCTTTCCACGTTGTAACAGCGCGTAGCAGACGAAGTTACACACTTACACATCGCTAAGCTTACCCTAAAGCTTCAACTGGAAGCGTGCAGAAAAACAAAAAATCCAACCAAATCAGGAAAAAAAGTACACACAAATATCAACATAAACAATAAATAACATCAAATGCTATAAATGTAACCAGATTGTTCTTCAGAAACACACATACTGAAATCCTGATGACATTTACCTTTGCCGTGCAGTTGACATAGGGATCTCCACGCGGCTTCAGCCCAATGATCTGTGAATTGAAAACGAATTAACCAATCAACCAATCAGAGAGCCGCGATAAGATGATTGGCACATTAAAACCATTATTATGTGGTCTACTCTGAGTAATCCAATGATATAGAAACACAGACAAGGATAAGACTGTAAAACACACTAATAGAGAATGACAACAAAGAGAAGCAAATAAAAATAACTAGATTGAGGAGATGGAAAGAAATCCACTATGGGCTAATGTCACCTACTGATACATGTCATCTACTGATACGTACAATAGCTCGAGGCTCTTGTGAATGTGTCCACTGAAAAATGGGACTGGTGAACTACACAGCACTGCCCTGAATTTAATTGGGTCTGCACCAGTGGAGGCTGCTGAGGGGAGGACAGCCCATAATAATGGCCCGAAACAGAACGAATGGAATGGCATCAAACACATGGAAACCATGGAAACCATGTGTTTGATATTTTTGATACCATTCCACTGATTCCGCTCCAGTCATTACCACGAGCCCGTCCTCCCCAATTAAGGTGCTACCAACCTCCTGTGGTCTGCACTTATCCAATGTGCACCTCATTAGGACCCAACTGTATTGACTTCAATTACATGCAACCAAGGAAAGAGTCTTGGCTTCGTCCCAGTTCTGTACCATTTTCCCAAAATGTGCACTTGCACACTCCCCGTCATGGATTGAACAATGGTAGAAACTCCATCCAGCCAATATTTACACCAATCCACTGCTTTAATCCATGACAGTGTGTAAGTACACACTTTGGAATGGCAAGATAATTAGGGTCACAACCATGTATCCAAAGACAAGAAGGGAAAAGGAGGAGGTACCCTATTCATTTTGAGGAGGACACATGGTCTCCCCTCAGCGTAACCGAAGGTGGAGTCGGACAGGCCGGAGCAGCGGCTCAGAGAGCTCCTCTTGAACTGACAGGCCTTCCTCTGCTCGCCCACCTCTCCCTCCTGCTCAAAGTAGACCCCTGCCGCGCACGCCTCATTCCTCTCCTGCTCCGTGTCATTGTACTCTGAGAAAAGACAATAACGACAGATTTGTTTTCATTTCTGTCGACGACCCAGACGGCAAAGTGCTTCATTTGACACATTTTGTTCGTTCATGCACAGATGATTGACAGTCAAACATTTTGATGTTTGTTCCTCTACTGCAGCTGGGTTGTTGAGATAAATAAGACATTGGCTACAAGAGAAACTCGCCCCAGGCTGATATTTTGTATGTGTAATTGTTAACGTATCATTTCATGCTAGTTTTAACCATCCCCCTATGCTTTGATTGAATTGTGTGTCACTGAACTACATGGCAACATTGTTTCTCTGTATCTCTTATTGAAAAGAACATTTACAATTGAGAGATAGAGAGAAAGAGAGAGAGATAGAGAGAAAGAGAGAGAGAAAGAAGGTGAGTTAGAGAGAGAGCGAGAGAGAGAGAAGGGGCACAGATTTTGCAAGGAGACAAGATAAAAGACTCACGTTGCAGGTAAGACTCTAAAGTCTGGACATACGTGCTGAACTGGAGAGGTTGTGATCTGTTAAACAGCATGTCCAATTGCTTTGGCCGGATGACCAACCCTAAGGGACAGAGGGTACAGTATGAGATCACCACTTCCTTCAGGGTCATCAAAACGTTAAATCCACTAACACACAAATCAGGGTCACCAATGTTGTGTGGTGAACCCATTAACGCTTAATTTGAAATATACCTACATAAGGGCTTCATAACACATTCATAATCCATACATACCGCATTCATAACCATACATTACACATTCATAATCCATACATATCACATTCCTAACCATACATAACACATTCATAACCCATACAAACACATGCATAACCCATACATACCACATTCATAACCATACATTACACATTCATAACCCATACATAACACATTCATAACCCATACAAACACATTCATAACCCATACATATCACATTCATAACCATACATAACACATTCATAACCCATACATAACACATTCATAATCCATACATAACACATTCATAACCATACATACCACATTCATAACCATACATAACATATTCATAAACCATACATAACAAATTCATAACCATACATAACACATTCATAACCCGTACATAACACATTCATAACCCGTACATAACACATTCATAACCCATACATACCACATTCATAACCATACATAACACATTCATAACCCATACATAACACATTCATAACCCATACAAACACATTCATAACCCATACATACCACATTCATAACCATACATAACACATTCATAACCCATACATAACACATTCATAACCATACATAACACATTCATAACCCATACATAACACATTCATAACCCATACATACCACATTCATAACCATACATAACACATCCATAACCCATACATAACACATTCATGACCTATACATAACACATTCCTAACCCATACATAACACATTCATAACCCGTATATAACACATTCATTACCCATACATACCACATTCATAACATATACATAACCCGTTCATAACATATGCATAGGTAGCCTTTAAATAAAGTGTATAAAGAGTTTGGCCATTACCGTGACAGTTCATACCAGAAATCCCATTATTCAACAGCAGCCGTATAGTATAGTGCCTACTGGGTAATATTGACCAATAGTAGTCCACAGGTTTCTCACGTTTTAAAAAGTTGACTACCTGTCCTGAACCAACAGAATTTGGGCTCAAAATCAACTAAATACAGCACTTCTTGGATATTCGTTTTCCCTCAGAATGACCCTGTGCTTTAATAATCTCCCAATAATCAATAATCTTCCAATCTGATCAATTTAATGATTTATTGATTGACTGACTGACTGATTGATTGATTGGCGATTAGATTTATTGGTTGGTTGGTTGGTTGATTGATTTATTGGTTGGTTGATTGGTTGGTTGATTGAATAAATCATCTACCTGTGGTGCTACTTACCTGGGTGTGGCACCCGGTCGCGGTACTTTGGCACATAGTCGTCTAGCGTCAGCAGCATGACCCAAATGGTGAGGACGAACATCCCAGCCAGGAATGCATAGAACACCAGGTAGAACAGGAGGATGAGGCCTGGGGAGAGAGAGACATAGAGAGAGACAGAGAGAGAGAGACAGAGAGACAGACAGATAGAGAGAGAGAGAGAGAGAGAGAGAGAGAGAGAGAGAGAGAGAGAGAGAGATTAGCACGACTCCAGACTGTGTTATCCCTCAGAGCTAAAATCTAGGTCTACAAAAATCTGATCATACAAGGGTCGTTTGGTGAACTGCCTCTGGCCTATTGGCTTATTAATGTGTTTTACATCATCCATCCTTAGTAATGTGTTTTACATCATCCATCCTTAGTAATGTGTTTTACATCATCCATCCTTAGTAATGTGTTTTACATCATCCATCCTTAGTAATGTGTTTTACATCATCCATCCTTATTCATGTGTTTTACATCATCCATCCTTATTCATGTGTTTTACATCATCCATCCTTAGTAATGTGTTTTACATCATCCATCCTTATTAATGTGTTTTACATCATCCATCCTTATTGTGTTTTACATCATCCATCCTTATTAATGTGTTTTACATCATCCATCCTTATTAATGTGTTTTACATCATCCATCCTTATTAATGTGTTTTACATCATCCATCCTTATTAATATGTTTTACATCATCCATCCTTATTAATGTGTTTTACATCATCCATCCTTATTAATATGTTTTACATCATCCATCCTTATTAATGTGTTTTACATCATCCATCCTTAGTAATGTGTTTTACATCATCCATCCTTAGTAATGTGTTTTACATCATCCATCCTTAGTAATGTGTTTTACATCATCCATCCTTAGTAATGTGTTTTACATCATCCATCCTAATTAATGTGTTTTACATCATTCATCCTAATTAATGTGTTTTACATCATTTATCCTTATTAATGTGTTTTACATCATCCATCCTTATTAATGTGTTTTACATAATTTATCCTTATTAATGTGTTTTACATCATCCATCCTTATTAATGTGTTTTACATCATCCATCCTTATTAATGTGTTTTACATCATCCATCCTTAGTAATGTGTTTTACATCATCCATCCTTATTAATGTGTTTTACATCATCCATCCTAATTAATGTGTTTTACATCATTCATCCTAATTAATGTGTTTTACATCATTCATCCTATTAATGTGTTTTACATCATTATCCTTATTAATGTGTTTTACATCACCATCCTTATTAATGTGTTTTACATCATCCATCCTTATTAATGTGTTTTACATCATTTATCCTTATTAATGTGTTTTACATCATCCATCCTTATTAATGTGTTTTACATCATCCATCCTTATTAATGTGTTTTACATCATTCATCCTAATTAATGTGTTTTACATCATTTATCCTTATTAATGTGTTTTACATCATCCATCCTTATTAATGTGTTTTACATCATCCATCCTTATTAATGTGTTTTACATCATCCATCCTTATTAATGTGTTTTACATCATCCATCCTTAGTAATGTGTTTTACATCATCCATCCTTATTAATGTGTTTTACATCATCCATCCTTATTAATGTGTTTTACATCATCCATCCTTATTAATGTGTTTTACATCATCCATCCTTATTAATGTGTTTTACATCATCCATCCTTATTAATGTGTTTTACATAATTTATCCTTATTAATGTGTTTTACATCATCCATCCTTATTAATGTGTTTTACATCATCCATCCTTATTAATGTGTTTTACATCATCCATCCTTATTAATGTGTTTTACATCATCCATCCTTATTAATGTGTTTTACATCATCCATCCTAATTAATGTGTTTTACATCATTCATCCTAATTAATGTGTTTTACATCATTTATCCTTATTAATGTGTTTTACATCATCCATCCTTATTAATGTGTTTTACATCATCCATCCTTATTAATGTGTTTTACATCATTTATCCTTATTAATGTGTTTTACATCATCCATCCTTATTAATGTGTTTTACATCATCCATCCTTATTAATGTGTTTTACATCATCCATCCTTATTAATGTGTTTTACATCATCCATCCTTATTAATGTGTTTTACATCATCCATCCTTATTAATGTGTTTTACATCATCCATCCTTATTAATGTGTTTTACATAATTTATCCTTATTAATGTGTTTTACATCATCCATCCTTATTAATGTGTTTTACATCATCCATCCTTATTAATGTGTTTTACATCATCCATCCTTATTAATGTGTTTTACATAATTTATCCTTATTAATGTGTTTTACATCATCCATCCTTATTAATGTGTTTTACATCATCCATCCTTATTAATGTGTTTTACATCATCCATCCTTAGTAATGTGTTTTACATCATCCATCCTAATTAATGTGTTTTACATCATTCATCCTAATTAATGTGTTTTACATCATTTATCCTTATTAATGTGTTTTACATCATCCATCCTTATTAATGTGTTTTACATCATCCATCCTTATTAATGTGTTTTACATCATTTATCCTTATTAATGTGTTTTACATCATCCATCCTTATTAATGTGTTTTACATCATCCATCCTTATTAATGTGTTTTACATCATCCATCCTTATTAATGTGTTTTACATCATCCATCCTTATTAATGTGTTTTACATCATCCATCCTTATTAATGTGTTTTACATCATCCATCCTTATTAATGTGTTTTACATAATTTATCCTTATTAATGTGTTTTACATAATTTATCCTTATTAATGTGTTTTACATCATCCATCCTTATTAATGTGTTTTACATCATCCATCCTTATTAATGTGTTTTACATCATCCATCCTTATTAATGTGTTTTACATCATCCATCCTTATTAATGTGTTTTACATCATCCATCCTTATTAATGTGTTTTACATCATCCATCCTTATTAATGTGTTTTACATCATCCATCCTTATTAATGTGTTTTACATCATCCATCCTTATTAATGTGTTTTACATCATCCATCCTTATTAATGTGTTTTACATCATCCATCCTTATTAATGTGTTTTACATCATCCATCCTTATTAATGTGTTTTACATCATCCATCCTTAGTAATGTGTTTTACATCATCCATCCTTATTAATGTGTTTTACATCATCCATCCTTATTAATGTGTTTTACATCATTCATCCTTAGTAATGTGTTTTACATCATCCATCCTTATTAATGTGTTTTACATCATCCATCCTTATTAATGTGTTTTACATCATCCATCCTTATTAATGTGTTTTACATCATCCATCCTTAGTAATGTGTTTTACATCATCCATCCTTATTAATGTGTTTTACATCATCCATCCTTATTAATGTGTTTTACATCATTCATCCTTAGTAATGTGTTTTACATCATCCATCCTTATTAAGGTGTTTTACATCATTCATCCAAGTAAACATGAGTAATTTCAATGAGCACAGCTTTCCATGTAAAGAAGTGGATAAGTAAGCAAGGATAGATGAGGAACAATTTCAAGCCTGAACATTATGTTGTGTAAAGGTATGCATTTTGTTTTCTTACGATGATAGTCAGTATAATCAAAGATGACAGAACAGCCTAGCAATTTGATTGACAGGTCCAAGTCTGAACCCTTATCAAATGACAGGGCTGCCCAAGGGTGCTGGGAACTGGGAACCCGCATAAGCTTTATGCTGTGTTCACGTCATGTCAGGAACTCAGAAATACGCCCTTCCTACTGGGGCTAATACACATGAACGCCCCTCCAACTCGTAGTTACGACTAGGAAACGGGGGTATGATCTCTGGACCCCGGTCTATCCAACATGATGAACTTTGACATCAGGCACCACTGAAAAATGGCAACAAACATGGCCGCGATTTCGGCTGTCAACGGTCAGAATGGTTCTTGCGTTCCCTCCCGAGCTCCTAGCACGCGAACGCTCCAAGTCGTTCTTCCGATCACTCTCCCATGAGGTGAATGCCGCATTACAAATACATATCGATCCAGCCCATCCCCAATAATGAATAGATCATTCAAACCCTGCAGAAATGTTATATTTGTAATGTCTATTCATGTATATGAATGTTTATTGCACAGTCGATATAATATTATATCAGGTGTAAGCATTCCATTGAACGAGGTGGGCTTTAACATTTACCTAGACCTACCATGCAAACAGTCAGGTTGTTCACCACACTAGGTCTACAGTCTACACAGTCAGGTTGGTCATCACACTAGGTCTACATTCTACACAGTCAGGTTGGTCATCACACTAGGTCTACATTCTACACAGTCAGGTTGGTCATCACACTAGGTCTACATTCTACACAGTCAGGTTGGTCATCACACTAGGTCTACAGTCTACACAGTCAGGTTGGTCATCACACTAGGTCTACAGTCTACACAGTCAGGTCGGTCATCACACTAGGTCTACAGTCTACACAGCCCCCCCCCCCCCCCCATCCAGCCACTGAAAATCCCTCTCCCTACTCTCTTCCACTCTCCTCCGATACATTCCCATCATGCACCAGCAGGGAAAGCCATTTGACCTTGACAAGTATGCTAATGTGGGCGGCCATGCTGCCGTAGCAGTGGGAGGAGGAGTTCTGACAGCGTGAGAGAGGAGCATCCCACAGCACTGCACAGGGTCAATACTAGCTGCTAGCTACCACAGATAGAGCAAGTTCGGCTCACCATCTTCAAAGACACCATAGACTACTGCTTTTAAAATTGAGGATATATAAATTCCAGAAATGAGAAATCTACATTTTATTTCCATATGTTCTTTGTGTGTCGGTAGTGTATCTCATCTGTAACACAAGTGAAGGTCTTCGCACAATCATGCTAGCTGGCTGTTAGATAGTCATAAACTGGTCTGTTCCAGGGAATTCACAGGCACACACACACACACACACACACACACACACACACACACACACACACACACACACACACACACACACACACACACACACACACACACTGATGTACACTACACTGATGTACACTACAGAGCAGTTATTTCTGATTTCTGATAACATTGTTCTGAGAAGGGAGCTATCATTTAATTTATGATCTTAAGAATGAATATCATTTGCTTATAGTTTATCATACTAATTATTATTATTATTATTTACTTTTTTTTTTACCAAAGCCTACACTACGTAGACCCATCTTCTATCTCATATTTCAGTCGTAGCCTATATGGCTACTTGTGGTCTCTATTGGAAATACACTGAGTATTGGTCTCTAATTATTATTCATACAGGTGGGCTAGTCTCATTTATTTGTCTTGAGCTAATCGGAGCTGAAATGGACAAGCTGTCACACACACACACACACACACACACACACACACACACACACACACACACACATACATACATACAAAACCAACTAGACATAAATAGATTGTGATGATTGAGACCATGAATGCATAGGTGGATATTATATAATATTACTATCCGTTATTAGGCTATATGTGACAACATGCACATCAAAACGGAATAGCCTGCAATATGATACATCATAAAAATGTGGTTTTCGACTGTGGGCTATGACTCAGACCCGGTCCAGGTTTTCTTACCCCAGCTCTTCGCTGTGCGCCCGCAAAACTCCCCGGTCCTTGGGTTGAAGATGGAATCTTTCCAGTTTCCAGCATTCTCATCCTCTTTCGCCGTCGATTTGACTTCGTTGCTTGCCATGGTGGAAATTTGAGGATGTATTTTTCCTTATTAAAAATATGAGGAACAGCGGGCGATAGGATGAGGCGAAATCAGGGATGTGATTGAATCAGTGGTTGGAATGGAGTCCAGCGGCAGAGTGAGGCAAGATTGCTCTGTTTAAAAAAATAAATTAAAAAGCGAAAAATCTGTGACGTTTTCTGCAACTAGCGTCAGCCTCGCTCCGCCACTCAATGCGGTACGGGTACGGTTACAATAGAAGAGCCTCGATAGAAGAACGGCTTGGACAGTGTAGCCTAGATTTGTAGACACTAACAAAAACGCTAGAATAACGCGGTATTTATCCAGTTATCATTGCCTGAGAAAATGAGAGAATGGCGTACCTAACAAATGAGACGAAAACTGTACAGATTATGATGATGCCAATGATATGTAGACAGTAGACCTATGCTTCCTATACATTAAATAGGCTATTCATATGATTCTGCCTGTGGTTAAAATAGCTTAGCACACCTGAACATGCATTCATTTTGCTACAGGTCAAAATGTGTGTGATGTGTTGAGGATGAGCAACACATAGGGGATCAATCTGCTATGGTGTGTGTATGTGTGTATGTGAGGACCCCTTAACACCACAATGGTTGACATACAGTACCAGTCAAAAGTTTGGACAGACCTACACATTCAAGGGTTTTTCTTTATTTTTACTATTTTCTACATTGTAGAATAATAGTGAAGACATCAAAACTATGAAATAACACGTTCGGAATCATGTAGTAACCAACAAAGTGTTAAACAAATCAAAATATATTTTAGATTCTTCAAAGTAGACACCCTTTGCCTTGATGACAACGTTGCACACTCTTGGCATTTTCTTAACCAGCTTTTCCAACATATGTGGGATGGAGTTCCCATATATGCTGAGCACTTGTTGGCTGCTTTTCCTTCACTCCACGGTCCAACTCATCCCAAACCATCTCAATTGGGTTGAGGTTCGGGTGACTGTGGAGGCCAGGTCATCTGATGCAGTACTCCATCACTCTCCTTCTTGGTCAAATAGCCCTTACACAGGCTGGAGGTGTGTTGGGTCATTTTCCTGTTGAAAATCAAATGATAGTCCCACTAAGAGCAAACCAGATGGGATGGCGTATTGCTGCAGAATGCTGTGGTAGCCATGCTGGTTAAGTGTGCCTTGAAGTCTAAATAAATCACTGACAGTGTCACCAACAAATCACCCCCACACGTCCTCCTCCATGCTTCAAGGTGGGAACCACACATGCGGAGATCATCCGTTCACCTACTCTGCGTCTCACAAAGACAAGAATCTCACATTTGGACTCATCAGACCATAGGACAGATTTCTACCAGTATATTGTCCATTGCTCGCGTTTCTTGGCCCAAGCAAGTCTCTTCTTATTATTGGTGTCCTTTAGTAGTGGTTTCTTTGCAGGAATTCGACCATAAAGGCCTGATTCATGCAGTCTCCTCTGAACAGTTGATGTTGAGATGTGTCTGTTACTTGAACTCTCTGAAGCATTTACAGTTGAAGTCGGAAGTTTACATACACTTTGGTTGAAGTCATGAAAACTCATTTTT
Organism: Salvelinus namaycush; assembly: GCF_016432855.1. Lineage (NCBI taxonomy): Eukaryota > Metazoa > Chordata > Actinopteri > Salmoniformes > Salmonidae > Salvelinus > Salvelinus namaycush. Next base: position 40,140,722 of record NC_052331.1, on the reverse strand, counting down.
CAACCACTCCACAAATTTCTTGTTAACAAACTATAGTTTTGGCAAGTCGGATAGGACATCTACTTTGTGCATGACACAAGTAATTTTCCAACAATTGTTTACAGACAGATACTTTTCACTTATAATGTTAAGAGGTCTGTGTGCAGCTTGTGTAGAGGAGTCAGGCGCAGGACATCAGATATGAGTAAATAAACGTAATTTACTCAAAATAGGCAAATACAATACAATAAAGCAAGCCCACATAACGGACCGCATAACTTACAAACAATCACTCACAAAAAAACATGGGGGAACAGAGGGTTAAATAATGAACAAGTAATTGGGGAAGTGAAACCAGGTGTGTAAAACAAAGACAAAACAAATGGAAAATGAAAAGTGGATCGGCGATGGCTAGAAGGCCGGTGACGTCGACCGCCGAATGCCGCCCGAACAAGGAGAGGGACCGACTTCGGCGGAAGTCGTGACATATAATTCACTGTATCACAATTCCAGTGGGTCAGACGTTTACATTCACTAAATTGACTGTGCCTTTAAACAGCTTGAAAAATTCCAGAAAATTATGTCATGGATTTAGAAGCTTCTGAAATGCTAATTGACATCATTTGAGTCAATTGGAGGTGTACCTGTGGATGTATTTAAAGGACTACCTTCAAACTCAGTGCCTCTTTGCTTGACATCATGGGAAAATCTAAAGATATCAGCCAAGACCTCCAAACCAATTTCCCAACGCCTGAAGGTGCCACGTTCATCTGTACAAACAATAGTATGCAAGTATAAACACCATGGGACCACGCAGTCGTCATACCGCTCAGGAAAGAGACGTGTTTTGTCTCCTAGAGATGCACGTACTGTGGTGCGAAAAGTGCAAATCAATCCCAGAACAACAGCAAAGGAGCTTGTGAAGATGCTGGAGGAAACAGGTACAAAAGTATCTACACTGCTCAAAAAAATAAAGGGAACACTTTAATAACAAAATGTAACTCCAAGTCAATCACACTTCTGTGAAATCAAACTGTCCACTTAGGAAGCAACACTGATTGACAATAAATTTCACATGCTGTTGTGCAAATGGAATAGACAAAAGGTGAAAATTATAGGCAATTAGCAAGACACCCCCAAATAAAGGAGTGATTCTGCAGGTGGTGACCACAGACCACATCTCAGTTCCTATGCTTCCTGGCTGATGTTTTGGTCACTTTTGAATGCTGGCAGTGCTCTCACTCTAGTGGTAGCATGAGACGGAGTCTACAACCCACACAAGTGGCTCAGGTAGTGCAGCTCATCCAGGATGGCACATCAATGCGAGCTGTGGCAAGAAGGTTTGCTGTGTCTGTCAGCGTAGTGTCCAGAGCATGGAGGCGCTACCAGGAGACAGGCCAGTACATCAGGAGACGTGGAAGAGGCCGTAGGAGGGCAACAACCCAGCAGCAGGACCGCTACCTCCGCCTTTGTGCAAGGAGGAGCACTACCAGAGCCCTGCAAAATGACCTACAGCAGGCCACAAATGTGCATGTGTCAGCATATGGTCTCACAAGGGCTCTGAGGATCTCATCTCGGTACCTAATGGCAGTCAGGCTACCTCTGGCGAGCACATGGAGGGCTGTGCGGCCCCACAAAGAAATGCCACCCCACACCATGACTGACCCACCGCCAACCGGTCATGCTGGAGGATGTTGCAGGCAGCAGAACATTCTCCACGGCGTCTCCAGACTCTGTCACGTCTGTCACATGTGCTCATGTGCTCAGTGTGAACCTGCTTTCATCTGTGAAGAGCACAGGGCGCCAGTGGCGAATTTGCCAATCTTGGTGTTCTCTGGCAAATGCCAAACGTCCTGCACGGTGTTGGGCTGTAAGCACAACCCCCACCTGTGGACGTCGGGCCCTCATACCACCCTCATGGAGTCTGTTTCTGACCGTTTGAGCAGACACATGCACATTTGTGGCCTGCTGGAGGTCATTTTGCAGGGCTCTGGCAGTGCTCCTCCTGCTCAAAGGCGGAGGTAGCGGTCCTGCTGCTGGGTTGTTGCCCTCCTACGGCCTCCTCCACGTCTCCTGATGTACTGGCCTGTCTCCTGGTAGCGCCTCCATACTCTGGGCACTACGCTGACAGACACAGCAAACCTTCTTGCCACAGCTCGCATTGATGTGCCATCCTGGATGAGCTGCACTACCTGAGCCACTTGTGTGGGTTGTAGACTCCGTCTCATGCTACCACTAGAGTGAGAGCACCGCCAGCATTCAAAAGTGACCAAAACATCAGCCAGGAAGCATAGGAACTGAGAAGTGGTCTGTGGTCACCACCTGCAGAATCACTCCTTTATTGGGGGTGTCTTGCTAATTGCCTATAATTTCCACCTTTTGTCTATTCCATTTGCACAACAGCATGTGAAATTTATTGTCAATCAGTGTTGCTTCCTAAGTGGACAGTTTGATGTCACAGAAGTGTGATTGACTTGGAGTTACATTGTGTTGTTTAAGTGTTCCCTTTATTTTTTTGAGCAGTGTATATCCACAGTAAAACGAGTCCTATATCGACATAACCTGAAAGGCCACTCAGCAAGGAAGAAGCCACTGCTCTAAAACCGCCATAAAAAAGCCAGATTACGGTTTGCAGCTGCACATGGGGACAAAGATTGTACTTTTTGGAGAAATGTCCTCTGGTCTGATGAAACAAAAAATGTAACTGTTTGCCATAATGACCATCGTTATGTTTGGAGGAAAAAGGGGGAGGCTTGCAAGCCGAAGAACACAATCCCAACCGTGAAGCACGGGGGTGGCAGCATCATGTTGTGGGGTGCTTTGCTGCAGGAGGGACTGGTGCACTTCACAAAATAGATAACATCATGAGGAAGGAAAATGATGTGGATATATTGAAGCAACATCTCAAGACCTCAGTCAGGAAGTTAAAGCTTGGTCGCAAATGGGTCTGATGGGTTTGACCGAAGTTAAACAATTTAAAGGCAATGCTACCAAATACTAATTGAGTGTATGTAAACTTCTGACCTACTGGGAACGTGATGAAAGAAATAAAAGCTGAAATAAATCTTTCTCTCTACTATTATTCTGACATTTCACATTCTTAAAAATAAAGTGGTGATCCTAACTGACCTAAGACAGAGACTTTTTGCTAGGATTAAATGTCAGGAATTGTGAAAAACTGAGTTTAAATGTATTTGGCTAAGGTGTATGTAAACGTCAAACTTCAACTGTATTTGGGCTGCAATTTCTGAGGCTGGTAACTCTAATAAACGTATTCTCTGCATCAGAGGTAATTCTGGGACTTCCTTTCCTGTGACTGTCCTCATGAGAGAAGGTTTCATCATAGCGCTTAATGGTTTTTTCTCATTGCTTATTTGAGCTGTTCTTGCCATAATATGGACTTTGTCTTTTACCAAATAGGGCTATTTTCTGTATACTCCCCCTACCTTGTCATAACACAACTGATTGGCTCAAACGCATTAAAAGAAGGAAAGAAATTCCACAAACTAACTTTTAACAAGGCACACCTGTTCATTTAAATGCATTCCAGGTGACTACCTCATGAAGCTGGTTGAGAGAATGCCAAGAGTGTGCAAAGCTGTTGTCAAGGCAAAGGGTGGCTACTTTGAAGAATCTCAAATATAAAATATATTTAGATTTGATTAACACCTTTTTGGTTACTACATGATTCCATATATGTTATTTTATAGTTTTGATGTCTTCACTATTATTCTATAATGTAGAAAATAGTAAAAATGAAGAAAAACAAACTTTTGCCTAGTAAAAACTGATTTGAAAAAACATATCATGCTGGAAGGAATGTGTGTCTCTCACTGCAATACTGGGGCAAGTGAACCAAACAAACACCTTATGGTTGCCAGTCTCTCTCTCTCTCTCGCTGCCTCTCTCTCGCGCGCGCGCTCGCACGCACGCACACGCACACACACACACACACACACACACACACACACACAGTTGCAGTGGCCCATGTAAGGCGAGGACATTTGGGCCAGATGTAGGCCCATGCTACTGTGGACTACATACTATGTTACTGTGGACTACATACTATGCTACTGTGGACTACATACTATGCTACTGTAGCCTACATACTATGCATCTGTGGCCTACTTAAATATTTGGTGCTTTTAACAATTGCCGTTGCCATGGAAATACAGAATAACTGAAATACAATGTCAGCAGGCTGAGTAAGAGAGAGAAAGAGAGAGAGAGGGGGAGAGAAAGAGATAAAGATAGCACAGAATCCTATCACAGTAGGATTTGTGGACCCAAGGGAGAGTGAAGTACAGCTATCGAAAATAATTACCACCAAGGCCACACTCCAACCTCACTACACTCCAACCCACATGCGGGTGTGTTGATGTGCCCTTGAGCAAGGCACTTAATCCTAATTTCTACAGGGTTGATTTGGAAATCATCACAAATATAAGCAACCACCAAATTATTAGGGAAAGATAATAAGTCTAATGTACAACTGAATCTTCCACATTTGAACTGTGTCTTCCGCATTTAACCCATCCCCTCTTCATCGACATCCACGGCGGCCCAGGGGAACAGTGGGTTAACTGCCTTATTCAGCGGCAGAATGACAGATTTTGACCTTGTCAGCTCGGGGATTCGATGCAGCAACCATTCGGTTACTAGTCCAATGCTCTAACCACTAGGTTACCTGCCACCCCAACACTCTAACCACTAGGTTACCTGCCACCCCAACACTCTAACCACTAGATTACCTGCCACCCCAACACTCTAACCACTAGGTTACCTGCCACCCCAACACTCTAACCACTAGGCTACCTGACGCTCCTCACTCTAACCACTAGGTTACCTGCCACCCCAACACTCTAACCACTAGGTTACCTGCCACCCCAACACTCTAACCACTAGGTTACCTGCCACCCCAACACTCTAACCACTAGGTTACCTGCCACCCCAACACTCTAACCACTAGGTTACCTGTCACCCCAACACTCTAACCACTAGGTTACCTGCCACCCCAACACTCTAACCACTAGGTTACGTGCCACCCCAACACTCTAACCACTAGGCTACCTGACGCTCCTCACTCTAACCACTAGGTTACCTGCCACCCCAACACTCTAACCACTAGGTTACCTGCCAGCCCAACACTCTAACCACTAGGTTACCTGCCACCCCAACACTCTAACCACTAGGTTACCTGCCACCCCAACACTCTAACCACTAGGTTACCTGCCACCCCAACACTCTAACCACTAGGTTACCTGCCACCCCAACACTCTAACCACTAGGTTACCTGCCACCCCAACACTCTAACCACTAGGCTACCTGCCACCCCAACACTCTAACCACTAGGCTACCTGCCACCCCAACACTCTAACCACTAGGTTACCTGCCACCCCAACACTCTAACCACTAGGTTACCTGCCACCCCAACACTCTAACCACTAGGTTACCTGCCACCCCAACACTCTAACCACTAGGTTACCTGCCACCCCAACACTCTAACCACTAGGTTACCTGCCACCCCAACACGCTAACCACTAGGTTACCTGCCACCCCAACACTCTAACCACTAGGTTACCTGCCACCCCAACACTCTAACCACTAGGTTACCTGCCACCCCAACACTCTAACCACTAGGTTACCTGCCACCCCAACACTCTAACCACTAGGTTACCTGCCACCCCAACACTCTAACCACTAGGTTACCTGCCACCCCAACACTCTAACCACTAGGCTACCTGCCACCCCAACACTCTAACCACTAGGTTACCTGCCACCCCAACACTCTAACCACTAGGTTACCTGCCACCCCAACACTCTAACCACTAGGTTACCTGCCACCCCAACACTCTAACCACTAGGCTACCTGCCACCCCAACACTCTAACCACTAGGTTACCTGCCACCCCAACACTCTAACCACTAGGTTACCTGCCACCCCAACACTCTAACCACTAGGTTACCTGCCACCCCAACACTCTAACCACTAGGTTACCTGCCACCCCAACACTCTAACCACTAGGCTACCTGCCACCCCAACACTCTAACCACTAGGTTACCTGGCGCTCCTCACTCAAGCACCACTCACACACTTAAGTAAATTGATTCTCTGGCACACAGAGTAAATATGTTTTGCCATATTGGGATTAGTGCATTGATTCATGGCCCAGGTCTCCATCTGACTCTAACACATTTACCCTGCGACATCAGCCCACAGGCAAAACAGGACCTGTGTGAGTGTGTGTCAGCAAGAGGGAGATCATACACACTCACACTCCTCTCGTTGTCTGCAGAGCCCTTCTCTGTGTGCCCAATTAGTTTCCCCCCGCTCTCTCTCATACCAGCACAATGAGCAAGAATACAGTTAATTTTTTCTCTCAATTCATCCGTCTGTTGCCGTGGCAACAGTGACAGCATCACTGCCGCTGACGAGAGCCAATCATTAAAATGGCACCTGAGGGCTGTATTTCCCACAAGTCACTGGGTGCAGGTGAATGTCGGTTGAAAACTTATTTTCCCATAAACCACTGCTCTAAGCCAATTGACCAACTTTCTGTAGGAACTGCATTTCCCATGTTTTTAGGGGCTGACAGTCTCCTCTGGGTAGTGCATTTTCAATGTGTTCCATGCCAATATGCCAATGTTTAGCAGGACATCAACAAAAAAGTTAGTTAAAGCAGAAAGAGACAGTGATTTAGCACAGGCTAGTAATTGACCACAAAGTACAATCATTTAGATCATGTAAGTTTTTAATGTTATTGTTAACCGTGTAACCATTATTACACAACACTCTCTCTCAATTTTATCCACAGACAAAATGGTTAACGATGTATAGACAAATCAAAATGTATCGTGCTTACAAGTAAGTACTTCGCAACTATTTTAACAACAGTTATACATAAAGAGTAGGGTTTCAAATAGTCTTGTTCAAGTGTTAAAACATCAGCATCCTATTTGTTAACATGTAATCTCCTGCATTTGATGTTCTCTGGGGGAAAAAGGGAGTCAGGCAACAGAATTGGAGAGAGATGGATAGCAATACAAAATACATTTGTAAAAATGTCACAAATATCCAATAGTATGTTAGGGTATGGTGGCCCATAAGGGCCAGAATTAAGCAGCACAATCTCCATGTAGGCTGTTCGAAGCACTCAGTCCATTGAAATGCCAGAAACATGGACGTTGCACAACAGATACTTTCTCTTAGTTCATAAGTGAACACGGGGCTAAAGTAACACTGTACAATATTCCTTTCCAATAACAGTTAGTCTTCCAATTTATGTAAACCACAATCACAATAATCAGTGTCTGTAAGAATATTAAACATTTATGTAATTCTATCAAATCCTATAGTCTCCTTGTCACCTGTCCTTCATTACGCTGCTCTGAAATACTTCTGGATTAGTGAAAACAAGTGTCCCAGTGGCCTACCGCCATACACGACCCTCATATTAGTGCAGAGACAGAGGAGAGTAGACAAGGAGAGGAAGCCTTTTGAGAGCCAACCCTGCGTACAGTATATGCATCCTATGTCTAGAATTGTCCATGGTGTTCCAGAACCCTGTTGAAAAGCAGTGACCACCCCCCTATCCTGGACAAGGGGGGCCACTGGAATGAGGAACTGACACTGGCTACCAACACTGACTGATTAAAAGATTGTGTAATAATTTACTTCATGCCTTCAGTATAATGCTTTATATCTTTTTAGAAGTATGTATGAGCCTTTATAATGCCTTAAGATGACTTCCTATATGTTATTTCTCTCTATGTTGCTTTATTTTATTTATTTATTCTTTATTTAATTAGGCAAGTCAGTCAAGAACAAATTCTTATTTACAATGACGGCCTACCAAAAAGCAAAAGGCTGGGGACGGGCTGGGATTCAAAATATATTTTTTTATAAAAAAGAAATATAGGACAAAACACATATCACGACAAGAGAGACAACACAACACTACATAAAGAGAGACCTAAGACAACAACATAGCAAGGCAGCAACACATGACAACACAGCATGGTAGCAACACAACATGACAACAACATGGTAGCAACACAAAACACGGTACAAACATTATTGGTCACAGACAACAGCACAAAGGGCAAGATAGAGACAACAATACATCACACAAATCAGCCACAACTGTCAGTAAGAGTGTCCAGGATTGAGTCTTTGAATGAAGAGACTGAGATAAAACTGTCTAGATTTTTACCTTGTCAGCTCATAGATTTGATCTAGCAACCTTTGGGTTACTGGCCAAACTCTCTAACCACTAGGCTACCTGCCACTTTAAGGTCCACGTAGGTTTTTATTCAGGGTCAGAACAGTTCAAATGCGTTTCCGTTCTAGAAATTGTCGGGGAGGTACTCAGATCCAGACTCGGAGAAGAATCTAACGTCAGCCGGCGAGGCGTAAGCGTTTGGCCAGAGCAAGGAGTCTGGGTTGCCAACCAGGTAATGGAGATAGTACACTGTAGAGAGCAGCTACTGCTGATTTCTGAGAAGGGACCATTCATTCAATTTATGATCATAAGAATGAATATAATTTGCTTATAGTTTGTGATTCCAAGGACTACACAAGGTAAGCCAATCTTTTATCTCATAAACCGTGTATTTATGGTCTCACTGGAAATACAGAGTATTGGTCTCAATGGGAATATATTGGTTCTAGCATGGCTGGATAGTAACCACCAGAGGTCACATGGTTTGGTTCAGTTTCCTCTAGCAGCTCAACTCCAGCCATTCTACATATTTGATCTATTCCAGTACTAGACACCTGGGTGGTGTTCATCAGACACAATGATAACACTGGAACAGGGAGAGACAACTATGAGAAAGACAGTTTAGTTCAGAGTCGTGAAACGTTCAAAAAAATGTTTTCCTTGTGTGCTGTAATGAGTTAGGTAAGGTTGTATGGGGTCAAAATAATCTTGAGCTCATGGTCAGGGGCTCAAGTAAAAAGGTCATAAGTTTCAGCAGCATTAGAGGTCCACTCGGTCCTAAAACCCAGTTCCAATATTTTTCAAATGCATCCTCCTTCGTTCCAACCTTCCTTCCTTGACATAGTCACTAATATAACACAATTGGATTATACTACATCTTACAGATCTAGTCATGTCAGATAAGTGTTTACTTTCATATAATACGATTTAGAAAAAAAACTTTATTTGCCCATCTGTCCAACCCCATGACAGAGAGAATGAGATACTATTGACATCATAGAGGCAGTCATAAGGCTTTTGTTAGCAGCACCAGAGGTCCCGTCTGTGCGCCCACCCAACTGTAAGCCTACGTCCGTCTCGCTGTCCTACGAGCCTTAGCGATTGCCGTACCAGTTCATGGAGCGTTTCAGCGCCTGTTCCCAGCTCTGCAGAATGGGTGTGTACTCGCTCTCCGTGCGCTCATCACTCATTCCGTACAAATTCCGGGGTAGGAAGACTCGGTCAGTGCGCTGTAGTTTCTTCAGCTCCTCCTGACTCTTCCAGAAGCCTAGAGAGAGGCAGCGAGAGAGAGAGAGAGAGAGAGAGAGAGAGAGAGAGAGAGGCAGCGAGAGAGAGAGAGAGAGAGAGAGAGAGAGAGAGAGAGGCAGCGAGAGAGAGAGAGAGAGAGAGAGAGAGAGAGAGAGAGAGAGAGAGGCAGCGAGAGAGAGAGAGAGAGAGGCAGCGAGAGAGAGAGAGAGAGAGGCAGCGAGAGAGAGAGAGAGAGAGGCAGCGAGAGAGAGAGAGGCAGCGAGAGAGAGAGAGGCAGCGAGAGAGAGACAGCGAGAGAGAGAGAGAGAGAGGCAGCGAGAGAGAGAGAGGCAGCGAGAGAGAGAGAGGCAGCGAGAGAGAGAGAGGCAGCGAGAGAGAGAGAGGCAGCGAGAGAGAGAGAGGCAGCGAGAGAGAGAGAGGCAGCGAGAGAGAGAGAGGCAGCGAGAGAGAGAGAGGCAGCGAGAGAGGCAGCGAGAGAGGCAGCGAGAGAGAGGCAGCGAGAGAGAGAGAGAGAGGCAGCGAGAGAGAGAGAGAGAGGCAGCGAGAGAGAGAGAGAGGCAGCGAGAGAGAGGCAGCGAGAGAGAGAGAGAGAGACAGCGAGAGAGAGAGAGAGAGAGAGAGAGAGAGAGAGGCAGCGAGAGAGAGAGAGAGAGGCAGCGAGAGAGAGAGAGAGAGGCAGCGAGAGAGAGAGAGAGAGGCAGCGAGAGAGAGAGGCAGCGAGAGAGAGAGGCAGCGAGAGAGAGAGAGAGAGAGAGAGGCAGCGAGAGAGAGAGAGAGAGAGAGAGGCAGCGAGAGAGAGAGAGAGAGAGAGAGAGTAGTATTATAAAGTATATTATAAAGTAGTAGTATTATAGTAGTATAGTAGTAGTATTATAAAGCAGTATTATAAATAGCAGACTACATCATTTCCTTGACGAACACAACGTCCTGAGCAGAAGCCAGATTGGATTTCTAAAAAATTATCGTACAACAGACCACATTTACACCCTCCACACTCTAATTGATAAACAAGTTAACCAAAACAAAGGCAAAATCTACTCGTGTTTTGTAGATTTCAAGAAAGCATTTGATTCAATTTGGCACGAAGGTCTTTTTTATAAACTAATAGAAAGTGGTATTGGAGGGAAAACATATGATTTTATTAAATCAATGTACACTAAAAACAAATGTGCGGTTAAAATTGGCAACAAGCAAACAGACTTCTTCTCTCAGGGGCGGGGAGTGAAACAGGGCTGCCCAATAAGCCCAACATTATTTAACATCTACATTAATGAATTGGCAAAAACATTAGAAGAATCGGCAGCACCTGGTATCACCCTACACAACACTGAAATCAAGTGTCTGCTGTACGCAGATGACCTGGTGCTGCTGTCTCCCACTAAAGAGGGGTTACAGCAGCACCTAGATCGTCTTCACAGGTTCTGTCAGACCTGGGCTCTGACCGTTAACCTAAAAAAACCAAATATAATGATATTCCAAAAAAGGTCGGGAAATAAGGATGACAAATATAAATTCTATTTGGACACAGTTCTATTAGAACACACCAAAAACTACACATATCTAGGACTAAATATGAGCAACACAGGTAGCTTTCACATGGCTGTGAATGAGCTGAGAGACAAAGCAAGAAGAGCATTTTATGCCATTAAAAGGAACATCAAAATTGAAATTCCAATTAGAATCTGGCTCAAAATTTTTCAATCAGTTATAGAACCAATTGCTCTATATGGCAGTGAAGTATGGGGTCCACTCTCTAATAATGAATTTACTAAATGGGACAAACATCCAACTGAAATATTGCATGCAGAGTTTTGCAAGACTGTATTGCAAGTACAAAGAAAAACTCCAAATAACGCATGTAGGGCAGAATTGGGCCAATACCCCCTCCTCATTCGAATAGAAAAAAGAGCCATCAAATTTTACAACCATCTAAAAACAAGTGACCCTAAAACATTCCATCACACAGCTCTACAATGTCAAGAGATGAAACCAGAGAAGAGTCCCCTCAGCCAGCTGGTTCTGAGGCTCAGTTCACCAACCCAAACCAACCCCATAGAGCCTCGGGACAGCCCTCAGAAAATCTGGCCCAACCAAATCATCACAAAACAAAAAGAAAAATATATAACCTATTGGAAAGACACCACAAAAAATCAAAGTAAACTTCAATGCTATTTGGCTCTAAACAGACAGTACATGGTGGCAGACTATCTGACCACTGTGACTGATAGAAAACTGAGGAAAACATTGACTAGGTACAGACTCAGTGAGCACCGTCTGGCTATAGAGACCGGTCGTCACAGACAAACCTGGCTGCCCAGAGAGGACAGGCTGTGCTCACTCTGCTCCAGAGGAGAGGTAGAGACAGAGGTGCATTTCCTACTACACTGTGACAAATACTCAGACCTAAGAGCATATTTCTTTCCCAAAATTATAACTCAATACAAAGAATTTGAAACTATAAAAGATGAAGAAAAAATCAAATATTTATTGGGTGAAAAGCCAAAATGTGCAGTTTTGGCAGCCAAATATGTGTCCTCCTGCCACAACCTGAGGGACAGCCAGTGAAAAATGCAAAGTAATGTTGATAATATTTCCCATTTAGCTTAGTTTTGTTTTGTCTTTCATACCAGGTCATATGTCTTCTCAAGTCATATTGACACTGGTCTACTACTGTTGCTTTAATTTATTGTTGTTCTGATTAATATTGTTGTTGTAGTTGTTGTTAATGGTAATCCCATGTCCACTACTACTGTTATTATTGCTGTTGGTCCCACCATTTATTTATATATAAATATATATATATTTTGTATATATATACATATATATTTGATTTTGATTTTCGATATGTATACTTTGACAATGTAAGTAATAACGAACTTGCCATGTCAATAAAGTCAATTGAATTGAATTGAATTGAATTGAGAGAGGCAGAGAGAGAGAGAGAGAGAGAGAGAGGCAGCGAGAGAGAGAGAGAGAGAGAGAGGCAGCGAGAGAGAGAGAGAGATAGCGAGAGAGAGAGAGAGAGATGCAGCGAGAGAGAGAGAGAGAGAGAGAGGCAGCGAGAGAGAGAGAAAGGCAGCGAGAGAGAGAGAAAGGCAGCGAGAGAGAGAGCGAGAGAGAGACACAGAGTGAACAGGGGGAGACTAAGTTTCTATTGCAGTGATTCCAAACCTCTCCTCTAGACTCCAGTCGTTCAATGTATTTGATCTACTCGAGAGCGAGCAACATTTACACTGTCTGTCTGTAAAAACGACTGCCCAAGCAAACATATCCCTTATTCTGCAAGCCTCAGTCTACCTAGTCCTACCTGTATAAGCAGCAGGACTTAATACCATTCTGGAAGATCTACCTGCACTGCAGGTTCTATAGAATAGAGTACATAGAAGATATCACTATTCTCTGATACAGGTATCAGATATTCCTTCATACCTCTAATGGTTAAGATAAGGATGTGTATGGTTGTTTGTATATGTGGCGTGTATGTGTGTATCATGTCCAATGTCCGTGTATCCTTGTGTGTGTGTGTTCATGTCGAATGTGTATGTGAGTGTGTGTTCATGTCAAATGTGTGTGTGTGAGCGTGTGTATGCATGTGGCTGTGGGTCGTACCAACTCCCAGTCCAGCAACGAAGGCTGCCCCCAGGCAGGACATTTCGTGTTGGATCGGCCGAGCGACCTTCCTGCCAAACAGGTCCGCCGTCAGCTGCATGACAAAGTCATTGGTACAAATGCCACCGTCCGCCCTGCATACACACACAAATAATAATCAGACACACACACACACACCTCAGAATATATAAATACCTTTGCACACTCCTGTCTCACACACACAAAACATTGAGGATTCATGATTGATAGACACTATATATACAAAAAGGTATGTGGACACCCCTTCAAATTAGTATTTCAGCCACACCTGTTGCTGACAGGTGTATAAAGTCGAGCACATAGCCATGCAATCTCCATAGACAAACGTTGGCAGTAGAATGGACTTACTGAAAAGCTCAGTGACTTTCAACGTGGCACCGTCATTGGATGCCACCTTTCCAACAAGTCACTTCATCAAATTTCTGCCCTGCTAGAGCTCCCCCCGGTCAACTGTTATTGTGAAGTGAATACGTCTAGGAGCAACAACGGTTCAGCCGCGAAGTGGTAGGCCACACAAGCTCACAGAACGGGACCGCAGAGCGCGGTTGCAACACTCACTATCGAGTTCCAAACTGCCTCTGGAAACAACGTAAGCACAATAACTGTTCGTCGGGAGCTTCATGAAATGGGTATCCATGGCCGAGCAGCCAAACACAAGCCTAAGATCACCATGTGCAATACCAATGCTATCTGCCCCAATGTATAGTGCCAACTGTAAAGTTTGGTAGAGGAGGAATAATGGTCTTGGACTGTTTTTCATGGTTCGGGCCCCTTAGTTCCAGTGAAGGGAAATCTTAACACTACAGCATTCAATGACATTCTAAACGTTTCTGTGCTTCCAACTTTGTGGCAACAGTTTGGGGAAGGCCCTTTCCTGAGGTTTGTGTTTGGTTTTAGCCAGACATAAGGGGACCCATCTCGTTCAAAAAGTGGACTCTAGTTTGCTAAAAAAGCACCTGGAAGCACCATGTCTTGCTGGGTCATGCAGCAAGACACATGATCCAAAGCACACAATAAAGTCTACATGAAAATGTCTAAAAGGCAACACATTTGAAGCTTTGGAACGGCCTAGTCAAAGTCCAGACCTAATCTCAATTGAGATGTTGTAGCAGGACTTGAAACGAGCAGTTCATGCTTGAAAACCTACAAATGTTTCTGGGCTAAAGCAGTTCTGCATTGAAGAGTGGGCCAAAATTCCTTCACAGTGATGTGAGAGACTGATCAACAACTATAGGAAGCATTTGGTTGGAGTCATTACAGATAAAAGGTGGCACAACCAGTTATTGAGTGAAAGGGGGCAAATACTTTTTTCACAGCACTGTAGAGAGATCAGTAAAATCAGTAACAATCAATACATCCACACCACAATACATCCACACCACAATACATCCACACCACAATACCACAACACATCCACACCACAATACCTCCACACCACAATACATCAAGACCACAATACATCCACACCACAATAGATCCACACCACAATAGATCCACACCACAATAGATCCACACCACACCACAATACCTCAACACCACAATACATCAACACCACAATACATCCACACCACAATACATCCACACCACAATACATCCACACCACAATACATCAATACATCCACACCACAATACATCCACACCACAATACATCCACACCACAATACATCCACAATACATCCACACCACAATACCACAACACATCCACACCACAATACCTCCACACCACAATACATCAAGACCACAATAGATCCACACCACAATAGATCCACACCACAATAGATCCACACCACACCACAACCACACCACAACACCTCAACACCACAATACATCCACACCACAATACATCAATACATCAACACCACACCACATCAATACATCAACACCACAATACATCCACACCACACCACAATACATCCACACCACAATACATCCACACCACAATACATCCACACCACAATACATCAATACATCCACACCACAATACATCCACACCACATCAATACATCAACACCACAATACATCCACCCCACAATACATCCACCCCACAATACATCCACACCACAATACATCCACACCACAATACATCAATACATCCACACCACAATACATCAACAGCACAATACATCCACACCACAATACATCCACACCATCTAAAGGATGAGATGATCTGAAACGTATAGGGAGTACTCCACTGTAGGCCTACCTGATCTTCCTGATGGGAATGCATGTTTCTCTAAGCATCGTCTCATAGAGCTGCTTGTTCCTACGAAATGGCACAAACACACACACACATCAGAGTGTATCCTATCTTCAAATATACACGGTGGACAGTTTATTATTAGGTACATCACCCAGTTCACGAAAATGGATCAATCCTACAAACGTGAGTCATGTGGCCGTGGCTTGCTATATAAAGCAGGCAGACAGGCATCGAGGCATTCAGTTACTGTTTGATTGAACGCTAGAATGGGTAAAACGAGTGACCTACTTTGAGAGTGGTATGATCATCGTTGCCAGACATTGAGACTTGTCCCGAAGCCACTCCTACGTTGTCTTGGCTGTGTGGTTGGGTCATTGTCTTGTTGGAAGGTGAACCGTCGCCTTTCGGCAAACTCCAAGTGGGCTGTCATGTGTCTTTTACTGAGGAGTGGCTTCCACCTGGCCACTCTACCATAAAGGCCTGATTGGTGGAGTGCTGCAGAGATGGTTGTCCTTCTGGAAGGTTTTCCCATCTCCACAGAGGAACTCTGGAGGTCTGTCAGAGTGACCATCGGGTTCTCGGTCACCTCCCTGACCAAGGCCCTTCTCCCCCAATTGCTCAGTTTGGGCGGGCGGCCAGCTCTAGGAAGAGTCTTGGTGGTTCCAAACTTCTTCAATTTAAGAATGATGGAGGCCACTGTGTTCTTGGGGAGCTTCAATGCTGCAGACAGTTTTTGGTACCCTTCCCCAGATCTGGAGCTCTACGGACAATTCCTTTGACCTCATGGCTTGGTTTTTGCTCTGACATGCACTGTCAACTGTGGGACTTTATATAGACAGGTGTGTGCCTTTCCAAATCATGTCCAATCAATTGAATTTACCAGGGTCTGAATAATTATTTAAATTAGGTATTTATGTTTTTTATTTGTAATACATTTGCCAAAATTTCCCCAAAGCGTTTTTTTGCTTTGTCTGTTTTGAGGTATTGTGTAGATTGCTGAGGAAAATGTTGGACTTAATACATTTTTAGAACAAGGCTAACTTAACAAAATGTGGAAAAAGTGAAGGGGTCTGAATACTTTGCGAAGGCATTGAACCTTCAGATAGATTACTTATTTCTATTTTGGTCTTCAAAACACCATTTTGTCCCTTGTGCCCACATTCATTTCACAATTAATTAATCTTTATCGATAAATTCAGAATTTATATTAATAACTTGACCAATATCGCCAACACACATCTACGCACGCACAAACTCTCAAGCAAACACACTGACCTAAATGCAACAGACTCCAGAATGGCTCGGACCAGGTGACTCTTGGTTGTGGATGGTTTTAGGCCCATGAAAGAGGCGCATGCTTTGGGATCGTTTAAAGGAGCCTGGTGAACACACAAACACGTTAAACATACATAGTGAGGACACAACACTAACACACCATAGCTAGGGCCCTATAAAATCTACGATGTGGAGAACGCGGACAGAATCACGGAATCTAGACTAAATGTATTGAATTTATTACAAAATTAATTAACTTGCCCAAGTTAATCATGAGACATCAACAAAATGCAACAGTGATTTGTATTGTCCTGCAACGGCACAGCAATGTGTGTGTGGGAGGGGGGTACACGCGTATGTCTAAACGTTGTGTAGCCGATAGCGATGATGCTAATGATAACCTTCTGCTAGCAGAGATAGAAAGACTTTCCTAAAAACCTCCTCAGTTAAACGTTAACTACAACGTGGCCTATATGCCTACCTGGCAGAATGAGATAAGGATTATTTGCATCAACTCAGTGGCCATTTGTTTTGCAAACTCTGCAATCACATGAGCGCTACAGAAACACAGCTAGCCAAACAACGGTTTCTGGCTGCTACACACTTCCATTAAAGGGCAACTACACCGAAAAATCTAAATGTATTGTATTTTTGCATAGATCTCAAAAAGTGGTCTCCTGATATGGTTTAAGCATTGTTGTGGACACAGAACATCCAATTTGGTTGTTTTTCTATTAAAAAAAGTGTGATTTTTGGTAAGGCAAAACCAGAAAATAGGAAGAAACGGAAACCTGTAAATACAAAACGGAATTTGGGAAAACACTAAACGGAATCAGGCAAAACATTGTACTGATTTTATAAGGCCCTACATATACACATATATACATACACACATATATATATAAATAAATAAATAAATAACAAAACCCAAGAACATATATAAACACCATTTCACACAAATAAACAAAGGCATATACACAAACACAACATTATTCCAGCAAGTTTTGGGAGCGTAGACTCACATGAAATGAAACGAGAGACAAACTTACAAAAGCTGGTTGCACAAAGGTAGGCAGAGAAGGAAAAGACAACGTTATGACAACACTGTTGTGACACATTAATGATGACACTACTACCAAGGTCACCCAGACACGCCCACAAAACCACAAACTCATAGTCTGATGGCACACCCAACTGTCATTAACACTCTCACTGTGAAACCAATACACAGTAAATGTGTGTGTGTGTGTCTGTGTGTGCGTCTGTGCAAGCGAACACACACACAGTTCAATCATTCCTGTGCGCACACACACACACTCACCTGCAGGCCACTAAACGAGGGAACGAAGCACACGCCGTCCGAGTTGTCCACACTGCTGGCCATGGCATCTGTCTCCCGTACATCTGAGAACAGCTCTGGAACGACACAACTGATGTCACTTCCTCTGACATCACCAAACTATGGGATAAATATGAACTTATATGCACGTTGTGTTTTCATGCTCCTTTTCTATCAAATATCAATATATGAATCAATATGAATCAATATATGAATCAATATGAATCAATATCAATATATGAATTAATATGAATCAATATATGAATCAATATATGAATCAATATCAATATATGAATCAATATGAATCTATATCAATATATGAATCAATATGAATCAATATCAATATATGAATTACGCATGGTTGGTGTCTTTCCCCTTACTTGTGAGAATATCCTAATTACAGAGCTCCTGGATTGTTTCCAAATAGGCATCATGCCAGTGGTCAGACTCACCCAGCTCCTGTGCCCACTTAATGGCTGTGCCAGTGTCTGCTGCATTGCCCTCTGCTAGATACACCACCTCTGGGCCGATCTTCCACCCCACAACAGGGTAGAGACCTGTACAAACAACAGATTTCCATGACAATCTGGGACAATGTCTGAACTGCATACTTTTTCTGTATGAAAGTGTCTTATTCATTGATATTGCTGTTTATTGAGCTAGAGGGAATACCCCCCAACAAAAAATATTTGTGAAAAGAAAAACAAAATGAAAAGACTGGGAATCTGAGTGGTATGTACTACAAAAGCAAGTTAGATCTTCTCTGGGTTTCTAAAGCTAACTAGCTTCAGATTCCTTCTCAGGCTTCATCTGTACTACGATGGTGGATAATGCTCGTCCGCCTGTCGCCAACTCTAGCAGGCTTCTTGGGTACGACGCTACAAGCTTGGCACACCTTTATTTGGGGAGTTTCTCCCATTCTTCCCTGCAGATCCTCTCAAGCTCTCTCAGATTATTTTTCATTGCAGATCTACACTGATCTCTCCAGAATCCAATGTGATGGAGAACTTTAACCCTTTCATAGGGCTCTGGACTGAGTTTATGTCTGTGGAATGAACCTGCTTACAGTTTAGAATCTGGTGTGTTAGAGCAGGGATGGAACAAATGCCTGCCCAGCCAGTAGCTCTTAAGGAGGATTTCTACCAGCCCCGACTTAGACCTTGTGTCCAAGAATGAGTGAGTGTGTAGGCCTGATTGCATGTTGACTTTGAGGGCCACTTTCCTAGTCACAGATTTAGCTTAGCCCTCGGCTAAAAAGCTATTTCAGTGGAGATTTCCCCGTTGAGCATACTTCTCATACTGAGGGTGATGATACGTGAGACCATGTTCATCTCTGAGTCAGGATGTAGGGAGCTAGCTATGTGGGACTATGTCCATATCTGAGTCATGATGAAGACAAAGATTTGAATAACTAACCCAAGATAGACCACAGCCTGCCGTTTCCAATGGCAGCAAATTAATCCTAGTAGGCAGAACAAGCAAGGGGGTGGGCAGAGCCAAGCATGAGCTAGCGAGAGCCTATTGGCGCGTTCCAGCATGTATTTAAATAATTCCATTAGGGAACGCCTACTCTGTGAAGCGCACGTGTACAATAACTCAATCCGCCCTTGCACTCCTAAACAAGACCATTTTTGGAAACTTTGGCAAAGGGTAAAGTCTACAAAACTTAGTCCACTTCTGTTCGTAACAGATTCTAGTTTTGGAAACAGAAAACTGTATTGAGATCAAATGTTTCATTGATTAAAAAATGTGTAGAATGTCAGCCACATTTCTACATATGGTGAAATATCTGTCTCATAGTTCTGTGATCTGTGATGACGCCTATAATTAGCTACGTACCGGCCACAGACGTGTGTGGCTTGCTCCCAGTGTTGATGTTCATGAAGGTGCCCGTTCCCATGGTGATCTTCACATCACCGATGTCGAAGCAGCACTCACCAAACATGGCCGCCTGCTGGTCTGCCATCTACAGGGTGAGAGGTAACAGATTTATGACCCCAAATCCTAACCATTAGGGGGATACATCCTACTCCGACCAATCAATATGTAGGTCTTTATCTAGAAATGTTATAACTCAAATCAATATGTACAGTACCAGTCAAAAGTTTGGACCCACCTACCTATTCAAGGGTTTTTCTTTATTTTTACTATTTTCTACATTGTAGAATAATAGTGAAGACATCAAAACTATGAAATAACACACATGGAATCATGTAGTAACCCAAAAATTGTTAAACAATTCAAAATATATTTTATATTTCAGATTCTTCAAAGTAACCACCCTTTGCCTTGATTCGCTCCTGAGTGGCGCAGCGGTCTAAGGCACTGCATCTCAGTGCTAGAGGCGTCACTACAGACCCTGTTTTAATCCCGGGCTGTATCACAACCAGCCGTGATTGGGAGTTCCATAGGGCGGTGCAAAATTGGCCCAGCGCCGTCCGGGTTAGGGGAGGGTTTTGTCGGGGTAGGCAGTCGTTGTAAAATAAGAATTTGTTCTTAACTGACTTGCCTAGTTAAATAAAGGTAAAAAATATATATATACAGTGGGGAGAACAAGTATTTGATAACCTGCAAAATCGGCAGTGTTTCCTACTTTCAAAGCATGTAGAGGTCTGTAATTTTTATCATAGGCACACTTCAACTGTGAGAGACGGAATCTAAAACAAAATTCCAGAAAATCACATTGTATGATTTAAGTAATTCATTTGCATTTTATATGCTATCTATCTTCTGGGCCTGACCCTGCTCTCTGATCCTAGGCAATTTCCTCTTATCTGATTAGGTCAACCTTTCTAAATTAGCATCCACAGTTTCATGGCCTAAACTCCATTAATACTCACAGTAATCATTCACTAAACAGGATACAAACAAACTAGTTTAACTTGAAACATGTTACATTTTAACTAAATCCAGCAGTATCCTCTGCATCAGAGGTAATTCTGGGTCTTCCTTTCCTGTGGCGGTCCTCATGAGAGACAGTTTCATCATAGCGTTTGATGGTTTATGCGACTGCACTTGAACAAACTTTCAAAAGTTCTTGAAATGTTCAAAATTGACTGTCCTTCATGTCTTAAAGTAATGACGGACTATCATTTATCTTAGTTTATTTGAGCTGTTCTTGCCATAATAGGGACTTGGTCTTTTACCAAATAGGGCTATCTTCTGTATACCACCGCTACCTTGTCAAAAAACAACAAATTTGCTCAAACGCATTAAGGAAATAAATTCCACAAATTAACTTTTAACAAGGCACACCTGTTAATTTAAATGCATTCCAGGTGACTACCTCATGAAGCTGGTTGAGAGAATGCCAAGAGGTTGCAAAGCTGTCAAGGCAAAGCGTGGCTAATTCGAAGAATCTCAAATATAAAATATATTTTGATTTGTTTAACACTTTTTTTGGTTACTACATGATTCCATATGTGTTATTTCATAGTTTGTCTTCACTATTATTCTGCAATATAGAAAATAGTAAAATAAAGAAAAACCCTGGAATGAGTAGGTGTGTCCAAACTTTTGACTGGTACTGTTGGTCTTTATCTAGACATGTTATAACTCGGGATTTACATCATCCAATAAACTACTAAGATTTTTGGGTGATCTGTCGAACAGTGATCTGTCGAACAGTGATCTCTACAGAAAATGTAAGTGTTCATTGAAAAACCTACTTTGGTCAACTAAAACAGAGAAGATATTTGCAGTGTGTATTTAACAGTGAAACGTTTACCTTGAGTCCATAAACCAAGGGCCAGTCACATTGAAACAAACAGACAAGTGCTAGTATGCTGCTTTCAAAATATCCCCATCGATCTACATTCATTCTCAGTAGCAGTCGTTATCGCATGTATTTTTTATTTAAACAAGGCAAGTCAGTTAAGAACAAATTCTTATTTACAATGACGGCATACACCGGCCAAACCCAGACAACGCTGGGCCAATTGTGCGCCGCCCTATGGGATTTCCAATCACGGCCGGTTGTGATACAGCCTGGATTCGAACCAGGGTGTCTGTAGTGATGCCTCTAGCACTGAGATGCAGTGCCTTAGACCGCTGCGCCACCCTGGAGCCCTAATATATATTTAACCTGTGTGTGAAATCTTTGCTAATTTATTTAAAAAAATAAGACTGAAATATTACATTTACATAAGTATTCAGACCCTTTACTCAATACTTTGTTGAAGCACCTTTGCAAGCGATTACAGCCTCGAGTCTTCTTGGGTATGACACTACAAGCTTGGCACACCTGTATTTGGGGAGTTTCTCTCATTCTTCGCTGCAGATCCTTTCAAGCTCTGTCAGGTTGGATGTGGAGCGTCGCTACACAGCTACTTTTAAGTCTCTCCAGAGATGTTCGATCAGGTTCAAGTCCGGGCTCTGGCTGGGTCACTCAAGGACATTCAGAGACTTGTCCCGAAGCTACTCCTGCATTGTCTTGGATGTGTGCTTAGGGTCGTTGTCCTGTTGGTAGGTGAACCGTCGCCCCAGTCTGAAGTCCTAAGCACTCTGGAGCAGGTTTTCATCAAGGATCTCTCTGTACTTTGCTCCGGTCATCTTTCCCTCAATCCTGACTAGTCTCCTAGTCCCTGCTGCTGAAAAACATCCCACAGCATGATGCTGCCACCCCCATGCTTCACCATAGGGATGGTGCCAGGTTTCCTCCAGACGTGACGCTTTGCATTCAGGCCAAAGAGTTCAATCTTGGTTTCATCAGACCAGAGAATCTTGTTTCTCATGGTCGGAGTCCTCCAAGCGGGCTGTCATGTATCTTTTACAGAGAAGTGGCTTCTGTCTGGCCACTCTACCATAAAGGCCTGACTGGTGGAGTGCTGCAGAGATGGTTGTCCTTCTGGAAGGTTCTCCCATCTCCACAGATGAACTCTTGAGCTCTGTCAGAGTGACCATCAGGTTCTTGATCACCTCCATGTCAAGGCCCTTCTCCCCCGATTGCTCAGTTTGGCCGGGCGGCCAGCTCTAGGAAGAGTCTTGGTGGTTCTAAACTTCTTCCATTAAAGAATGATCGAGGCCACTGTGTTCTTGGGGACCTTCAATGCTGCAGACATTTTTGGTACCCTTCCCCAGATCTGTGCCTCGACACAATCCTGTCTCTGAGCTCTACGGACAATTCCTTCGACATCATGACTTGGTTTTTGCTCTGACATGCACGGCCAACTGTGAGACCTTACATAGACAAGTGTGTGCCTTTCCAAATCATGTACAATCAATTGAATTTACCACAGGTGGACTCCAATCAAGTTGTAGAAACATCTCAAGAATGATCAAAGGAGAAAGGATGCACCTGAGCTCAATTTCAAGTCTCATAGCAAAGATTCAGAATACTTATGTAAATATGATATTTCTGTAAATAAGGTATTTCTGTTTTTAGCTTTAAATATATTTGCAAAAAAATTCTAAAAACCTGTTTTTGCTTTGTCATTATGAGGTATTGTGATGTCATTATGAGGTATTGTGATGTCATTATGAGGTATTGTGTGGAGATTGATGAGGAAAAAATGTAATTGAATACATTTTAGAACAAGGCTGTAACGTAACAAAATGTGGAAAAAGTGAAGGGGTCTGAATACTTTCTGAATGCACTGTATTACCTGTGTGTGTGTGTGTGTGTGTGTGTGTGTGTGTGTGTGTGTGTGTGTGTGTGTGTGTGTGTGTGTGTGTGTGTGTGTGTGTGTGTTTCTAGAAACATGTAATAAACGGCTGATGCTAAGAATTAATGAGGCAAGTGGATAATTTGAAAAGGTCATACTCCCACAAAGAGAGCAGAATAACCTGAAGACACACTAACCTAGCATGGCTGGTGAAGCAGACAAAACAAAGATACCGTAATCCCATAAAGATAACAGACTCATTCCAAGATGTGGAGATCGTGATGCAAAGGTGAGAGATACTCACAACAGACATAATAGGGATCGACACCCCAAAGATGGAGGGATCTGTCAAGCCAAAGCGGTGACTGGTGAAGCAGAAGGGGGAAGAGGAGATCATGTATGAATGAATAGGTATTAAATATGACAATAATAAACCAACATCTAATGTGGCTTTATCCCTGTAACTAGATATCGCCTAGTTAAACTGACTGGCCTAGTTAAATAAATGTAAAAGATATCAAGAAGAAGAGAACAAATAGACCATGCATGATAGTAGTGGAGGCTGCTGCGTTACGTCCGGTTGTAACTTAACCATCTTCTCCGCAAGCCATATCAGACGTTTCTATCACACCAGTGGAGGCTTGCTCATAATAATGGCTGGAAAGGAGTCAATGGAATGGTATCAACCGCATATTTGATGTGTTTGATACCATTCCACTGACTATTAACACAGCCATTATTATGAGCCATCCTCCCCTTCAGCAGCCACCACTGGTGTGATAGAAACGTCTGATATGGCTTGCAGAGAAGATGGTTAAGTTACAACCGGACATAACTCTGCAGCCTCTGTATCCTGCTGTAACGTAGCTATGCTGATCAGCATTTTAGTGTCTGTTTTTCACATCAATTTGCTTTGCATTATAAAAACTAAAGACCATTTAAGTTAAAACTGAAAATATACAGTATACATTGTACAGGAGGGGACTATACAAGTGATTAAAAACACATTACAGTTTAGTAAATTATCTTCTAATCTCTACATTATACAGGCCTTCTTTTTGGATTCTAACAACCATTTAAGTGGCCTATTCTCCTCAGATCTCTCATTTCTGACTGCAATCTTGACAGAGAACCAACCTTATTCATTTAAAAAGGGGAGACATTTGAGTCATGTGACCAGAATCATGTGACTCACCCAGTGTTCAGTACTTTGGGGAGGATGGAGAGAGGCAGCGAGACGAGAGAGCAGAGGAATTCACTCCAGCACAACTGTAGGGAATGCAGGCACACACAAAGACACAATGCTTCTCTATGAATTTTTGGGGGGAATTGCAATTTCAGTTTACTTCCTGGATTAACTGAATTGAAATGCAATTGACCCTGATACAAAGTTACTACACACGTGAACAAGGAAAAACCGACCTGGTACGAATCAAACATCCCAGTGGCACTGGCATTAGAGTAGTCTGTGGCATGGACCAATCCTGGAATCGGTTAGAGAAGAGATACAGATTTTATTTGTTTATTTAAACAGGGACCATGGACAACAGACACTGAACCAGATTCTAACTAAAACAGCTCATTTTCAGCTGCAAGTTGTCCAAAAACATGAATAATTTACTCATATTGCCTGGTTACTGTGTCGTGCAACATGTCTGAGGGATTTCAAAGAACACAGTACTGCAGTAGGACTGAGAAAACAAGGAGACGTGTGTGTGTGTGTGTGTGTGTGTGTAGACCCAAAACCTTGTGACAATTCATAATTAACATGGAAACACACACAAGCTTAAAAAGGAACATTTCACCTATTTTCAATGTTATATTGTTTTGGTGCATCTCTGCGTGATCTATCGATTCCCAGGGTCATTTCATTTTTATTTGAGTAATTGGCGTTCAAGCAGGCAGAAATCCGACCGGTATGACGTAGCACTGTGGTAAAGTCTCTCTCTACACTGGAAGTTAATAGGAATACGACATTTAAAATCGCAAAAACATCTATCATACATGTCAGATTTCAATACTGGCCGACGTCATAATGCGGGAGGATGTCGTCTCTCGAACGAGCCATTGATCATATTTTGGCATTATTCCTACCTCGAGAAATGTGTAATTTAACAGAGGGTCCACTACTCGAGAAATGTGTAATTTAACAGAGGGTCCACTACTCGAGAAATGTGTAATTTAACAGAGGGTCCACTACTCGAGAAATGTGTAATTTAACAGAGGGTCCACTACTCGAGAAATGTGTAATTTAACAGAGGGTCCACTACTCGAGAAATGTGTAATTTAACAGAGGGTCCACTACTCGAGAAATGTGTAATTTAACAGAGGGTCCACTACTCGAGAAATGTGTAATTTAACAGAGGGTCCACTACTCGAGAAATGTGTAATTTAACAGAGGGTCCACTACTCGAGAAATGTGTAATTTAACAGAGGGTCCTCTACTCGAGAAATGTGTAATTTAACAGAGGGTCCACCACATGTATCCTATTTGTCTGCCTCTTCAGTCCAGGCTGCATTGTGAATGTCAGACTCCACTCTGTGAGGCACATCGATCTGCAGGTTGAACATGGTGATATTTTAGACTCCTAAATTGATAGTACATTTTATTTAAGTAATTTTACAGCCAATTAGCTGGTTCATATGCTGATGTTGACTTTGGTATTATTGTGTGTAGCTATGTTTGCCAACAAGCTACCTAGCTAGCCAGCCAGCGCATATAGAGCATTGCATTGTGGGTTTTGTTGCTACCAACCTTATTATAACGACAAAATGAAACATTTGTTCACAAAAAATATTGTTCTCACATACTAGTGTTATTTAACACCGTAAATTATAGGAATGAGGTTTGGGGGATTTCCCCTTTAACACATCAGTATTTTGGGAAGCTTGAAGATAGGGATTTGGACAGTTATAGAAAAAGGTGTCTAACTGGAGAGCTGGACTTCTGTTTCTGTTGGTTCAACATTAGATTTTTAAAAATTCAAATAAAGAATATACCTGAATTCCTCTGGAGTGTGTGCCATCCTTATCATAAACAAAGCTTAAAGATACACACACAATCAATTAGCTGAGAGATACATGAATACTACTCGCACGTACAGGCTTGGGCCTGTACGTAATGTACACGAACACACACACGAGAATGGGAGAATCATACAACCTACCTTTTGTGAGCTTATAAAGCAACCAGGTGTCTATTGTCCCAAAGCAGCAGTTGCCCTCTGCTACTGCTTGACTTAACTGTGAGGGGTGAGGACATAGAGGAGAATAAATATCACCTGCTGTGTCCCCCTTGTGTTCTCGTGCTCCCAATCAGTTCCTAAATAATCACATGCAAGGCTACTAACAGAACTGTAGGCCAGGGACTGTTCTGTAAAGACTACAATATTTCTGTATTATGATCTTATTGAAAAGCCCAGCGTGTCTTTGGGCCATTAGTGTTTGAAGTGTTGCCAGGTAGACTTTCGCCACATCTGCAATCAGTAGCCTATATAGTTAGATTTAGGTCAACAACAATTCAATGTAGGGCGATTCTAGGAAAAGTTTCTCTCCGTCTACTATTGGCCGGTGTGCCAGTGATATTATTATAGCAGTCAGTTACAGTACGTCCAATCAGAGTCCATGAAGGCCAGTCCTCATATGACGTGTGTCCTGAGTCAGGGAGAACTGGGGTAGAAGTCATGTTACACAGTAAGCTGAGGAGTCAAGGTATAATACCAAAGCCAATGCATAGAGGCTCATTATTGTGTGATTCAGACATACCGTTGATAGAAACTGCAGAGGACTTCGACCACAGAAGATCGTTTCTGACTACAGACCGTTGTTTCTGACCGCAGAATGCATTTTCTGACTACAGAATGTGCACACAAACCTCCCTCTCTCTCTCTCTCCCCAACCCACACATTCTCTCTCTCTGTCTCACACACACTAACACCCATTTGAACAGGTGCCAAGCTCTCACACGTCACACCTACCTCCAACACACACACACACACACACACCCTCCCCCGCCACCCCCCTCCAAACACTTGAACTCCCTCTCTGCCACACACACACCTGTTTCCAGTGTCGAAGGGCCCAGGCCAGGCGGAAGGTGACGTGTTGGGTGGAGAAGACTATGAGGCTGGCTGCCTGGAAGCGCTTATTTTTGGACAGGAAGTGCAGCACCATCATAACGCCGTGGATCGCCTGCCATTGTCACGGACACAACACAGCCACAGTTATCATTCCTATTTTGTTTAGTTTAGTTTTATATTTTGTATAAACAGTAAGCTAAAAGCCAAATTGCATACACAAAAGTACAATCCAAATCAATGTGTTGATGTGATTTGCTTTGCTAGTAATAGCATTTTGTTTGGGATAGCAAAATGCAAGGCAAGTTATCATCATCATTACTAATAATAATCGGAGCCCAAAGATAGAGGCCCCTATACAGTATTATCACATGGTCTGCTGAACTATGACCTCTCTGTGACCCCAGACTAACCTTCATGGTGCAGGAGTTGTTCCAGGACCTCACCAGCTCCACTGCCCTCAAGTCCTGCCAGCTGATGAAGTTGTGAAAGGGAACTCCTGTTTTCCTGTGTATGTGTGTGTGTGTGTGTGTGTGAGAGAGAGAGGTGTGTAAGTGGGATATCATCAAAGATATAAACATACTGTACTATTGTTCAGTCCTGGGGATCAACAAAGGGCCTGTATGAGTGCAGGCTTTTGTTCTAGCTAAGCAGTAGCACGCTTGATTCTACTAATCATAGTCTAACCGTGTTATTATTCCGCTGAAACAAAAGCCTGCGACCACACCGGCCCTCACAGGGTGACACTGCCCACCCCTGCCCTGTGCATTAACATCTAGTGTTCTGCGTACTCCCTAGACTGCACACTGTGGTTTTAGCCTATGTAAAAATGTACCTGTCCCACGTGGTGAAGGTGCCTCTCTGAGTGGAGATGCCCAGGGTCTCCATCTGACGCATCTGTAAACCTGAGTCTAATCCCAGGGAGAGACAGAGAACATACACATCATTCATCAACGATATCAGTAAGTGAACATTTGTGTGTTTGTGGCAGAAGTGATGCCCTACTAAAAACAGCTTGCCATCAACTCTACATTAGCATCAGACCTCGTAGTGTGGCTTTCCTTTTCTTAAAAAATATGGCAGAAGAAGGGAGAGAGAGAGATTCCCAGAACAAAATCCACCCCTGGACTACCCATGGACCACCCCTGGCCCAGCAACCTGAGCAGAAGCCAGCAGACCCTGCAGCTCTACCCCAGGACCAGAATGCGCTACCACAGATAGAACAATGAGCCAGATATTTCACCGGCTGTATAAATGTGAAGCATCCGGTTGGCGTTTCCACTCACTACCAAAAGATGCTGATGAGATGAAGCGAACTGGCCAATGCAATCTGGATGAAGATGGAGCGAGATGGAATTTGGGTCGACATTCTGCTAATTTTCTCATCAATGAAACATTCGATCTCCATACAGTTTCCTGTTTCCAAAACTACAATCTGTAACAAACAGAGTGGACTGCGTTTTGTAGACTTCACCCTTTTGCCAAAGTGTCAACAAAAAAAAGTATTGTTTAGAAGGAGTGCATGGGAGAATTGAGTTGTTGCACACGAGCACTTCAGAGTCTGCGTTCCTGAACGTAAATATGCAAATAAATGCTAGAACACACCAATAGGATCTCACTAGCTCATACTTGGCTCTGCCCAGCTCCTTGCTTGTTCTGCTCACTATCATTAATTTGCTTCCATTGGTAACAGCCGGTGATTTATCTTGGGTTAGTTATAAAAATCTTTGACGCTACCCTGCCTTAGCCCAACCTCCACAGAAACACAATAACACCCCAAGGGTTTGGAAGCCAGGGTCAGCCACAGTGCGGTGCCCCTGGAGCAGTTTTAAGGGGCCTAACTCAAGGGTACAACAATGGTACAGCATCTTGGATCTCTAGAACGCCACCAGATTGGTTTCTGTCGGACATGATGAACTGGTTCCTGTTATATCCAAACCAGTGACCCTGCCTATAAGTCTACCTATCTGTTTCCTGTTATATCCAAACCAGTGACCCTGTCTATAGATCTACCAATCTAGTTCCTGTTACATCCAAACCAGTGACCCTGTATATAGATCTACCAATCTGGTTCCTTGTCAACACCAAAAGGTTATAGAACCAAGAGTTATTTTAGGACCAGGCCGGGCTATACATAAGATTAGGAATATCGTCCCCATCAGGAGTGCTTGACTTCAGGAACACACAGAAACTTAGTTCTGGAACCTAAATATAAACAGTACCAGGACCCAAAATAAGTTACAGCACCCATTTCAGTCCACTTCATGCACATCCCATCAGGCCGTATGTGTGAGAGACAGACATAGTGTGTCAAATGGTCAGTATTGAAGATAAAGTGCTCATAAAAGGGTAAATAATTTATCACAAAATTGTACAATTTAGATCCACGTTTCATCCTCACTGTTTTACCTGACTCACACTCTGGGGCCTACCCAAATCATACTGGCCTTTCTGACACACTTCCAGCAACTATGGTGGAGGCTTAACCTGGCCAGCCCAGGACAGCTCGACTTGGCTCGGCCTAGTAGTGTAAAAAAAAAAAAGGTATTCGCTTATTAGTTAATGCCAATGATTGACTAGAGAGATCTCCAACACCTCAGTCTCTGATTCACCTATAAGGCAAGGACGAAAACCAGAGCCCGTGCAAACCCTAGACGACTGGAACTATATGAAAAGAGGGTTAAATATGCCATGGTGGGCCTATCCATATGGAGAGGTGGGAAATGGTACAAACCTTGCACAGCACCATTCACTACCTTAACGAATTCTCTCCACAGCTCTTCTGGGTCCAACTCGACCAAGCCCGGTTCAGGATACAAGAGATTCACCTATAAACATATCATACCAGTCCAATTGACAATGTGAAGATTATGAGTGCCAGAAACAAACATTTCCAGGGTCCAAATTCATTAAATCATTTTTATTCATAATATTTAGCATGCCTAATTCGGTGACACTTAATTTCAATTTCTCATAGCTCTATTGAATCTAGCCTATCCAATACCTTGGTGATGCATGATCCTCGAATCTGGGCTTCCTTGTCGTAAACGTGACATCTGATCGATGTTGTCCCCACGTCCACAGAGAGAATGTAACTTTCTCTTTTGAATCCGTTCCTCTGAGTCTCCATAGTAACACGAGCTTGTGTTCAGCAACAGTTTGACCGATTCCTCCTTCGGACCTTTGCCTCACATATCGTGAAAGCGATTGTCACAAATGTCTCCTCGCCCTAGGCAGTAGCACAGGGTGGGCTGGAGAAGGCACCTGTCCTAGTTGAATCCTTTCGACAATGTAGATATGTGAAAAACTGAAAGCATTTTTAGTCCTTCTGCTCGTGGAGAAGGGTCACTTTTTTATCGTGTAACTCATTGTTCAAATTCCATTTATTCCGGTAACCATCCAATCCACGGAATATTGCGAAATACAGCATACATGACAATTTCACAACAATTTAAAAGACACCCACCCACCCAATTCCGTTCAGCCTGCCAAGGTTTTGGCGAAATTACATCTTAATCAGTTCACAGTACTTTTATAATTGCATAATGGTGTAGGCCTAATAAAAAAATGTTGTGGGTGTGTGTGTTTCTCAAGCGCAGTAGCACAGTTTTCAAACCGAGAGGCGCAACATCACGATAATTCCGGAAACAAGTCGAGAAGCAGATTCGAGACCAGACCGGGGTTTGGGGGAGGGGCAAGTCAATATGTGCGTTCGAGCGGAACACTTTTGTCAAATCGGTGACCATCGTTGTTCACATACCTTTCAAAGTGTGTTGCATTATAAAAAATATTCCGATTTGCGCCTACGTGTCGACTGCATGAACTTCACAGAAATCATGTGATCAAACGTCATGAAGTTTTGCCTGCAAGTTTTCTGCAGTTGCTCTTCACCAACTTCATCCTGCAGCCATCGCCTGCATCGGGCTCCCGAGTACCGCAGCGGTCTAAGGCACTGCATTTCGGTGCTAAACGCGTCACTACAGACATCCTGGTTCGACTCCAGGCTGTATCACAACCGGCCGTGATTGTGAGTCCCATAGGGTGGCGCACAATTGGCCCAGCGTCGTCTGGGTTTGGCCGGTGTAGACTGTCATTGTAAATAAGAAAATGTTCTTAACTGACTTGCCTAGTTTAAATAAATAAAAATATATTTAAAAACAAATTGTGGGAGGCTCTATTGTCAACCAATCATTAGTATTTTTGTTTGACCCACCCCACGCGAATGAGACCAGACATCATGAAGGCTATACAGTGGATAGCCTATATACAAATTAATGTTATATTTGAGGCTCTCTCTCAGTAATTGATTGTACAATGACCACACATATGATTTCAGTCTGTGAGTGTGTGATACGAGGGTTGGAGCCAAGTTTATTTATAAAGAAAAACTTCTATAAACAATGGAAACACTGCCATGTTGATCTGAGCCTTGCTGTTGGAAAATCACATTAGTGTGCGACTCATGGGACGCTATTGCGCCTTCTCCCCACCTCACTCCTCGACTTTCGTTTACAGCCGGTTGCTTTCGCCGTACCACTCAAACGCGTCCATAATATTCCTTACGTTTTCATTTTTGTCAAAAACAACTTTATATCGAAGGAGTGGCTTTCATTTGACGGCCTGCAGTCCGGTGCGACACGTCCGTTAGACCCGATGGCGTTTTCTGCGCATGCGCTATGCTAGCTAAATCACATACAAGTGTGTTGGGGGATTTCTATCGAAGAAGCAGTTTCGGCATATCTTCATGCTGTACTGTCTTT
Source organism: Salvelinus namaycush (assembly GCF_016432855.1). Classification (NCBI taxonomy): domain Eukaryota; kingdom Metazoa; phylum Chordata; class Actinopteri; order Salmoniformes; family Salmonidae; genus Salvelinus; species Salvelinus namaycush. Next base: position 40,108,373 of record NC_052331.1, on the reverse strand, counting down.
GCAATTAGTATACGCCACACATCCGTCGATAAGAAGGAGTGGACTTTTAATTTAAAGGGACAGTATTACGAATTCCCATAGAACATGACCACGACTGATATTTATCTGATATCATTCTGACTATGTATCTATTACAAAACACAGACAGCCAGACCATAACAAAAAAGACAGTACACATTACTCCATGACTCAGTGTCCTAACAAAGCTTGTTGATAAGAGATTATATTGAAAAAAGAAAGAAAATGCCACCCTTATATCAACCTTACTATGACTTTTTTTTAAATAAATTATTTTTTAACCATTTGTTTAGTGCGTATGAAGACTTTATAATGTCCTATTAAGTTTTTATAAGTTGTTGGTTTTAAGTGACTGAAATTTGAGGTGATTTGGCCATGCTGTTTTCAACTTTAGTTTAACTTAGTTTATTACGAGACACGTCAGACAACTTAAATAGTGACTCCATTACAGCTGTCTGGCCAATTGCTTGCTTATGTACCCTAGTGATCAGAGCTATCGAGACTCAGATGACTAAAGACAGACTTCATGAATAGATTCCTAAAAGGAGCCGAATTGTTATCCAATCCACTTTGCTCATCTAATGCCATATTGTTTCCAAATCAAATTGTATTGGTCACATACACATATTTAGCAGATGTTATTACGGGTGTAGTGAAATGCTTTGTGTTCCAAGCTCCAACAGTGCAGTAATATCTAACAATTCACAACAATGCACACAAATCTAAAAGTAAACGAAAGGAATAAAGAAATATATAAATATGAGATTGAGCAATGTCAGAGTGGCATTGACTAAAATACAGTAGAATAGATGAGATGAGTAAAGCAGTATGTAAACATTATTTAAACATTATTCAAGTGACTAGTGTTCCATTATTAAAGTGGCCAATAATTCCAAGTCTATGTATATAGGTCAGCAGCCTCTAAGGTGCAGGGTTGCGTAACCGGGTGGAAGCCGGCTAGTGATGGCTATGTATTTAACACTCTGATGGGCTTGAGATAGAAGATTTTTTTCAGTCTCTCTGTACCAGCTTTGATACACCTATAGTAACCACGCCTTCTGGATGATAACGGGGTGAACAGACTGTGACTCGGGTGGTTGATGTCCTTGATGATCTTTTTGGCCTTCCTGTGACATCGGGTGCTTTAGGTGTTCTGGAGGGCAGGTCGTTTTCCCCCGGTGATGCATTGGGCAGACTGCACCACCCTGCGGTTGCGGGCGGTGCAATTGCTGTATCAGGCGCTGATATAGCCCGACAGGATACTCTCAATTGAGCAACTGTAAAAGTTTGTGAGGGTTTTAGGGGCCAAGCCAAATTTCTTCAGCCTCCTGAGGTTGAAGAGGCGCTGTTGCGCCTTCTTCACAACACTGTCTGTGTGTGTGGACCATTTCAGATCGTCAGTGATGTGTACGCCGAGGAACTTGAAGCTTTCCACTTTCTCCACTGCAGTCCCGTCGATGTGGATAGGGGGGCGTTCCCTCTGCTGTTTCCTGAAGTCCACGATCAGCTCGTTTGTTTTGTTGACATTGAGTGAGAGGTTATTTTCCTGGCACCACTCTCCCAGGGCCCTCACCTCCTCCCTGTAGGTTGTCTTGTCTGCAAACTTGATGATTGAGTTGGAGGCGTGCTTGGCCACGCAGTCATTGGTGAACAGGGAGTACAGGAGGAGGCTGAGCACACACCCTTGTGGGGCCCCTGGGTTGAGGATTGAGGATCAGCGAAGTGGAGGTGTCATTTCCTACCTTCACCATCTTCACCACGACTTCATCTCAACCTCTAATATTTAATCATACAGTATGATCATCTCTCAGTCAAAATAATGAACTCTCAACCATGAGAATATATACTCTAAAAAGTAAACAGTGAGTATACTGTATTAAAGCATATGCCATTCATTTGTTTGCATGTGTATTTTGGTTCCTTGAAAGACAACACAGTTTATCCTGGTGCTACGTATAGCTTCCTGTCTTTACATGAGTTTTACTTCCTTATGTTGAGTGGAGGTTTACATAATATGGCTTCCAGGTAAATTGGTCTCTTGTGCTCTGGGGCAATAAGGAAGCCACTGATGAGAAGTTGCAAAGGCACATTTTAATAACACTGACCAATGTTGTTTTCTTTCTATCATTTTCCTTTAAAAAATCTAGTAAATTGATCAATGTTTCCTTTAAGTCATTAAAGTATGAATTTACACAGGTCTGTGTTGCCAATATACACAATTTGATTAATATTGTTGCTCACACAGCAGACAGATTTTGTTGAACTACTACATACAGTGGGGCAAAAAAGTATTTAGTCAGCCACCAATTGTGCAAGTTCTCCCACTTAAAAAGATGAGAGAGGCCTGTAATTTTCATCATAGGTACACTTCAACTATGACAGACAAAATGAGACGAAAAAAAATCCAGAAAATCACATTGTAGGATTTTTAATGAATTTATTTGCAAATTATGGTGGAAAATAAGTATTTGGTCAATAACAAAAGTTTATCTCAATACTTTGTTATATACCCTTTGTTGGCAATGACAGAGGTCAAACGTTTTCTGTAAGTCTTCACAAGGTTTTCACACACTGTTGCTGGTATTTTGGCCCATTCCTCCATGCAGATCTCCTCTAGAGCAGTGATGTTTTGGGGCTGTTGCTGGGCAACACGGACTTTCAACTCGCTCCAAAGATTTTCTATGGGGTTGAGATCTGGAGACTGGCTAGGCCACTCCAGGACCTTGAAATGCTTCTTACGCAGCCACTCCTTCGTTGCCCGGGCGGTGTGTTTGGGATCATTGTCATGCTGAAAGACCCAGCCACGTTTCATCTTCAATGCCCTTGCTGATGGAAGGAGGTTTTCACTCAAAATCTCACGATACATGGCACCATTCATTCTGTCCTTTACACGGATCAGTCGTCCTGGTCCCTTTGCAGAAAAACAGCCCCAAAGCATGATGTTTCCACCCCCATGCTTCACAGTAGGTATGGTGTTCTTTGGATGCAACTCAGCATTCTTTGTCCTCCAAACACGACGAGTTGAGTTTTTACTAAAAAGTTATATTTTGATTTCATCTGACCATATGACATTCTCCCAATCTTCTTCTGGATCATCCAAATGCTCTCTAGCAAACTTCAGACGGGCCTGGACATGTACTGGCTTAAGCAGGGGGACACGTCTGGCACCGCAGGATTTGAGTCCCTGGCGGCGTAGTGTGTTACTGATGGTAGGCTTTGTTACTTTGGTCCCAGCTCTCTGCAGGTCATTCACTAGGTCCCCCCGTGTGGTTCTGGGATTTTTGCTCACCGTTCTTGTGATCATTTTGACCCCACGGGGTGAGATCTTGCGTGGAGCCCCAGATCGAGGGAGATTATCAGTGGTCTTGTATGTCTTCCATTTCCTAATAATTGCTCCCACAGTTGACTTCTTCAAACCAAGCTGCTTACCTATTGCAGATTCAGTCTTCCCAGCCTGGTGCAGGTCTACAATTTTGTTTCTGGTGTCCTTTGACAGCTCTTTGGTCTTGGCCATAGTGGAGTTTGGAGTGTGACTGTTTGAGGTTGTGGACAGGTGTCTTTTATACCGATAACAAGTTCAAACAGGTGCCATTAATACAGGTAACGAGTGGAGGACAGAGGAGCCTCTTAAAGAAGAAGTTACAGGTCTGTGAGAGCCAGAAATCTTGCTTGTTTGTAGGTGACCAAATACTTATTTTCCACCATAATTTGCAAATAAATCCATAAAAAATCCTACAATGTGATTTTCTGGATGTTTTTTTCTCATTTTGTCTGTCATAGTTGAAGTGTACCTATGATGAAAATTACAGGCCTCTCTCATCTTTTAAGTGGGAGAACTTGCACAATTGGTGGCTGACTAAATACTTTTTTGCCCCACTGTATAACATAATCACAATGCAAGATGATTTACTTTTTGTAGATTTAATTTCGGGTTTGCAAGATCCCAGCCAGCATTGTGTGATTTAAAGCTAGGGTCAGTCAGCAGCATGCTGTAGTGAGTTAACATTGTTCTTGAGCCGGTTGAATGATTTAGCCCCAGGTTGGATGGACGGGAATCCATCCAACCTGGATGTATCACTGACAAAGTATTGATCAACACTACAACGACCCATTGTTCCCTGGACTAACAAAAGCTTATCTGTAGAGGATCAAATTACTCTTTGATGTTTCTTCCATAGTAATACGCATATATTGATTCCAATGCTGATTGATATGAGCCAATAACAGCAAATAGTACAAATAATCTTAAAACTCTGAACAACAAGGATTTTATTTCGTTATAAGTCTATGAATCTATGGTATGAGTACTGTTGAATTGGAATCTTGTTGTGTAGTTTGACTGTTTTGAATTTCAGTTGTGAGGCATGACCAAGCTTTTGCCAAAGGTTTCATTCATAATGCACTTTATCATGTTATTTCAAAACAGAAACTCTAAAATAATTAGATTTTTTTTCATGACTGTTATACTGAAAACTGTGTGAGGACGAGGGCTCCATTTCTTCCCCTACATGAGGAATAAAGTTTAAACAGTGGAACACTGGTGCCATTGATAACAACCTAGCTATCCATCCAAAGATGAGATAGATGGTTATTGGCCAATTTTCTTTGCTACCTGATAGTCAGGCTCCATATATGTAAATATCCCCCTTGATGAAGGGGTAATAAAAGCTGTGGTTATCCATGCTGAGGACTGAGGCAGACAGAGAGGTGAACACTGCTGCTCTGTGGACTGCTTTAGTGCATCTGAATTTATAAAGAGACCAACATTAGCTATGGCGAAATACCGCACAGACTGCATTGAAAAACCGATCCGCATGTGTTTTAGAATAATCGGCCACTTCATAGGAACACATCCGTGGTGGTTCTTCATCATCCCTGTCATTATCTCAACAGCATTAGGAACAGGATTTTACTTTTTGGAAAAGAGAACATCTAATGATATTGAAAAGGAGTTTACACCTCGAGAGGGACCAGCCAAGACGGAGAGAATTTTTATTCAAGAATATTTCCCACAAAATGAATCCATGTTTTCCAGCTTGAGGTTGAACACAGATGGAACATATGCATGTTTCATAGCCACATCCAAGACAAACATTTTGACAGTGCCACTACTTGAGGACATATTAGTCTTGGACACCAAAGTTCGGAACATGACTGTGGAGTTTGAGGATGAACTGTGGCAATATGTGGATATTTGCGCAACAGTGAATGGAAGTTGTTCCTCCAATGCCATATTGGACATTATAGGCTACAATGCCAGCAATGTTGATCTTATTAATTTGACGTTTCCAACACATATTTCTACATTTGGCAAGGTTTCCTTGAGGTCAACACTTGGTAGTGTGAAAATAAACAACTCAATTGTTCAAAGTGCCAAGGCAATACAACTTTTTTACTATTTACGAGAATCCAACAGAACAAGAAGCGACATTTGGCTGACTGAGTTTATTAAGTTACTCTCAGAAGAATCAACAAATGTCACAGAGGTGAGATACCATACATCCCGATCTATATATATCAATGTTTTATTTAAAAAAAAAAAATTATGCCTGGGACCTGCAAAGTATTTTGTAAAATGTGTTTTATAATTGTACATTTAAAAAAAATATATATATATTTTTCAACACTTTTTATTTTATTTTTTGTCTCTTTTCTAGGTGTCGTATTCTACATCCATGTCAAGACAGTGGGAATTCGAGAAAGTTCCAAAGTCTATTGTTCCTCTTTTTTCCATAACATATACTATTACCATGTCTTTTACAATTGTTTCATGTTTAAGGTTTGTAAAGCATTTATCTCCTTTATGTTACATGAAGTAGATGTACATGTGAGGGGGTGGTGGTGGGGGGGGATTTAGGGTTAGTTACATAGCACATGCCTATGACAAAATGACGGGATCGAAGCAATGTGCCGCATGGACACCCTTTAAAAAAATGTCAATGTCATTTCCATTTATGCAGTGCATACAATATGTATGGAAAGACACTTTAAATGGTTTTAATTTCTTCAGGTTGGACAACGTGAGGAATAAGGTGTGGGTGGCCACCGTTGGAGTCTTTTCTACAGGACTAGCAGTTCTTTCAAGTTTCGGGATGCTGTTGTTAATGGGTGTGCCGTTCGTCATGACTGTTTCTACCTGCCCATTCTTGATACTGGGTAAGGGGAAAGCTCCGCCTCCTTTCTCTCCAAACCTTCATTAGTATTTGCTTTCCATTCCTCCACACCTCATCAAAGACAAACACATCTGGTAATTATTGAAGGTAAAAGAGCTTCATACCCAGAAGGCAAATAACTTCCTTATACAACCAATATACAACCAGACCATGACGTTATTGTAACCAGTTTTGCCCACTGGTTAAGGCCTTCAAATTCATCTTCTAGTGTCTCACGGAACAGATTCTTCTAACATACCACCAATTCTTCATTTGAATGTCATGAATTACTTAAATGTCATGAATGTTCATGCCTTTCTCTTGTCTCAACCCACTGGGCACAGACGCCAATTCAACATCTTTCCCAAATTGCTTACACGTAATTTAATTGAAATGACATGGAAGCAACATTGATTCAACCAGTGTGTGCCCAGTGGGAAGTCATGCTCATGTTTACCGCCTCGCTCAACGACAAACCCTTTGTGTTTAAGGTATTGGGATTGACGACATGTTCATCATGATTTCCTGTTGGCAGAAGACCAATGTCCATGATAGCGTGGTGGATCGTCTGGCCGACACCTACCAAGATGCCGCCATCTCCATCTCTATAACCACGATAACGGATGTCCTGGCGCTGTACCTGGGCTTCAGCTCACCCTTCGGCTCTGTTCAGACCTTCTGTCTTTACGCCGGCACAGCTATCCTTTTCTGTTACTTCTACAACATCATATTCCTTGGTGCGTTCTTAGCACTGAATGGCCAGAGGGAAACTAGCAACCGGCACTGGTTGACCTGTGTGAAGATTCCAGTGGATTGTCCTCCTGGGAAGTCGAGAAGGTATGCAATCTGCTGCGTTGGTGGGGCCTATGATCATGACACCGGGACAGAGGAGGAGCAACCAATTAGCGGCTTCTTTGGGAAGTATTACGGTCCATTTCTGACCAAGAAATGGACCAAAGCGTCCATTGTGGTTCTCTACACCGCGTATCTGGCTGTCAGCGTCTATGGATGTCTTGAACTGAAGGAGGGTATTGACCTAAGGAACCTGGCTTCAGATGATTCCTACATTTCCAAAAATTACAACGACATAAATGCGCACTTCTCTCACAATGGTCCAAACGTTATGGTGGCTGTTAATACGTCACTTGCCTACTGGGAAGAAGACCAGCGCAAAAATCTCAGCTCCTGCATTACAGATTTTAAAAAGTTGGACTATGTTGACAAAAACTTCTCTCTTTCCTGGCTAGATTCTTTCCAAAGCTATGCAAATGAAAATTATTTTGATATAAACTCTGAAAATACCTTCAAAAGAAACCTGCTTCCCTTCTTGGAAAAACGTCCAATGACCAGGCAGGACATTCATTTCGATGCAGATAACAAGATCCGTTCATCTCGCTTCTTTCTTCAGACGCTAAACATCAACACGACAAAGAAACAGAAGGACATGCTGATAAGCCTCAGAAAAACTGCTAAAAAATGCCCCATCAAATTACTGGTTTATCATCCATCGTTTATCTACTTAGACCAGTACACTGTTATTGTGGATAACACCATCCAGACTATCGTGGTTGCCACAGTGTTGATGCTGGCGATCTCCTTACTCCTGATACCCAACCCGCTCTGTTCGCTGTGGGTGGCGTTCTCCATTGGGTCGGTAATTGTGGGTGTAGCTGGATTCATGGCACTATGGGACGTGTCCCTGGACTCAATCTCCATGATAAATCTGATCATCTGTATCGGTTTCTCCGTCAACTTTTCCGCCCATGTCTCGTACGCCTTTGTCTCGAGCACCAAGGCTGACTCGAACGAAAAGGCTGTGGATGCACTGGCCCACCTGGGGTTTCCCATAGTGCAAGGAGCTGTCTCCACCCTTTTAGGGGTGGTGGCACTGTCTTTCTCAGAAAGCTACATCTTCAGGACTTTTTTCAAACTCATTTTTTTGGTTATTACGTTCGGGCTGGTTCACGGTGTTGCTTTCCTTCCTGTGTTTTTGACATTCGTTGGGATGTGCAGAAATGGATGATGTAGATATGCAACACTAAATACATCATGTAAATAAAACATACAATACTTTTTTTTTTTTTTTTTAGATGTTAGTGTGAATGAATTAAGGAACGTAAAATAGGTTAAAACCAACTCACGCCACTAGCTATTCATCTTCGGACATAGTCATTGGATATTGACGTGAAACCACACCTGTTAACATTACAGCGTCAACCTTTTTGGTTATTACCCAGTATGGTTTCCCTTCATCTGCGATTGATTGGTCTGATTTTCTTATATATCTATGTTTCTCTTTGCTATAATTTGACATTTTATGTACTTAAACTGTAGACTTTAAGCTGCATTGGCAAAACTTGTGTTCTATAAAAGTTGCATACTGTATTGTAAATACATTTAAAAAAAAGTTATTTTACACATTTGATTCTGTCAGTGTATTTACACAGGTGCAAATGTTTGCAATTGTAACCGATGTTAAATGGCTTGCTAGTTAGCGGTGGTGCGCGCTAACAGCGTTTCAATCGGTGACGTCACTTGCTCTGAGACCTTGAAGTAGTTGTTCGCGGTGGCTTTTGTGGCGCGATGGGTAACGATGCTTCGAGGGTGGCTGTTGTCGATGTGTGCAGAGGGTCCCTGGTTCGAACCCAGGTAGGGGCGAGGAGAGCGAAGGAAGCTGTACTGTTACACTATGGTTAGTATATTTTAACATCTGGTTAAAGTTAAGATCATTTTCTTCTTTAAAAAAAAAAATATATATATATACACACACATAGATAATTTCTTTATCAAGTTTAGTTCATTTTCGACTTGCCTTGGGTGTTGTCGTTTAACCCAAATCGTTAGCTGATGTTATTGATCAACGTCTAGAATCTCCTGGCAAGCATCTGTGAATATATATCAACTACACTGTAGTTCAACATGCATACATTCTGATGTTCAGGAAAGGTGTGCATATCAAACTGACCATCAACAACATAAATAACACCGAAGACAGCCACAGGGGTTAAGATTATAATAATAGGGTTTCATTTATTTACTTCAGCTGCACATAAATCTCCTCCCAACGTCTGTCGTCATATCATTGAGAGAATAAAACGCGTGTCAGCCAATTGTAGAGCCAGTCAATGCATACGCAGCCCAAAAGCCTTCTAAATACAGTGTTTCCGTTAAACCCCATTCATATATACAACTAAAAGGTGGGTAAAAGGGGCCAAAAACAGGAGCTCAAAATGTCACTTAGGCAAGTAAAACACTAAAATGTACAAAGCATACCAATAAGTTACGCTGGTTATATACCCAATTGCACAGTGTATCATCATAATAATATTTTCCTCTAAAGAAAAGTTTATTCTTAAATGCTAAAAAGGTATGGTCTTTAAACCTCCATTGTATCGCAATCTTAACATTTCCAACTCGACATTAGAAGATGTTTCAAAAGATTTCAACGTTCTTGGCTAAAGCGTTCATGCTAACCAAAGACAGAGATACTAGATTGTTGAAGTTATTGAGTATTGTCTACAAATGCATTTGACCGTTTCCCTTAAAGGCTTACACACCAGCAAATTACTATGATGGTCCTTGCTTACACCACAAGGTTCTGTGCTTCTGTGTTTAAAAACATACAACGTGAGGACATGTAAAGAGATTCACAGATCTACTGAGGTAACGGTAGAGACAGCTGGTGTTCAGATGTGAATACACAGCAGAAGTGGGGTGAGGGGTATTAGGGATGAGGGGTTGTAAGTTCTTCTAGGTTTCATTGTTACTTTAACAATTGTTTAGACCTAAAAACCAGAACTTGAGCTATTGAGCTATTTCGTAATTAAATGGATGAACGAACGTTGGCTGAATTGAAACCAAAAACGACGAGGATTTAATGGCCCGTTACGGCTTAATACACCAAAGTTGGGTTTGAAGTAACAAAGCATTTTTTCAAAGAACAGCAGCTTTCCCTTCCAACTATATACACACACACACGGCATTTACATATTTTATCACATAAATACATCAAGTACATTTTCAGACTAAGAGACATTAGAATTTTGGATTAAGTCCAAAACAGTCCCTAATCCATGTACATTCCCAAAAGGCCACCTTTGAAACAGCAACTGTTACACACACGGCTCAGACTAACCTGGGAATATTGGTAGACTACTTAGGGAGAATCCGATTCCATGACTTAAGTCTCAGGTAGAAACAAATGTATTTTTATGGAGGATAGATGGTTTCATTGTGATTCTGGAGGTCTAGAGCAAGACATTGAATCAATGGACGTGGACTTTTACTGAGCATAAAACATTTAACACATATTTACATATACACAGTGCCTTCAGGAAGTATTCATCACACCCTTTGACTTATTCCACATCTTGTTGTGTTACAGTCTGAATTCAAAATGGATTAAATATAATTTTTTCCTCACCCATCTTCAAAACAATAGCCCCATAATGACAAAGTTAAAACATGTTAAAAAAAAAATCTAATTTGTATAAGTATTCACATCAATACATGTTAGAATCACCTTTGGCAGCGATTACAGCCGAGTCTTTCTGGGTAAATCTCGAACAGCTTTGCACACCTGGATTGTACAATATTTGCACATTAATCTTTTTTAAATTATTAAAGTTCTTTCAAGTTGGTTGTTGATCATTGCTAGACAGCCATTTTCTTGCCATAGCTTTTCAAGCAGATTTAAGCTAAAACTGTAACTAGGCTACTCAGGAACATTCAATGTCGTCTTGGTAAGCAACTCCAGCAAATATTTGGCCTTGTGTTTGAGGTTATTGTCCTGCTGAAATGTGAATTTGTCTCCAGTGTCTGTTGGAAAGCAGACTGAACCGGGTTTTCCTCTAAGATTTTGCCTGTGCTTAGCTCACTTCAGTTTCTTTTTTTTTTTTTTTGGATAAAAACTCTAGTCCTTGCCGATGCCAAGCATACCCATAACATGATATAGCCACCACCATGCTTGAAAATGTGAAGAGTGGTACTCTGTGATGTGCTGTGTTGGATTTGCCACAAACATGATGCTTTGTATTCAGGAAATAAAGTGAATTTCTTGGCCACATTTTTTTCAGTATTACTTGAGTGCTTTGTTTGCCAAAAGGATGCATGTTTTGGAATATTTTGGAATGATTACTTATTGAGTCAAGACATTTCAGCTTTTCATAACATTTGTAAACATTTGTAAAAACCTAATTCCACTTTTATATATTATGGGGTATTGTGTGTAGGCCAGTGACAAAAAAACTTTATTTAATCCGTTTTAAATTCAGGCTGTGAATACTTCCTGAAGGCACTGTACATACACACGTACAGCTCCGTAGCTCTGTTTGCGTAGACTGAAATCACTGTGGACAGCGATTTATTGTCTTCCCACCCCTCACCCGATCTCCCAAATTAAACAGAGTGACAGCTCCACCCTTGGAAGTCTCATCTTGTCTCCAGGCCCTTGCCCTCCAGGACCATCTTGATCTCTCTGGCATCCAGCGTCTCGTATTGCAACAGGGCGTTGGCTAGGTTCTGGTGTTCTTTGGCATGAGACTTGAGGAGAGCCCTGGCCCGCTCGTACGAATCCTGGGGACCACACAAACCAGAGGAGTTAACACATGTAGGGGTTGAGTGAATTTCTGAAAAGGGCTTGTATATATTACAATGCAATTAGGGCTTACACACACACCTGTAAATTGTGCATGTTATTTCCCTAAACTGTGATACTCTGAATAAGCTCGGTTTGAGAAATGGGGAAGATAAAAAACAAAACACACAAGCCAAAGAGCACTGGGTCAGGGGCTTGGAAGGATGATGGAGGTGGAAACGTACCTTTAAAAGTTTCCTGACTTCGTGTTCGATGGCAGCCTGTGTCTCTGGGCTCTGCTTGGTTTGGTCAGTGTAGGTCATGACACCCAGCTACAACACAGGTAGGTGTGTGTGTGTGTGTGTGTGTGTGTGTGAGTGAGAGAAAGCGAGAGAGAGAATATAATATATATGTAGTGCTACAAAATTGGGTGGTTCCCATTCATGCCAGTAAAGCTAATTGAATTGAGAATCAGGGTTCAAAGGCCAACACATGTCCTGAAAGGTATACAGTAAAAACAGCAGGACTTTGACACTTTATTAGACATGACTTCATTTTGTCTCTCCCGACCAAACGTCCAGCATCCATAACTTACCCTCTCACACATACCAAATCTGGTCACCATCATTTTTGCAATTCTGGTGGCAGCATCAAAGTCACTTGATGCACCTGAAAAAAACAACAAGAAGTTGAACATGTGGTTTATATAGAATTTAATTCGTCTTTTACAAAAAGTGAAGCACTTATGGAAGATGATTATTAATGGGCTAAAAGATATCAATGTCTCAGTGAGATACAGCACGGTACTGGCAACACTAATGACGTGGGTTAGTCATCAGCACGGTGCCGGCAACACTAATGATGTGGGTTAGTCATCAGCACGGTGCCGGCAACACTAATGACGTGGGTTAGTCATCAGCCGGCAACACTAATGATGTGGGTTAGTCATCAGCACGGTACCGGCAACACTAATGATGTGGGTTAGTCATCAGCACGGTGCCGGCAACACTAATGACGTGGGTTAGTCATCAGCACGGTACCGGCAACACTAATGACGTGTCATCAGCACGGTGCCGGCAACACTAATGACGTGGGTTAGTCATCAGCACGGTACTGGCAACACTAATGATGTGGGTTAGTCATCAGCACGGTACTGGCAACACTAATGACGTGGGTTAGTCATCAGCACGGTGCCGGCAACACTAATGACGTGGGTTAGTCATCAGCTGGCAACACTAATGATGTGGGTTAGTCATCAGCACGGTACTGGCAACACTAATGACGTGTCATCAGCACGGTACTGGCAACACTAATGACGTGGGTTAGTCATCAGCACGGTGCCGGCAACACTAATGATGTGGGTTAGTCATCAGCACGGTACCGGCAACACTAATGACGTGGGTTAGTCATCAGCACGGTACCGGCAACACTAATGACGTGGGTTAGTCATCAGCACGGTACCGGCAACACTAATGACGTGGGTTAGTCATCAGCACGGTACCGGCAACACTAATGACGTGGGTTAGTCATCAGCACGGTACCCGGCAACACTAATGATGTGGGTTAGTCATCAGCACGGTACTGGCAACACTAATGACGTGGGTTAGTCATCAGCACGGTACTGGCAACACTAATGATGTGGGTTAGTCATCAGCACGGTGCCGGCAACACTAATGACGTGGGTTAGTCATCAGCACGGTACTGGCAACACTAATGACGTGGGTTAGTCATCAGCACGGTACCGGCAACACTAATGACGTGGGTTAGTCATCAGCACGGTACCGGCAACACTAATGATGTGGGTTAGTCATCAGCACGGTGCCGGCAACACTAATGACGTGGGTTAGTCATCAGCACGGTACCGGCAACACTAATGATGTGGGTTAGTCATCAGCACGGTACCGGCAACACTAATGATGTGGGTTAGTCATCAGCACGGTACTGGCAACACTAATGACGTGTCATCAGCACGGTGCCGGCAACACTAATGACGTGGGTTAGTCATCAGCACGGTGCCGGCAACACTAATGACGTGTCATCAGCACGGTACTGGCAACACTAATGACGTGGGTTAGTCATCAGCACGCTGCCGGCAACACTAATGATGTGGGTTAGTCATCAGCACGGTGCCGGCAACACTAATGACGTGTCATCAGCACGGTACTGGCAACACTAATGACGTGGGTTAGTCATCAGCACGGTACTGGCAACACTAATGATGTGGGTTAGTCATCAGCACGGTACTGGCAACACTAATGACGTGGGTTAGTCATCAGCACGGTGCCGGCAACACTAATGACGTGGGTTAGTCATCAGCACGGTGCCGGCAACACTAATGACGTGGGTTAGTCATCAGCACGGTGCCGGCAACACTAATGACGTGGGTTAGTCATCAGCACGGTGCCGGCAACACTAATGACGTGGGTTAGTCATCAGCACGGTGCCGGCAACACTAATGACGTGGGTTAGTCATCAGCACGGTGCCGGCAACACTAATGACGTGGGTTAGTCATCAGCACGGTACCGGCAACACTAATGACGTGGGTTAGTCATCAGCACGGTGCCGGCAACACTAATGACGTGGGTTAGTCATCAGCACGGTGCCGGCAACACTAATGACGTGGGTTAGTCATCAGCACGGTACTGGCAACACTAATGACGTGGGTTAGTCATCAGCACGGTACTGGCAACACTAATGACGTGGGTTAGTCATCAGCACGGTGCCGGCAACACTAATGACGTGGGTTAGTCATCAGCACGGTGCCGGCAACACTAATGACGTGGGTTAGTCATCAGCACGGTGCCGGCAACACTAATGATGTGGGTTAGTCATCAGCACGGTGCCGGCAACACTAATGACGTGGGTTAGTCATCAGCACGGTACCGGCAACACGAATGATGTGGGTTAGTCATCAGCACGGTGCCGGCAACACTAATGACGTGGGTTAGTCATCAGCCGGCAACACTAATGATGTGGGTTAGTCATCAGCACGGTACTGGCAACACTAATGATGTGGGTTAGTCATCAGCACGGTGCCGGCAACACTAATGACGTGGGTTAGTCATCAGCACGGTACCGGCAACACTAATGATGTGGGTTAGTCATCAGCACGGTGCCGGCAACACTAATGACGTGGGTTAGTCATCAGCACGGTACTGGCAACACTAATGATGTGGGTTAGTCATCAGCACGGTACCGGCAACACTAATGACGTGGGTTAGTCATCAGCCGGCAACACTAATGATGTGTCATCAGCACGGTGCCGGCAACACTAATGACGTGGGTTAGTCATCAGCACGGTGCCGGCAACACTAATGACGTGGGTTAGTCATCAGCACGGTGCCGGCAACACTAATGATGTGGATTAGTCATCAGCACGGTGCCGGCAACACTAATGACGTGGGTTAGTCATCAGCACGGTGCCGGCAACACTAATGACGTGGGTTAGTCATCAGCACGGTGCCGGCAACACTAATGATGTGGGTTAGTCATCAGCACGGTGCCGGCAACACTAATGACGTGGCCTCAAAAAAATAAATCCAACATTTATATTGAATATTCTAAATTTGAATGACAGGATTACACCCCTTGAGAAGCACCATTCTGTTTGAGGAATATTCTTATTACACTACTGCACAAGGTGTATACTGTAATTCTGTAGTCAAATTACTCTCCTACACCCTACATCCCCCTGCATACCAGTGGTGATGAACTCATTGCCAAATATGATCTCCTCTGCCACACGGCCTCCCATGCTGACGTCCATCTGGGCCAGCAGCTGAGCACGAGTCTCGCTCCAGCGGTCATCATCTGGGAGCATGGACACCTGGAAGACAGTGGGGGGGGGGGGGGGGAAGGAGTGAGGCCTGGCAGAAAATGGAACCAACCATTTCACACTTGATGGTTTTCGGAAAAACATCAAAAACAACTATTTAAATTTGCCAGACAAAACCCCAGGAGGACTAAGGCACTTTTCATTATATCAAAATGAGGCCTTATGGTATTGGCATGCTCAGTGGAATGGATACCTAAAAAACACAGAGGTACAGATAACCTACAGCTCCTTCAGAAAGTATTCATACCCCTCGACTTATACCACATTTTGTTGCGTTACAGGCAGTCTGAATTCAAACTTGATTAAATAGACACCCCCCCCCCCCCCTCACACAATACCCCAAAATGACAAATTGAAAACATGTTTATACAAAACTTGGCAAATTTATTGCAAATGAAATAAATATCTACATAAGTATTTACACCCCTTTGCCATGACACTCCAAATTCAGCCTAATGTGCATCCAATTTCCTTTGATCGTCCTTCCGATGACACTACAACTTGATTGGATTCCACCTGTGAAAGAAAAACACCTGTCTATATACACTGAGTGTACAAAACATAAAAGAACACCTTCCTAATATTGAGTTGCACCCCATTTTGCCCTCAGAACAGCCTCAATTCAAACGGGGCATGGACTCCACAAGGTGTCGAAAGCATTCCACAGGGATGCTGGCCCATGTTGACTCCAATACTTCCCACAGTTGTGTCAAGTTGCCTGGATGTCCTTTGGGTGGTGGACCATTCTTGATACACACTGGAAACTGTTGAGCTTGAAAAACCCAGCAGCGTTGCAGTTCATGACACACTCGAACCGGTGCGCCTGGCACCTACTACCATACTTCGTTCAACGCCACTTAAATATTGTCTTCCTCAATCACCCTCTGAATGGCACACATACACAATCCATGTCAAGGCTTAAAAATTATTATTTAACCTGTCTCCTCCACTTTATCTACACTGAAGTGGACTTAACAGGTGACATTAATAAGGGATCATAGCTTCCACCTGGATTCACCTGGTCAGTGTCATGGAAATAGGTGTTCATAATGTTTTGTACACTCCGTGTCCCACAGTTGACAGTGCATGTCAGAGCAGAAGCTATACCATGAAGTCCAAGGAACTGTCCGTAGATCGCCAAAATATAATTGTGATGAGGGAAGGGTATAAAACAATTTCTTGAGTGTTGAAAGACTCCGCCTAGAGCTGTCCGTCCGACCAAACTGAGCAGCCGGGCAAGAAGGACCTCGGTCAGGGATGTGACCAAGAACCCAATGACCACTGACAGAACTACAAAGTTCCTTGCCTGAGATGGGAGAACCTGCCAGAATCTGGACTTTATGGGAGACTGGCCAGATAGAAGTCACTCCTGAGAAAAAGGCACTCCTGAGAAAAAGGCACATGACAGCAGGCCTGGAGTTTGCAAAAAGTCACGTGAAAGACAGATCATAAGACAAAAGATTGTGGTCTGATGAGACAAAAATGTAAGTATTTGCACTGAATGCAAAATGTTATGTATGGAGAAAACCAGGCACAGCTCATCACCTGTCTAACACCATCCCTACTGTGAAGCATGGTGGTGGCAGCATCATGCTACGGGGATGCTTTTCAGCACCAGGGACTGGGAGACTGGTAAGGATGGAGGGAACAATGAATGAAGCCAAATACAGGTAAATCATTGATGAGATCTAGAGGAAAAAGAAACGCACACCTATTTAGGCGAGGCGCTGGCTAGCGGAGTAGAAAACTTGAAAATAAAGAAGAGCCGCACACTAAGAGCTCAGATGCAAAAATGTAATGTCCAACGTTTCGACAGGCAAGCTGTCTTCATCATTGAGTCATCATTGATGAGAACCTGCTTCAGAGTGCAAATGACCTTAGACTGGGGTGAAGATTTACATTCCAACAGGACAATGACCCCAAGCATACAGCCAAAGCAATGCTGGAATGGCTTCAGAACAAAAATGTGAAAGTCCTTGAGTGACCCAGCCTAAGCCCAGACTTGAATCCCATTGAAACTCTGTGGAAAGACTTGAAGATTGCTCTTCACCACCACTCCCCATCTAACTTAACAGAGCTTGAGAAAAATCCACAAGGAAGAATGAGAGAAAATCCCCAAATCCAGATGTGCAAAGCTGATACAGACATATCCCAGATGACTTAAAGCTGTATTCACCAAAGGTGCTTCTACAAAGTATTGAGTCATTGGTGTGAATACTTATGTAAATGAGATATTTTTGTATTACATTTTTTTATAAATTTGCAAAAATTTCTAAAAACATGTTTTTAGTTTGTCATTATTGGTTATTGTGTGCAGAAGGTTGAGAAAAAAATATAAATGTAATACATTTTTAATTTAGGCTGTAACACAATGTGGTATAAGAATCTCAAAAAACATAAAAAAACAGCATAAATTATGTTCCGTTTTTCTGAACTTAGGGCAAAAATGTAATCGGGTTTTCAAGCTTTTGGGGCGTTTTCAACAATGATGTATATAAACCCTGGATGGCTTTATACACATCTTGGTCCTCGGTTGTAAAAAAGATTTTGGAAGCTAAAGAAATTATTTTATTCTATTACACCTTAATGTATACTTTTAAATAATATTATGTTAGAAAAACAAACCAAATTTAAAATTATAAATATTTTCTTTTTTTATCCTGAAAGTATTCAAAGCCTCTCAATGGCCAATACATAGATAGATTGCTGATGCTAAGGTTTTACACCATTGATTTTCAAGCTACTGTGGCAGGTAAATTCAGCCAAGAGATGGCAATGTTTCAAATAGCTAGTGATAGTGATACACAAGCTAGGCCTAACAACAAAAAATCAGCTAGCTAACTTGATTCTTCTTACAGGTATGTACTACTAAAGTAAAAAAGCATTGGATTGGTATAAACATGGGTGAGAGAGTTTCCTTCAACCATATTCTTTGCACCAGTCTCTGTGCTATTCCTTTTAAATCCAAGTCACAACAGCCTGTTGGGATTGAGGGAAAACGGTGAGGTGAGAGGATGGGAGATGTGTGAGTGTGTGTGTGTGTATAATAACCTTAGTGCACAGGACACGGTGTAAACAGTACAGTGAAATGCTTACAGTACAGTGGTACAGAGAAGTGCTACTGGTCTGTAGCCCTCCCTACCCATCTTGTTTTATATAGATTTTACATTTCAAGTCCTACTTACATGACCCAGCGTAGGTCCTCTGGGCATGATGGTGGCCTTGTTGATGGGCATGGCATCCTTGGTGTAGTACGCCACGACAGCGTGGCCAGACTCGTGGTACGCTGTGATCTCCTTGTTCTTTTTGTCTATCTCCACACTCCTCCTCTCTGGGCCTGTGGGAGGGAAGCGAGAGCGCTAGAAGTCGATTTCAAAAACGTGCTCAAAGATCCCCGAATCACAAAAATAAACTCCTAACCCTTACGTCAGGGATTATCAACTAGATTCAGCAGCGTGACGGTTTTTTTCTCGAGTGGATTGACGGTGGGCCGGAACATAATTAAAAAATAAAACTGCAAATTGACGGCAATAAGCCCAAACAGATATAATATTTGACTAAAACATAATCATTTCAAACCTTGCTTACATTTGTATACGATCACGTGTCTCTCTCTAATGCTTGGGAATTCTTGGGAGATGATTTCCTGGTGTTTTTAGTCTTTTATGCCCCCACCTCCCAAAAATACCATATTGTTTTTTACATGTATACATTTTTTGCTCAGAAAACTTGGAGGGACTTTTGTTGTTGTTTGAATGAGAGCGGTCAGAGAGCCTGTGGCATTCAGCACTGGCATTTGATTGTCTATAAGTAGAAATTATGTTTCCCCTCAGGAGAGGCATTTCCTTGCGACTCGGTTTATGCAGCATTCGTTCTGTATCTTAATGCATGCTAGCTTGTTGCAAGTCAGATTTTTTGTTGTTGAAATGTCTCTTTGGAACTCCACCCATATTAAAAATTTGATCAGTTTGATAGCGGCAAGGCGTCACTAGTTTCTACCTGGACTCCGAACTCCACCTACACGATAGTACTTTCCGAGTTACTTACCCAGGCTTTCGAACTACTGTGAGAAGTCTGGGTATATGAGGCTCAGGTATAAGCAACATGGTGGCAATTCCACTTGGCCTATCAGAGAGCAAGATGGGCTACCACCCTATTGCTTACACCCATCTAATCCACTCAGATCTAAACAGGTGGCTAGGAGGTTGGGGCTGGGGCATGATGTGATACAGGAGTATATATCTATTTCGTCCCCATTCCTACAGCAGAGCTCACCCATGAGGATCTTGTCCTTGGCGAACTCCAGCTCTTTGAGGGTCACCATGTCTTTGCCATCCACCGCCGCCTTCAGAGCCGCTTGGTTGACCAGGTTCTCCAGGTCGGCCCCGGTGAAGCCCACTGTTCCCCTGGCGATGATCCCAGCCTCCACATCTGCATGAGGAAGCCAGGTCGTTAGCAGGAATAGGTACAGCTAAGCTAGGTCAACTATGGTGTGTCTTACTAACATGTTCTTCTCTTTCAGTATCTAACCATATACTATTAGCATGCAGCGATTAGCATGTTGCCACTGCAGATTCTCATATAGCCATTGTCTACAAGTATGCAGCCATTAGCATGTAGCTATTAGCATGTATCCATTAGCAAGTAGCCATAGTCTATTAGCATACAACCATTAGCATGTTGCCACTGTAGATTCTCATATAGCCATTGTCTACAAGTATGCAGCCATTAGCATGTAGCTATTAGCATGTATCCATTAGCAAGTAGCCATAGTCTATTAGCATACAACCATTAGCATGTTGCCACTGTAGATTCTCATATAGCCATAGTTTATTAGCCCAGCAGATTCCCTTGTGTGAAGCTATTGCTCATCAGCAATAGACTCAAGCTATGATCAACATAGGTCACACATGTATGTTGCTCACGTACCAGGGTCTACTTTGATCTTCCTAAGGTACCAGTTGAGGATCTCTGTGCGCCCCTTCACATCTGGCTTGGGGACGGTGACCTGCATGTCGAAACGTCCCGGTCGAATCAGAGCACTAGGGAGGGAAGGGAGCGACAGAGCTTCACTGACTTTAGGTTTGTTTTAACATGGCAAGTCTAAATATGTACTCATGTCAACTAATGAAAAAAAAAAAAGATGAAAAAAAATACATTTCATTGAGCAACATTATGAGATGAATAAAGCTTAACATACTTATCCAAAGCCTCAGGGAAGTTTGTCGCTCCAATGATAATGACCCCTTCGTTTGGTTTGAACCTGCGGGCGACAATTGTGACACGTTCAGGGAAGTCGGTGTATCCATCCTACTGGGGTAAAAAAACTGATTGAATCAACGTTGTTTCCACGTCATTAAAAATGAGTTGAAGTTGAATCAACGTGGAAAACTGATTGGATTTGCATAAAGTCAACAGGAATTCTGGGATTTTTTTCTCCCAACATTTAACCGAAATCCAATGACTGACATTTGTTGTTGAACTAGACGTTGAAATGACATCTGTGCCCAGTGGGATGTCACGTTTCTCCACACAGAAAGTAGGGTCGTGTTTCGTACGGGAAACATTTTGCAACTAAAAAGAAACAGTGTTCTTGTTGGACAATCTCGCGTAGATCCTCGATTTGGCTTTGTTTTATAAAATGTTTCTCCTCACTGAACACAACCCAGAAGAACCCGTTGGAAACATACCCGTCCATCTCAGCCAGTAGCTGGTTGATGGTCTGTCTGGAGTAGGGGTGCATGGGAGACTCGATCCTCTTCCCGCCGACGCTGTCCAACTCGTCAATGAAGATCACGCACGGCGCATTTGCTTTGGCTTCCTCTGCAGATGTAATGTATAGAGAGGGTGGGTTGAAGTCTAGGGCTGGGGTCTCAGATATACGGTTGATAAATTATGACAATACCATCGTTGCAACCAGGTTTTTTTTATTTTTTTTAAAGACTGAAAATTACAATATTAGGTACAGGGTTAGAAGCCAGGAATAAGGGGAGACTTGAAGAGGAGACTCACTGAAGAGGTTCCTGATGCGACTGGCTCCAACCCCCACGAACATCTCATCAAACTCAGAGCCAGAGGCATAATAAAATGGGACGTTGGCTTCTCCAGCCACGGCTCTGGCCAACAGAGTCTTCCCAGTACCAGGAGGGCCAACCAGCAAGATCCCTGCACACACACACACAGAGAGAGACAGAGAGAGACAGAGAGAGACAGAGAGAGACAGAGACAGAGACAGAGAGCTAAGAAAAACTGTAATAGGTAATATACAGTAATACAATATTCACCTAACAAAGTAGACCGTTTTTTATGAATATTGACTCTAAAATATTAGATTGAAATCCAATGTGGAAGTAAACAATAAGATATGTAACTAACTGTAAGAAATAGCCAATTAAAGTGGCAACAAAGTTAATGGCACCATTTTCATCTTCCATCAGGGGAAGATTGTGTTCCTGCCTAAACTTCTTTAATTCAGAATTGTTCAGTCAGTCTACACCTGGGTTGTGTTCATTAGGGCACGAAAACAGTTTAATTTTCTTTTTAACGTTTTGCAACAGAAAACAAAAATGAGCGTTTCTTACTGGACAAATCTACGTAGTCCTTCTTGTTCCAGTCAGTTTTTTTGTTCTATTTGGTGCCTAATGAACACAACCCTGATCAACTAAAGGCCATAAAAGAGCTTGACGCTCTACTGCACCTCTTGGCAGTTTCCCTCCGAGGACGGTGAACTTCTCTGGGCTCCGGAGGAACTCCACCACCTCCTGCAACTCATTCTTGGCCTCCTCCACCCCTTTTACGTGCTCAAACGTCACATTCTTCATGTGGACAGGGTCCACCGCTGAGTCCAGGCCTGATGTGGTTCGGAATCGTACTGTCCAGAACGGTTAGATTAAGGTTCGAAATCACACTGCTCGGATGCAAAAAGCATTCTTAGTTATGGTTAGATATATTTTAGTTTGGCAACAAATCACCGTCTTTTAGAAGCATTCGGTAAACAAAAAAAAAAAAATGTTATTATTATCATCAAGTTATCTTGATTACTCATCAAACTTGGTGTACATGCTTTTTGTGTGTAAATTCTGAACGCATCAGCAAAGCGCTAAAGGCTCAATCTGGGATGCTGTTCAACTGTCATTTGAATGAATGAATTACATAGGCTACCCATTAACTTAAAGGATGTTACTTCAACCAGACAATATACAGCTTCAAAAACTGTCACTCATGGACTGTGTATGAATTGAACACTGGTTTACGTTTCTCCTGGCCTGACCCTCTGCAGCGAAGAGTGTAGTTTGACTAAAAATGCAAGCTACATATTGTGGGTTTAAAAAGTACACACCAAGCTGCATGCTAGAGCAAGGGACTGCAAGCTTGATTAGAGAGAAGGACAAAATGAAAAGGAGCCTTTACCCGATAGGAAGGGGGTCTTGGAGAGGCCGTAGAGTCCCAGGAGCAGCAGGACCAGCAGGACCAGCCTCGTCCTCCTCAGAGAGTCTGCAGAGAAGATGGGAGTTTCAATCCACCTTCATTCAATACGAAAAAGAAAAAAAATGAAAGGCAGGCATGCATCTCTTGTTGCAGTGAGCCTTCAGGGCCTACACGCTGAAACCGTGGTCATTTAAATGCTCACTGCAAAAAGAGTAGAGCTGGTGACTTTCATTTTTCTGGAAGATAACGTACACCTAGGTAATGTTTAGTAGGCAGTAGAAACATGAGACAATGTTGTGAAACGAAGGAGGTACTACCTGAGCTGTTCCATTAAGAACACCCGTTTTGGTTTTCTGTTTCAAACCGTTTAGCCATGTGTCTTACTGAGCATGACCCTGGTCTTGTAGTGTAGTGTTGAATAGTGTACACTTGCCTTGCGTGCGCTGTGTCAGAGCTTGGGATTTCAGGAAGCCCTCAGCAAACCCGGTCTTGAAAGAATCTTGCTGCCCATCGGGAATATTCTTGTTCTTCATAAGCGTGTCCAAGGTTTCCACCTCCATCCCCTTATCACGCGTCAGGAGGCCCTGCACGAGACAACAAACAGTCAGATATGTTTACAATGCAACCAGGGGCATGTTCAGTAGGAAAACATCTGGGAGATAACATTCGTCTTTGTCAAATAAGAAATAAAAATACGCTCCCCCTCCCCCATTTTCCGTTGTATAACATTTTCTAACATTTTTCTATGGTGTGGCCTAATGAACAAGACCCAGGTACTCTCTCCGGAGGATGACCAGAGTACAGACAAACCGGGGGA
Organism: Salvelinus namaycush; assembly: GCF_016432855.1. NCBI lineage: Eukaryota > Metazoa > Chordata > Actinopteri > Salmoniformes > Salmonidae > Salvelinus > Salvelinus namaycush. The sequence goes on along the minus strand of NC_052331.1, from coordinate 40,084,547 downwards.
CTCACCTTCATAAAGGAGGGTGTAAAGCCATCTGATTCCATGGGACGCTCAAAGCCTGCCTGCAGTCGCTTGTGTTTCCCTAGAGTTTTAAAGCCTCTGTTCTGGATCCACACTGGAAACAAGGACACATACTGTATGTTCAACACATACAAAATCAAAACGACACATTTCTAAGTAGAAAGATTTTTGGTAAATATGAATGCACTTTAGGTGTTCATGATCACACTCAAATATGGGTGAGTGATTGTCAAAACAGCAGACAAACACCCTGCCCTCCATTTCATTGAATGAACTCTTCCTCTAAAATAGACCAATAGCAACGGTAGAATAGGCTCCCATTTAAAATGTCTGTCACAAGCATATGCCACTGTTGACGTCGACTTGCATTTGCAGGAGAACTGCGCTGGGATTTTTTCTGGATATTTATTAGTCACTTAATTACAAAATAATATAAATAAAATGATCTTTGATTACCTGGCCAATAGCGGAGCTCTGTACAAACGGCCTGAAGAGGGGAAGGGATCTGTTTGCAGAAAACAGGGTAGGAGGTGCCCATTTTACCACCAGAGAACCCTACAAGGACAATGGAAGGAGAGTTGGATGTGCACATTCAACCCAATGGTTAGGATTTAATTAGTGATTCTGTGTCTCAAAAATCAACTAGTTCATAGAAATACGATACTAAATTAATTCTATAATAGACATCAATCAGTGGTATACAAAAAAAAAAAACACACTTATCATAAGCGAATCATATGTATTCTATACTGCATGCAGTCAAACCCCACACACCCTTTGATATGGGCCCTACACAAAAGGCGATTTAAACTCAAATAAATCTGAAATCGGGTTACAGTTAATTATTCAATTACCGGGTGAGTTTCCCAAAAACAAAGATCATGTTTAGCATTAAGCTCATAATTCGTACAAGATTAATTTCGTTTTTGGGAAACACACCAACTAGCAGTAGGGTTACTATAGTCATTATCTATATACAGTTGAAGTAGGACGTTTATATACACCTTAGCCAAATACATTTAAACTCAGTTTTTCACAATTCCTGACATTTAATCCTGGGAAAAATTCCCTGTCTTAGGTCAGTTAGGATCACCACTTTATTTAAAAAAAAATGAAATAATCAGAATAATAGAGAGAATGATATATTTCAGCTTTTATTTCTTTCATCACATTCCCAGTGGGTCAGAAGTTTACATACACTCAATTAGTATTTGGTAGCATTGCCTTTAAATTGCTTAACTTGGGTCAAATGTTTCAGGTAGCCTTCCACAAGCTTCCCACAATAAATTGGGTGAATTTTGGCCCATTTCTCCTGACAGAGCTGGTTTAACTGAGTCAGGTTTGTAGGCCTCCTTCCTCGCACACACTTTGTCAGTTCTGCCCACAGATTTTCTATAGGATTGAGGTCAGGGCTTTGTGATGGCCACTCCAACACCTTGACTTTGTTGTCCTTAAGCCATTTTGCCACAACTTTGGAAGTATGCTTGGGGTCATTGTCCATTTGGAAGACCCATTTGCGACCAAGCTTTAACTTCCTGACTGATGTCGTGAGATGTTGCTTCAATATATCCATATCATTTTCCTCCCTCATGAAGCCATCTATTTTGTGAAGTGTACTAGTCCCTCCTGAAGCAAAGCACCCCCACAACATAATGCTGCCACCCCCGTGCTTCACGGTTGGGATAGTGTTCTTCAGCTTGCAAGCATCCCCCTTTTTCCTCCAAACATAACAATGGTCCTTATGGCCAAACAGTTCTATTTCATTAGACCAGAGGACATTTCTCCAAAAAGTACGATCTTTGTCCCCATGTGCAGTTGCAAACCGTAGTCTGGCTTTTGTATGGTGGTTTTAGAGCAGTGGCTTCTTCCTTGCTGAGCGGCCTTTCAGGTTATGTAGATAAGACACTTTTGTACCCATTTCCTCCAGCATCTTCACAAGGTCCTTTGCTGTTGTTCTGGGATTGATTTGCACTTCTCCCACCAAAGTACGTTCATCTCTAGGAGACAGAATGCATCTCCTTCCTGAGCAGTATGACAGCTGCGTGGTCCCATGGTGTACATACTTGCGTACTATTGCTTGTACAGATGAACGTGGTACCTTCAGGCGTTTGGAAATTGCTCCCATGGATGAACCAGACTTGTGGAGGTCTACATTTTTATTTTCTGAGGTCTTGGCTGATTTCTTTTGATTTTCCCATGATGTTAAGCAAAGAGGCACTGAGTTTGAAGGTAGGCCTTGAAATACATCCACAGGTACACCTCCAATTGACTCAAATTATGTCAATTAGCCTATCAGAAGCTTCTAAAGCCATGACATAATTTTCTGGAATTTTCCAAGCTGTTACAGGCACAGTCAACTTAGTGTATGTAAACTTCTGACCCACTGGAATTGTGATACAGTGAATTATAAGTGAAATAATCTGTCTAAACAATTGTTGGAAAAATTACTTGTGTCATGCACAAAGTAGATGTCCTAACCGACTTGCCAAACTATAGTTTGTTAACAAGAAATTTGTGGAGTGGTTGAAAAACGAGATTTAATGACTCCAACCAAAGTGTATGTAAACTTCCGACTTCAACTGTAGAAGTGTCCTTCGCCTCACCATGCTTGTTGTGGAAGAAGGAATGTGAGGAGAGGTGAGAGGTCCTCCAGGCCTGTTGGCTGGGGCTGGATGAGGACAGCGCCCCCTGTTGACTCAGACGTGGTAATATAGCGCTTATAAGCTCGTCCAGCTGCCCCACGCCCAGGTCAGACAGGCCCAGGTCCCTCAGGCTCCACGTGGGCTACGCATACAAATCAAATGTTATTTGTCACATGCTTCATAAACAACAGGTGTAGACTAACCGTGAAATATTTACTTATGAGTCCTTTCCAACAATGTAGAGATTTTTTTTGTTTGTTGAAATAATAGAAAAATAATAAGGAATAAATCCACATGATAACTTGGCTATATACACACACAGGGTACCAGTATAGTACTGGTATATATAAAGTACAGGTACACACGGACGGACGGACGGACGGACGCACGCACGCACGCACGGACGGACGGACGGACGCACGCACGCACGCACGCACGCACGCACGCACGCACACACGCACACACACACACACACGGCAGGTAGCCTAGTGGTTAGAGTGTTGGACTAGTAACTGAAAGGTTGCAAGATCGAATCCCCGAGTTGAAGCAAAAATCTGTCGTTCTGCCCCTGAACAAGGCAGTTAACCCACTGTTCCTAGGCCGTCATTGAAAATAAGAATTTGTTCTTAACTGACCTGCCAAGTTAAATAAAAGGTCAAAAATATATATATATACACAAAAGGATAACAATATAGTACTGGTATATATAAAATACAGGAACACACTTTAAAATGCTTTATTTGAATCCACAAATGATATTACATTTTAAAAGGATTCAAACATTTCAAAGGTTACAGACACAGTGCATTCGGACCCCTTGATTTTTAACACATTTTGTTACGTTAGCCTTATTCGAAAATGGATTAAATAGTTTAAATAGTTGTAGTAAATTTTAGCAAATTTACTACAAATAAAACACTGAAATATCACATCTATGTAAGTATTCAGACCCTTCACTCAGTACCTTGTTAAAGCACCTTTGGCAGCGATTACAGCCTCAAGTCTTCTTGGGTATGACGCTACAAGCTTGGCACACCTGTATTTGGGGAGTTTCCTTCGCCCAAGTTTGAGTGCTCTGGAGCAGGTTTGCATCAAGGATCTCTGTACTTTGCTCCGTTCATCTTTCCCTCGATCCCGACTAGTCTCCCAGTCCCTGAAAAACATCCCCACAGCATGATGCCACCAAGCTTCACTGTAGGGATGGTGCCAGGTTTCCTCCAGATGCGACGCTTGGCATTCATGGCAAAGAGTTCAATCTGGGTTTCATCAGACCAGAGAATCTTGTTTCTCATCGTCTGAGAGTCTTCAGGTGCCTTTTGGCAAACTCCAAGGGGGCTGTCATGTGCCTTTTACTGAGGTATGGATTCCATCTGGTCACTCTACCATAAAGACCTGATTGTGGAGATGGGAGAACCTTCCAGAAGGACAACCATCTCTGCAGCACTCCACCAGAGGAACACTAGAGCTCTGTTAGAGTGACCATCAGGTTCTTGATCACCTCCCCAACCAAGGCCCTTCTCCCCCGATTGCTCAGTTTGGCTGGCCGGCCAGTTCTTGGAAGAGTCTTGGTGGTTCCAAATTTCTTCCATTTAAGAATGATGGAGGTCACTGTGTTCTTGGGGACCTTCAATGCTGCAGAAATGTTTTGGTACCCTTCCCCAGATCTGTGCCTCAACACAATCCTGTCTTGGAGCTCTACGGAAAATTCCTTTGACCTCATGGCTTGGTTTTTGCTCTGACATGCACTGTCAACTGTGGGACATTATATAGACAGATGCGTACCTTTCCAAATCATGTCCAATCAATTTAATTGGACTCCTGGTGGACTCCAAGTTGTAGAAACAACTCAAGGATGCACCTGAGCTCAATTTCGAGTCTCATAGCAAAGGGTCTGAATACTTATGTAAATAAGGCATTTGCTTTTTTTATTTGTAATAAATTAGCAAAAATGTCTAAAAACCTGCTTGGATTCGTCATTCTGGGGTATTGTGTGTCGATTGAGGGAAAAAAATATTTGATCAATTTTAGAATAAGGCTGTAACGTAACAAAATGTGGAATAGTCAAGAGGTCTGAATACTTCCCGAAAGCACTGTATATGGCCACTTATGGATACAGAAATCCACTTGTTTTCCATATAGCTAGGCTGCCCATGACAGTTGAAGAGAACAGTATTGCCAGCTGCTTTGCAGATCTGCAAGCTGTAGGCCGTGTACATGTGCATTTACCTCTGTGCTCTGCAAGTCCTGTTCCGAGGCATGCTCTCTATGCTGAGGTTTAGCAGCGGCACTGCTGCTGCCCACTGCGGTCTTCAGGTATTGGAGGGCATTGATCAGGTGACTCAGGGGGACAGTGACCTGCCAGGCAACACACAACAGGAAGACATCAGCTCAAACACGCTATTTGCTGTTTAGTATGAAACTACAAGACCAATTTAAAACGGTGTCCCACAACACACATTCATGCAATGGTGGGACTCTCCCAAAGTATCTTATTGTAGGAAAGTAGGGAAACAAGTAAGGATGGAAGTAAGGAAGGAAAAAAGGGAGAAGTAAGGACACATAGCTTACATATTAGGTTGAATAAGCAGAAAGCATCGACAAGTTATTTATGAAAATACATGTTTTTTTTAAATTATGGTCAGTGGTGTAAAGTACTTAAGTAAAAATACTTCAAAGTACTACATAAGTCACAGATTTGGAATCTGTACTTTACTATTTATATTGTTGAAAACTATTACTTCACTACATTCCTAAACATTTTTTTTTTTTTTTTTACTCCATACATTTTCCCTGACACTCAAAAGTACTTGTTACATTTCGAAGGCTTAGGAGGACAGGAATATGGTCCAATTCATGCACTTATTATCAAGATAACATCCCCTGGTCATCCCTACTGCCTCTGATCTGGCGGGCTCACTAAACACAAATGCTTCATTTGTAAATTATGTCAAAGTGTTGGAATGTGCCCCGACTAGCCGTACATTTTTTTTTTAAGTTTTGAAAATGGTGCCTTCTGGTTTGCTTCATATAAGGAATTTAAAATGATGTATACTTTTGATACTAAAGTATATTTAAAACCAAATAATTTTAGACTTTTCTCAAGTAGTACCTTTCTGGGTGACTTTCACTTGAGTCATTTTCTATTAAGGTATCATTACTTTTACTCAAGTATGACAATTTCAGACAATTGGGTACTTTTCCCATCAGTGATTATGGTATATATATCTCATATAAAGTAATAATGGCCAGTATCCTATAGTAAATACTGTGAGCAGAACAAAATCACGCCAATCGTCATGAAACCCCACAGAAGAACAAAGTAGCAGCAAAGATACTGATAACGAACCCCTTTTGTCTGTAGTAGAATCGGAAATGGAAAAAAATGTATAATTTGCACTTAGTTCAATGAACCTTGGGTGGACCGGAAGCGGTTGCAAATTCAAATACGGTTGTAAAGATTTTTTAGGCTATATTTTCCCTCAGACGTGGTAGCTAACAACAACGACAGAGAACCATTTATAGAGCTTCGTGTGGTGAAACGAAGGATTTTCCCAAGGTAATGCATGAATGCCGTGTATTTTTACTCAACTAACGTTAGCAATCAAGGAGCTAAATAAAGGTTACAAAAAAAATTGCAATCAAGGAGTTAATGTAACTAACGTGTTACTAGCAAACGTAGCCAGCTAGCTAACGCAAGCTAGCATAATTGATTATCCAACCTGACTACAGCTAGCTTTACTACCATACACTTTTGTGTAACCTACAATTCTGGCGGCACTGAGGTTAAAAACGCTACGAGCTGGCTAGCCTGCTAACGTCGGTCACATATGTTTCCCCTTGCATATGTGGTCTTGCTAGCGAACGTTAGCTGCTCGCTAACATCAGTAGCGTTAACGTTGGAGAAACTTACGTTTGGCAAACCGGGCTTATGCATAAGCCTTTTCTCATCATACTGCTTTGTTGCTTGTGGAATACGTGTGTTGTATGGGTAGAATAACACAATGTGGACATTTATGCCATGCAAAGGCATTTGAAATCATAATTAACGTCAACATGGTGTAACGTTAGCTATCATGCTAATGTTCAGTGCGAATTACATCGTGCAATTCGTGATCTCATGGGCCTAATAATAAAAGACGTCAACAATTACTTTATATATAAAAAAAATGGCATAAACACAACCAGTCTTCTTTAATGTTTGTCAAACAAAACACTTAAAGTAAACTAACTGCATGTTCGTCCACTCAAATAACCCCAGCATCAAATCAGTGCATTGTATGTATATTCGCGCCATTTCATATGAATAGAAAGACATCTGTTTACAAAACACAAAGAAGTGTCCCCAATGACATTCTCGGCGATTGCCATTGATTATGCTCATATTGTTTAAGTCTACATCAATGGATCAGTTTTGTTTACAAATGTTACTTGTAAAGTCGGGCGACCTGAAATGGGACTGAAACTGTCCCGGGAAAATGTATTAGACTAGATTATAATGTGTATTACCATGAACGTCAAACATGCCTACTGGTAGAAGGTGACGTAGTGGTTAAACGTTTTTTTTTTGGTGGGTAACAATTTCTAAACTGTAGCCCCGGGACTGCCGCGCACGAATATTATCCCGCAGAGAAACACGAAGATGTAACTTCACTCAGAGCAGCGGTCGATCTCCAATGCATTCCTAATCGATTGCCAAACATTTCTGTAAAAAACAGCCGATAAAGCCTTGTTCCTATTTACTTATTTTATTCATCTCGGGCTGTTTTCGGTAGGTGCATCCGATTCAGCGAACTGTTGCCATTTTGAAACATTTCATGTGTCTGAAGGTACAAACTCTGCCTTCCCGGTGGGCCCAGAGAGCAAATCAGATGCACTATAGGCCTACCGCTGGCCAAACGGATGGCTCAGATGAGTGTCTGCAGTAACGTAGCAGGCATAAAAGAAAGCTAAGGCAAAGTTGATACTGTGGGATTTCAAAACTATGACTAGAGACTCAACGAATACAGCAAAGGTGTGCTGTTTGAGTGAGTTCATGTTTAAGTTCTTACTCAGCACTGTCAACATTGTATTCAACACTTTTATAAGCCACAAGTTGCGTTCTTCCTATTTCCATTCAGCTCTACAACAAGCAGTGCAGCAGTAATGAATGAGTAGAAAAGTATATTTATATGCTTCTGTTATTATTAGCGGCTTGGGTGTTTTTTAAGAGGATATATATTTCACTTTCTTGGTTCATAGGAGTAACAAGATTAATTTGTGCATGAGGCAGACATAATGCTGTGCGACTCGAGTGTCGCCATCTGGAAGATGTGTCCCTTTTTGGTAAGGGAGGTTGAGGTGACAAGGATATCCCTACCGGCCAAACCCTCCCTAACCCGGACGACGCTAGGCCAATTGTGCGTCGCCCCATGGACCTCCCGGTCGCGGCCGGCTGCGACAGAGCCTGGGCTCGAACCCAGAGTCTCTGGTGGGGCGACCCGGGAGGCCCTGATACAGTATTATTTTTAATTGGTTAATGTTGCATGGGCTTACATTAAGTAATGTTTAAAAGAAAATCTGAGGGGTAGATCTTGGCTTGCATTTTGACTCCGTGATCTTAACTCAAAGGTCGGTGACCACTTTTCTAGAGTTTTCCCTGTCGAATCAACGCAATATTAGCCACTTTCAATGCAACAGACTGAAACAAAACTATGCAAGAGATGTTGTTGGCAGAACATATCGGAGTATGATTCTATTGCATTGATATGCACGACTAGCCCGTAGACTGGTGCGGCAAAAACCACCAGAGCTGCAGTAGGCCTATTTGCAAATAGACCATAGCCATATGGGTCTGTGCCATTTGCATTGAACTGGACTGGGTTTACAGCATGAGCGGTCGTGAGTAGATGCACTTGTTTTGAGATCAAAGTGAGATCTGCATGTAGCCATGTGTGCACATTTTGTTCATATCCTTTGCTAGTTGGTGAGTTATTAGCCCAGTTAACGATCATTTGTAGTCAGCAATAGGGCAGTGATTGCTTCTTACAAGTGCACAAAACCTATACATTAAGACATCTTTGAAAAATCGAGTCAGATAAAATACTTTTGTCTTAAAAAGGGGCAGTTTTGAATTTTGAGACATGCTTGAATAAGCTAAGTAGCCAATAGACAGAGGGTAGCATAATTTGTCTGATTCTCTAATGGTATAGGAATACTAAATGCATTTTAATATGTAAAGTAGTTTCTTGCATCTTAACAACATTTTCAGTCACCTTGTCTGAAGGATTAATGTCAAGCCCTGCATGTTTTTTTAAAATGTTAATTTCAGTCTCATGTAATGTAGGCCTCATTGAACACCACACATTGGCTGCTACTGTAGGCTGAATGATAAATAGCTGTTCTATGTTAAAATGTTATGGGATGCATTTTTCTCCATTGTTTTTGATGGTAGGCCTACATTACGATCAAATAGCCACAGTAGCCTACTTGGCCACTGTTAGTTGTAACTTAACGCGGGTACAACCTCAGTTGTTCACAGTAAAATGTGCAGAATTTTCAATGTTCAGGTTTGCTCTCAGCAGACCTGAAATTTGCTCAGTGCCGGAAAAAATGAGGGAACATTGGTGGGTAAACTGAATACTGGTCGTGGTGGGGGGAAAAAGTAACACTCCCTATACTTTCAATGCATTTTTCTGAAAAAGGTGGGTAAATGGAGTTTACCCTCCACTAGTCCTACACCCACTGCCTACCCTCAGACTAGACAATTTTACACAAACCGGTAGCCTACATTCAATATAAAAGGCCTACAACAGTTGAATAAAAACAAGTTTACACCCTAGTTCATAAGTTGTCCATAATTCATTCATTGAATGCTACCTTTGTTTCCTTACATTAATGAGTGTTATGTCATTATTAAGCATTTAACAACTGAACTTAAACCCTGTACAAATTCTGGATCTTGGAGATCTCGGAAAGTGCACTGTGTAACTATACCCATGTAACATTTCATCATCCAAAATAATGAAGGCCTTGCCATTGCAAAATCGAATGGTTCTAACAGAAAGAGTCACCTACTATAGGCCTACTGTCATTAACATATACTTGTTGAATGGATTGGATCAGCGTTGGGAGTCTAGTTGTCTAAATATCTACTTCTGAACATTAATATCCATGGAGCACCTGAATAACAAAGCAATGAGTGCTCTAAAACAGCTGACTGACAAAAGCAAACAATGATGAATCAACGGATTAATCTAATGCATTGGAATAAACTTTTTTTTAAATTTTTTTAAATCAGTGACGCATGGCAAACAAATGGTAAATTAGGAAGTAAAGGAAAATCTATGCGTTTTTAAAAGGAGCTCAGCTTGGGCTGAAACTCAGCGCCAAGTGGACAGTGCCGCTTTCTAGCCAGCGATAGAATTCTACAGTACCATTCATGGACAGGAAGACTTTGTGCAGCCACGTGGATATAAATGGTTTAAAACCAGTTCCCCCCCCCCCTCTCCATATTTACAGCAAACATTTACCACTATTTTAAACAAGTAGAATGGTTAAAATTAGCATTATTTAGAGCCCCCTCAAGTTTGACTTTTGTTGCATTCGGGGGAGCTGAGTCCACCCTGAACATTACACCTTATAGTCCAAACACCTTACACGTTCTGTTTAGAGGCAAATTAGCTCTGGCAGCCAAAACAACCAAATACTCCCATCTAAACGTGAATCGATTCTCAATTGCGGTACGGTTCTAGAAATAAAGCCCTCTATTTTCATACCACAAAATAATCAAATGCTAAATATACAGTTACTGTACACTGTTAACACATTTTTCAGTGACAACACGATTGTGGCATCAGTCTTCCATTTACACACAGGTGTTCGGAGACGTAGATAGCCAATTAGCACAGGTACATGTCTGCCTGTTTTCCGCAAACAAGCTCTGTAACATGGAAATATGGCCGTGTGGGAACCCTAACCCTATAAAAAGTGTAGTTATTTAACCTAACTATGGTTAGGTAAGCCTTTACCACAAACCGTATCGGTCGACCATCTTAATGATATCCGATTTCAAATCACTGATGTTATTGCTGTCCTAATAGAATTGCATGGAATCAGAGAAGAAAAAAATCTTTGGGTAGATTTGTCTTTCGTTTCAGGGCAATTTACATCTTTTTATTTATAAGTAACCATGTCAATGTCTTTTACAGTGGATTGCACCTGAAGATCACAGGTCTATCGGAGAATGGCACTGAACCAGGATGAAATAATAGAAGGAATGGAGATTAAAATGGAAGTGGAAGAAGAGGCAACCAATTCTGAAGTGCAGGTAGATGTTGCTGGCAGTGAAGAGGAGTCAGATAAAGCCTTGTCCAATAGTAACCCCCCAACACCTAAAAGGGGAAGGGGTAGGCCGCCCAAAAAGGGATCAGTCTCCAAGTCAGATAAATCCTTGTCTAATGGTAACCCCGTAACACCTAAAAGGGGAAGGGGTAGGCCGCCCAAAAAGGGATCAGTCTCCAAGTCAGATAAATCCTTGTCTAATGGTAACCCCGTAACACCTAAAAGGGGAAGGGGTAGGCCGCCCAAAATTGGATCTGTCTCCAAGTCAGATAATGCTTTGTCTAATTGTAACCCCGTAACACCTAAGAGAGGTAGGCCTAAAGGATCAGTGTTTATGAAAACCAAGATGCTGAAGGTGATCGGCCTCGCAGCGGCTTGCCTACCCCGAAAACCAGTTGACCCCTCCCCAAAGAAGCGTGGCCGGCCCAGTAAAGTTGAATCGATAAGGAAGATACTAACACCAGATGAGGAAGAAGAGCTAAAGAAACTGGAAAGCCAACTAAGGCCACTCGGAAGGCCGCGTATCTATCCACGCAAGGATTCTCCAGTCACTGAACCCAGGGGAAGAGGTCGCCCACGCAAGACTGAGGCTGCCACCAAGTCCCCCATCTATGATGGTCCCCCACGGAAAAGGGGCCGTCCCCCTGGTGCAGCAAACAAAGTTAAGAGGAAGGCAGAGCAGGATAAGGCCAACAGTGAACCTCCAGTCAAACGCTCCTTCCACGCCAAAGAAAAAAGCAAGGAAGCAGGATTTCCACCAGTGGAAGAAAGTGATCAGGAAGATGAAACCGGGTGGGTGGATCAAGAAAGTGAAAAGTGGAAGGTGGAATATAGAGAAGACCCCAAGAAGCCAGTTACCCCCAGTGACCCCACTAGCTTTCTCTGGGCTAGCCACATAACACCTAAGAGAGGTAGGCCTAAAGGATCGGTCTCCAAGTTACTGGCTAGCCACATAACACCTAGCCCTAAAGGATCGGTTTCCAAGTTACTGGGTAGCCCCATAACACCTAAGAGAGGTAGGCCTAAAGGATCGGTCTCCAAGTTACTGGCTAGCCACATAACACCTAGCCCTAAAGGATCGGTCTCCAAGTTAGTGGGTAGCCCCATAACACCTAAGAGAGGTAGGCCTAAAGGATCGGTCTCCAAGTTACTGGGTAGCCCTATAACACCTAAGAGAGGTAGGCCTAAAGGATCGGTCTCCAAGTTACTGGCTAGCCCCATAACACCTAAGAGAGGTAGGCCTAAAGGATCGGTCTCCAAGTTACTGGGTAGCCCCATAACACCAAACAGAGGTAGGCCTAAAGGATCGGTCTCCAAGTTACTGGGTAGCCCCATAACACCAAACAGAGGTAGGCCTAAAGGATCGGTCTCCAAGTTACTGGGTAGCCCCATAACACCCAACAGAGGTAGGCCTAAAGGATCGGTCTCCAAGTTACTGGGTAGCCCCATAACACCAAACAGAGGTAGGCCTAAAGGATCGGTCTCCAAGTTACTGGGTAGCCCCATAACACCAAACAGAGGTAGGCCTAAAGGATCGGTCTCCAAGTTACTGGGTAGCCCCATAACACCTAATAGAGGTAGGCCTAAAGGATCGGTCTCCAAGTTACTGGCTAGCCCCATAACACCAAACAGAGGTAGGCCTAAAGGATCGGTCTCCAAGTTAGGGGATAGCCCCATAACAGCTAACAGAGGTAGGCCTAAAGGATCGGTCTCCAAGTTAGGGGATAGCCCCATAACAGCTAACAGAGGTAGGCCTAAAGGATCGGTCTCCAAGTTAGGGGATAGCCCCATAACAGCTAACAGAGGTAGGCCTAAAGGATCGGTCTCCAAGTTAGGGGATAGCCCCACAACACCTAAGAGAGGTCGGCCGAAAGGATCCGTGTTTACGCAACTCAAGATGCTGAAGGAGACGGGCAAGCAGCTGCGAGGCCGACCTCGAGAAGTGGTTGACCTCTCCCTTGATAAGCATGGCCGGCCCAGTATAGTTCAATTGAAAAGGGGTAGGCCAAAGAAGATACTAACACCAGATGAGGAAGAAGAGCTAAAGAAACTGGAAAGCCAACTAAGGCCACTCGGAAGGCCGCGTATCTATCCACGCAAGGACTCTCCAGTCACTGAACCCAGGGGAAGAGGTCGCCCACGCAAGACTGAGGCTGCCACCAAGTCCCCCATCTATGATGGTCCCCCACGGAAAAGGGGCCGTCCCCCTGGTGCAGCAAACAAAGTTAAGAGGAAGGCAGAGCAGGATAAGGCCAACAGTGAACCTCCAGTCAAACGCTCCTTCCACACCAAAGAAAAAAGCAAGGAAGCAGGATTTCCACCAGTGGAAGAAAGTGATCAGGAAGATGAAACCGGGTGGGTGGATCAAGAAAGTGAAAAGTGGAAGGTGGAATATAGAGAAGACCCCAAGAAGCCAGTTACCCCCAGTGACCCCACTAGCTTTCTCTGGGCTAGCCACATAACACCTAAGAGAGGTAGGCCTAAAGGATCGGTCTCCAAGTTACTGGCTAGCCACATAACACCTAGCCCTAAAGGATCGGTCTCCAAGTTACTGGCTAGCCCCATAACACCTAACAGAGGTAGGCCTAAAGGATCGGTCTCCAAGTTACTGGCTAACCCCATAACACCTAACAGAGGTAGGCCGAAAGGATCCGTTTCCAAGTTAGGCGTTAGCCACATAACACCTAAGGGAGGTTGGCCTAAAGGATCAGTGTTTACACAACCCAAGATGCTGAAGGTGATGAGGAAGCCACTGCGTGGCCGGCCCAGTAAAGTTGAATCGATAAGGAAAATCCTAACACCCAAGGAGGAAGAGGATAGAAAGAAACTGGAAAGCCAACCAAGGCGGCCACTCGGAAGGCCACGTATCTATACACGCGATGATCCTCCAGTCACTGAACCTAGGGGAAGAGGTCGCCCACGCAAGACGGAGGATGCCACCAAGCCCCTCATTTATGATGGTCCCCCACGGAAAAGGGGCCGTCCCCCTGGTGCAGCAAACAAAGTTAAGAGGAAGGCAGAGCAGGATAAGGCCAACAGTGAACCTCCAGTCAAACGCTCCTTCCACTCCAAAGAAAAAACAGAGGAAGCAGGATTTCCACCAGTAGAAGAAAGTGATCAGGAAGATGAAACGGGGAGGGTGGATGAAGAAAATGAAACAGGGAAGAATATAGAGAAGTCACCAAGAAGCCAGTTACCCCCAGTGACTGTAATAGCTTTATCGGTGCCATAAGCAGGATGATGTTTGGCGACAGCCCAGCCAGCGACGGTACCCCTTTATCTAGTTTGTAAAGATGCGTGTGCCAATATAGCCTAATTTTTTATAGAAAACTACATGATCAGATGAGGGTGGCCTATTAGGGTGATCACTGTCATGAACATACACAGAAAAAAGATATACAACGCAGCATGTAAAGTGTTGGTCCCATGTTTCATGAGCTGAAATAAAAGATCCCAGACATTTTAAATACGCGTAAAAAGCAACTCAAATTGTGCAAAAGGTGTGCTTACATTCCTGTTAGTGAGCATTTCTCCTTTGCTAAGATGAATTCATCCACCAGACAGGTGTGCCATATCAAGAAGCTGATTAAACAGCATGGTCATTACACAGGTGCACCTTGTGCTGGGGACATAAAAGGCCACTAAAATGTGCGGTTTTGTCACACAAGTTGAGTGTGCAATTGGCATGTTGACTGCAGCAATGTTCACCAGAGCTATTGCCACAATTTAATTTTATCGATGGTAATTTGAATGCACAGAGATAGTGTGACAACATCCTGAGGCCCATTGTCGTGCCATTTATCTGCCGCCATCACCTCATGTTTCAGCATGAAAATGCACAGCCCCAAGTCGCAAAGAACTGTACACAATTCCTGGAAGCTGTAACTGTACCAGTTATTCCATGGCCGGCATACTCACCAGACATGTCACCCATTGAGCACATTTGGGATCCTCTGGATCAACAGCATGTTCCAGGTCCCGCCAATATCCAGCAACTTCACACAGCCATTGAAGAGGAGTGGGACAACATTCCACAGGCCACAATCAACAGCCTGATCAACTCTATACGAAGGAGATGTCACGCTGCATGAGACAAATACTGACTGGTTCTGAGCCACACCCCTGCTTTTTTTTTTTTTTAAAGGTATCTGTGACCAAAAGATGCATTTCTATTCCTAGTCATGTGAAATCCATAGATAAAAAAGGTCTAATTCATTTATTTCAATTGGACTAATTTCCTTATATTAACTGTACCTCTTGTTGAATTTTTATTTTTTGTTCAGTGTAGATATTGCATTCCCCTTTTTATGGGGTTAAAATGGTTATTGTTATCTGGACTGTGCAACTTTCAATTCAACATCCCTAAAAATGTATCCATTAAGACATACAGATATTCACTTTGAGGGTTTTGTTCACTAATATTATCCTTGTAGTTTTCTTATCAACATTACTCAGATCTTTAGGATTTAGACTTCTGTATTTTGTTGGCTGTTAGTCAAAAACCTACTTTTTGATAGCCTTATTAAGATGCTTTTGGGAAGGTTCTAAGTTCATAGTTAGAGCCATAGGATCCTATGGTTCTCATGAACGTAGCCTTGAAATGCTTTTGGAAAACTGGACCCAGAGGAGTAACATTTCAAACGGGGCAGCTTGTGTGAGATTTTTCTAGGTTAGTCTCAATTGAGTCTTCACCATTTTAGTCAAAATGTTCTACAATCATGTTATCGTCTGTCGGTGATATTTTAATGTCTGAGGGCAGTATGAATGAGTTGTTTTCAGTGACTAATTTGTGTAAGTTTACTGCAGTAAAATGTCAGACGTATTACATTTGATGGTTTTTAAATCTCAATAAAAAGCAAAAAGGTCCATTCTTCTGTTCTTATTCAGTACATGGCTTTCGAGTGTATCAAACATGTTTGAAAATCAGATTGTGGTCAGTTGGCTAATATCAGCTCATCCAGCCGCCCCTGGAGCTGTGTATGAGTAAAATACTTTGCTCAAGGGCACACCAGCAGGAGACGGTACCTGGGATTTGACACCAGCAGCCCTCTAGGTGACAGTCTGTCTACTCATGAGGATCAAAACATAACAGACTGCACATGTGCCGCAAAACCAACAACTGTCTAGCTACATTATTTCACAAATCAGTCATCAAGTTCAGCCAGCTAGCTATAGCCTCCCCTACAGCACTACTGCACTAAAATAAAGGCTCTTGGGATACTATTCTGCAGACCCCTGGCTGCCTCTCCATCTTGATCCATGTCGGGTCCAGACCTCGCTGCAATGTAGCATGCTGTCCACCTGACATTCCGTAATAAACTAGCTAGCTACATTTCAGGAGTTCCTTCTCAGTTGTGAAGTAACGTTAGCCAGCAGTTGGCTTGACGTAACGTTAAAATAGCTAATTTAGCTGTGAGAATTAGCTAGATTGCTGCAACTACACAAGGAGACCATTAAACCCTGGGTAACGTTAGTGCCACACTAACTGACGCAGTATTTTAACATCGAGTTTTGTGCAGTAACACACATTAGCTAGATAACGTTAACTCATCAAGCTAGCAACGGCCGTGGGCAGGTGAAAGTATATTTTAAAACCGTTTGAAATGTACAAGATATCCCCCAAACTGCACAATAACTATATTTTAGGTTCAACAGCACTACCCACCGTTACATAGACATCACTACTTGCGAAGAAAAGATTGACAGCTAGCTAAGATTAACTTAACATTACAGTAAATAGCTAGCCATAGTTATGCTAACTGGTAAACAACACTTGACTACTGTTAATGGCTAGCTAGCTGACACATTGAAGTAAGCTAGCTAGCTACTTTATTTTTTTTACCTGTGGTTGGACTGTTGTTGACAAGGAAAACATTCCCAATATCGCTCTCTAGACAGGCCAACAATGTGTTTAGAGGATCCTTTCCGATATGCCCTTGTTTCTCGTTCCTTCACTGAAACTCCTGTCCAGTGTGCGGTCCAGCCATCCACTCAGTTTGCTCGTGAAGTTCACGAAATGAAAGCGGCTAATTATAAAGGTCAACCGGATATTTTACATTGACAACCGGGGTAAATGCTTAGCTGTACGTATGAATGCAATGATTCCATGAGATAGACATCATATTTTGAAGCTATATAGCTAGCCTGAATCAATGGATCATTTATATTATTATTTAGGCCAATGCATGCTACATCTAAAAAGGGCAAGATTGCATATCAATGACATACCAATCCAAATGATATAGTAGCCGAAATACAAATTAGGCTTATCACAACATTTGTGGAAAATATAAATCTCACTAAATATGACTAAATATTAATAATAATATTTGACCTGTCCATATAAACCTTTTGGTCCCCACAGGCTCTTGCAAAAGCACATTTCATTTGGAAACTATACACAGAGTAATATTCTTTCCTTTAAAAAAAATCCCTCAAAATGTATTCATGCTCCTGATAGATTTGTATCAACATGCTAGAAGTTTTTGGTGCGGCAGGTAGCCTAGTGGTTAGAGCATTGGGCAAGTAACCAAAAAGCCGCAAGATCGAATCCCCGAGCTGATAAGGTAAAAATCTGTGTTCTTCCCCTGAACAAGGCAGTTAACCCACAGTTCCTAGGCTGTCATTTTAAGTAAGAATTTGTTCTTTACTGACTTGCCTAGTTTAGTAAAGGTAAAAAAGATCTCGTCCTCAATGAATGGGAATGCCTCTTGAATCTAATGTCGCACTTTCTGTAAATTCATATCCCTGCTAACAATAGGAACTAAAAAACGGTAGACCTCAAATTGACCTTATGCCAATTACTGAACTTGTTCCTATTTTTCGGTTTTAATGAGCAGGTACAATCGTGCAGGTACACCCCCCTCACACAAGACTGTAATGCTACTGACACAACATAGGCAACTATAGTACAGCGTTTCTCAACTTGTACTGTACCAGTGACGGTGAAACACTCCTTTTTTAACCAGCTCATGTTTAAGACAAATACAACATGTAAAAGCACCACTGGCGATACAACTTACCACTAACTGGGCCTCTGTTGCCTTCCTGTTGTGCAGTCTGTCTCTGCATCTTCTCTGCTGACAATGTCTGTCTGTCTGTCTGTCTGTCTCTGTCACTGTCTTTGCTTATTCTCCTTGTGTTCGTCTGTTATCACTCTGTCTGTCTGTCACTCCTACGTGTTAATTGCTATTAAATACAGTGCCTTTGGAAAGTATTCAGACCCCTTGACTTTTTCAAAAAAATGTAAGTTAGCATTATTCTAAAATTGATTAAATATAAATAAAAATCCTCAATGTACACACAATACCCCATAATGACAAAGTGAAAACAGGTTTTTAGAAATGTTTGTAAAATAAAAATTAAAAAAAAAACTGAAATACCTTATTTACATAAGTATTCAGCCCCTTTGCTATGAGACTTAAAATTGAGCTCAGGTGCATCCTGTTGCCATTGATCATCCTTGAGATGTTTCTACAACTTGATTGGAATCCGCCTGTGGTAAATTCAATTGATTGTACATGATTTGGAAAGGCACACACTTGTCTATGTAAGGTCTCACAGTTGGCTGTGCATGTCAGAGCAAAAACCAAGCCATGATGTCGAAGGAATTGTCCGTAGAGCTCAGAGACAGGATTGTGTCGAGGCACAGATCTGGGGAAGGGTACCAAAAATGTCTGCAGCATTGAAGGTCCCCAAGAACACTGTGGCTTCCATCATTCTTAATTGGAAGAAGGTTAGAACCACCTAGACTCTTCCTAGAGCTGGCCGCCCGGCCAAACTGAGCAATCGGGGGAGAAGGGCCTTGACAGGGAGGTGATAAAGAACCTGATGGTCACTCTGACAGAGCTCTAGAGTTCTTCTGTGGAGATGGGAGAACCTTCCAGAAGGACAACCATCTCTGCAGCACTCCACCAATCAGGCCTTTATGGTAGAGTGGCCAGATGGAAATGACTCCTCAGTAAAAGGCACATGACAGCCCGCTTGGCATTTGCCAAAAGGCACCTAAAGACTCTCAGACTGTGAGAAACAAGAATCTCTGGTCTGATGAAACCATGTTTGAACTCTTTGGCCTGAATGCCAAGCGTCACGTCTGGAGGAAACCTGGCACCATCCCTACGGTGAAGCTCCAGAGCGCTCAGGACCTCAGACTGGGGCGAAGGTTCACCTTCCAAAGGGACAACAACCCTAAGCACACAGCCAAGACAACGCAGGAGTGGTTTCGGGATAAGTCTTTGAATGTCCTTGATTGGCCCAGCCAGAGCCCAGACTTCAACCATATTCAACATCTCTGGAGAGACCTGAAAATAGCTGTGCAGCAACGCTCCCCATCCAACCTGACAGAGCTTGAGAGGATCTGCAGAGAAGAATGGGAGTAACTCCCCAAATATAGGTGTGCCAAGCTTGTAGCATTATACTCAAGAAGACTCAAAGCTGTAATCACTGCCAAAGGTGCTTCAACAAAGTACTGAGTAAAGGGTCTGAATATTTATGTAAATGTGATATATATATATATATATATATATATATATATATATATATATATATATATATATATATATATATATATATATATATATATATATATATATATATATACACACTACCGTTCAAAAGTTTGGGGTCACTTAGAAATGTCCTTGTTTTTGAAAGAAAAGCTCTTTTTTTTGTCCATTAAAATAAAAATACAGTGTAGACATTGTTAATGTTGTAAGTGACTATTGTAGCTGGAAATGGCAGATTTTTTATGGAATATCTACATAGGCATAGAGGCTCAATATCAGCAACCATCACTCCTGTGTTCCAATGGCATGTTGTGTTAGCTAATACAAGTTTATCATTTTAAAAGGCTAATTGTTCATTAGAAAACCATTTTGCAATTATGTTAGCACAGCTGAAAACTTGTCTGATTAAAGAAGCAATAAAACTGGCCTTCTTTAGACTAGTTGAGTATCTGGAGCATCAGCATTTGTGGGTTCGATTACAGGCTCAAAATGGCCAGAAACAAAGTACTTTCTTCTGAAACTTGTCAGTCTATTCTTGTTCTGAGAAATGAAGGCTATTCCTTGCGAGAAATTGACAAGAAACTGAAGATCTTGTACAACGCTGTGTACTACTCCCTTCACAGAACAGCTCAAACTGGCTCTAACCAGAATAGAAAGAGGAATGGGAGGTCCCGGGGCACACTGAGAAATAGGACAAGTACATTAGAGTGTCTAGTTTGAGAAACAGACACCTCACAAGTCCTCAACTGGCAGCTTCATTAAATAGTACCCGCAAAACACCAGTCTGAATGTCAACAGTGAAGAGGCGACTCCGGGATGCTGGCTTTCTAGGCAGTGTTCCTCTGTGCAGTGTCTGTTCTTTTGCCAATCTTAATCTTTTCTTTTTATTGGCCAGTCTAAGATATGGCTTTTTTCTGTGCAACTCTGCCTAAAGACATGGATGTCGAATAAGGCAGCCCCCCGCAACTCTCTGATTCAGAGGGGTTGGGTTAAATGCGGAAGACACATTTCAGTTGGAGGCATTCAGTTGTTCAACTGAATAGGTACCCCCTCTCCCCTACTGTATTTCAAGGATAATTGCATGTCACATGATCGAGCGAGAAAATACATAAAATCTTTGAAACAGTATCTAGTACAATATAATGCATGATCTAGATTATATACAAAATGCACTAATGCAGACAGAAAAATATAATAAATTATTGCTTTTACATATACCATGTGAACATTTTCTCAGAATAAATAACACAGGATTGTAATAGAAAAGTGAGCTATTGAGACCACTAGATGGCGGTATCGAACACCAATAAGATGTAATATACAAGTTACAGAAAACACTTCAATAACAATTCTTCATTCATTCCTGATGGGTGGAGAGTTTTTAAATATAACATCCACCTGCATTCTGTCTGGAGAAGACTAAATTCAAGATTACCACCCCTACTGAACATTGTATCGCCTGTATAGGGGTTCTGTGTCAGTAGCTAGGTTTCCATCCAATTGGCGACAGATTTTCATGCGAATATGATAAAATATGCGCATTTTCCCAGCAATCGATTACATGCACATAATAATGCGATTGTGTATAGACAGATATATATAATAGTTCGATTAAAACGTTTACATGATTTGCAAGAAGAACGATCCTCTTACACTTACATGGACACATCTGAAATCGGGTTAACTGATGGCACTGATAAATGCAGAAAATCGCCAATCAAAATAAACGTTCAAGTACAAGGAACATGTTATTTTTGGGAAGATTATTTGATTCGGATTTCTGATTTATAACGTGTGTATTTGAAAACTACTTCTACTACGCCTACATTCAGTAGTTCCGAGATAAAGAGAGGCTCGCTCGGCTGCTGGGACATGCGCAGATCAGATACACCGCTGGAACGCCGACCAAGGTGTTCTTACGATCTTAACGATCCTAACGATACGTACATTCAACCTTTTGGCAGCTATCTGGATCCATAGTGGAGAGCCGCAGCGCTGCTTCTCTCCAACAGCACCATGGGGAGTCGTGCTGGGCATGGACATAATACATATTTTGGGCCTGTGACTTTCGCAAAGTGGGCGCTGCTTATCATGGGGCGGCATCAGCGCGCTGCTTAATAGCTAATATGCAACTGGGTGAGAAGTGTTAATTGTTTTGGGGGCAGAATTATGTGAGAGATTCTTGGAAGTGCGTCTTGGTCAGTTTAACGCGGAAAATGACGTTCTCGTCAATCTACCGATCTAGGCGGCCACTATGACAACTAGTATAGCCATGTCAGTAAATGACTGCTGTCTGAACACACAAATCCAATTTGATCACTTTTAACTTGCTGTTTGGACAGTCAGTATTCCAAAACAGATTTGAAGAAGAAAATAAACTGATTTGGGCATTAAGGTCTGCAGTGTGAACAAGGCTTTATTGCAACTAGCATGTGCATCTCTGGTTATAATTGTATAATCATCAATTGGCTACTTAGATACATTCTTGTAGTAAAATTAAATGCTACAAATACAACATTTTGCACTATAATGTTGTTTTCTATCATTAATTTCTCATAAATTACACAATGTGTTCACAGGAAGAAAAAAACCTACAATCTCTACATAAGATTAGGAAAATATAACATTCCTACAAACCCTAAAGGATTTCTTTCTGGAAGTGTATGATTTGGGCTCATTGCAAATGATAATAGACAGCAGATATTGTACAATAATGTTCAGCCTTTGATCCACACAGAAACCTTCCTCATCCCTCTGTATTAATAAAAGTCGAATGTTCTTCTGGGATTTCTTTGCTAAACATTCTGAAATATTTACGTATATTGCAAATAAAATATTAATATATAATCCATTAGTGGTTAGTTGAAGGTTATTGATCAATGTCAAGTAGGAGTATGCTTACGTATGTACTATAATATGGTTAATAAATACTGTATAAAATCTAGTTATGTTCATGGACCTCAACACCACATCAATATATCTATTATGTCTTGATCCCCCTCAGGCAGTGCCATGTAAAACTTGTGATGTTTTGTTTTTTGAGGCCAATGTACACTATCTTTATGTGTATACATATGACAAACATTCATGTATTACCTATTTTCGAGAAACGGGACCATAATGTAATTCTAGGTGACAAAGGGGTAATATATATTGCGCTGAACCCTGTTTTAAATTAGAGCAAATGATCAAGCAAGTTAGTGGTTCACTATGTCATGTGTTAAGAACATATGAACCTATAAGAGCCTATCTCTTGGACTTCAATGGAGAAAACCCATTGAAAGCATTGAAAGTGATTTTTAGTCCAATAGGAATCCGGGAAACCGATCCACGAAGTTGCAATATTGTATGGCATTAGTGGGGTATCAAAATAATATTACACATTTTTTCACATGGTAAACAAACCTTGTATTGTGCCTGTAAATCCAGACGATGTTTAAATAAAACATAAATTGTGAATTATGTATTACAAATCACCTCTCTGTACAATTACAGCTGGTGTCCAGTGCCAAACAGTGACATTTAGAGAATTTAAATGAAAAGTACAATTTCTATACAAAAAGTAGAGGCAATTCTCCCTCGAGTTTGGCTTGCTTGAATAACCCACTCGATCCTCAGCTTATCTTTCTGAAAAGAGAAACGTTGAACAACAAATTAGTATAATGAGCCGATTTATTTTGATCCATGTGACAAACTGATAACATATATAGTACACATCCCTGAACTTAAAGGTGCACATATTCTGCACAAGGTTAGGATACCTATGACATAGATAGAACACTGATAGAACTGTTGAAAATATAAGCACCTATACAGTAAAGCCATACACTGAGATATTTTCTATATATTTATACATGGCTCTGATTCACAGGGAACAGATGACATACAGTATAGAACAAACAGTACACTCACTTCCTCTTTCGTTGGAGGTAAATATGAACCAGCCAATGAGAAATCAAAGGCCAGACTGTAGCAAACACCACGGTGGTAGGAGACAGGTGCAAAGGCCACCACGAAGGACTCTGGAAAACCAAAAAAGACAACTTGGATTTCTCTCAACCATGCTGACATTAAAGAGTAGACTTCTCTTGTTTAGCATTACACATTTTTAAACACCTCCTCTTTCGTGTATACGTTTTAAGATATTCAATTAAAAATAACTGTATGATTCTGGCATTGTGAATACAGTATGATTCTGGCATTGTGAATACAGTATGATTCTGGCATTGTGAATACTATTATTTTAAACTATTATTTAATAGTTAGACAGAAGATTGAAAACTTTATTCCTTATGCTTTATTTTTTGAATGTCTTTTTTTTGCCATTTATGAATGTGTTATTCAATGCGTTTCTATGGGCTATAGTAATAAAGGCCAAAATCAATATTTTTTTCAAATATTTTTTTTTATATATATTTGTTTTATACCTGAAGGGGTCGTCAAATTCAAAATCAAATAGCTAAATGATCCATGGTATGACAATCTTAAAACATATGTCAGCTTAGACTTCTAAGAATTAATACACTGAACAAAAATATAAACACAACATGTAAAGTGATGGAATAAAAGACCCCAGAAATGTTCCATACGCACAAACAGCTTATTTCACTCACATTTTATGCACAATTTTGTTTACATCCCTGTTAGTGAGCATTTCTCCTTTCCCAAGATAATCTATCCACCTGACAGGTGTGGCATATCAAGAAACTGATTAAACAGCATGGTCATTACACAGATGCACCTTGTGCTGGGGACAAAAAAATACCACTCTAAAATGTGCAGTTTTGACACACAACACAATGCCACAGATGTCTCAAACTTTTAGGGAGCATGAAATTGTCATACTGACTGCAGAAATGTGCAACAGAGCTGTAGTCAGAGAATTTTATGTTAATTTCTCTGCCATAAACCGCCTCCAATGTTGTTTTAGAGAATTTGGCAGTACGTCCAACTGGCCTCGCACCCTCAGACCACGTGTATGGCTGATGTCATTGTTGTGAACAGAGTGCCCCATGGTGGCGGTGGGGTTATGGCATGGGCAGGCATAAGCTATGGACAACGAACACAATTTCATTCTATCGATGGCAATTTAAATGCACAGAGATACCGTGACGAGATCCAGAGGCCCATTGTGAGATCCAGAGGCCCATTTTTTTTAAAGGTATCTGTGACTAACAGACACATATCTGTTTAAAAAAAAAATATATATATATATTTTATTGAATATTAAAACATACAATCTACCTGCAGTGAAGCCGTTCAACATTTACATTACATTCAGTCATCTAGCAGACTCCCATCCAGAGAGACCCACAGGAACAACCAGGTTCAAGCAACCCACCCAAGGGCACGTTAACAGATCTCCCACCATGTCAAATCGGGGACCCGATCCAGGGACCTATTGGCCACCGGCCCAAGCTCCCAATTGGTAGGCCACCAACCAACAGTCATGTGAAAGCCATAGAGTAGGGACTAATGAATTTATTTTAATTGACAGAATTTCCTTACATGATCTGTAACTCAGTAAAATCTTTGAAATTGTTGTATGTTGCTTTTATATTTTTGTTCAGTATCGTTAGACAGAAGCACATACCTTTCTTGCTAGGGATAAGGAGCCATCTTGTCTAGCCTGAGAAAGTGATCTAGTCTGAAAATGAACACACACAAAATGTAGACTATGGTGGTCTCACTTATGATTCAGATAGAATTTTAGACTGTACTGTGATAGTTTTATAAAAAATAAAAAGTACTGTTTTATCTCTGGTTTTTAGACCGGGGTCTCACCTGTAATGTGGTCAGGGCCTCCAGAGTGTTAAGCCTCTGAAGCACGTTAGCCATGTCCTCCTGCAGCCTGGTTAGCGCCATGGCGATGTGCTCATTAAGGTTACCACTGGCAACAGCCTCAGTCCTGTTCTGCATAACCCAGCCCTCTGCAGCATTTCCACTGGTAAAAAGCTGTGACCCGCAACCTAGCCCCGATGACCTGGAACCTATACCACAAACAATGGGCAGTGAGCCAGCATCGCTCTATGGACTTCATGGCCTGTAGTTACAAAACGTCACACGCGTCTTGGAGTAGAAGTGCTGATCTAGGATCAGTTTGGCCTTTTAGAACAAAAAACATGGACCGGGTGGAGCTGATCCTCGATAAGCACTTCAACTCTGAGACGCTATATGAATAAAAGCCCAGAAGCACAGGAAAAAGGTTTCAAGTCAATCAAGGGATCAAATGCTATTGATTTATACTTTTTTTCATGATTTCTTTTAAACAGTAAGACCATACAGACCCCACCTATTCCACTCATTGACCAGCAACTGTCACGTCGTTCTGTATGAAGCCCCTCCCTGTGAGGGGAGTCTTCCTGGAGACTCAGGTCCTCATCCAGGTTCTCTCCCTGAAGACTCCTCCTCTTAGCTTGACTTGCCCTTGTCCCGGAGGAGTGTACCCTGGGTATTCCCGATTCCTGTGAAGACAACCAATCAAAATCACACAGAGATGGCCAATGGGAGCGCTCCTTTTGCATTGTCATTACTCAAAACAAAATCAATACAATAAATAGAAGGGCGGGAGCGAGTTCTGATTTACTGGAGCAAACACACAACATTTCTTAAGAAAGACCTTCTTACCTCCTCCATGGCTAAATGTTCCATTGAGTCACAGAATTCCTCATTGTCCGAGTCGTTGACTCGAAGACGCTCTGTGTGGAGGGGACGAAGCACACCACATCTTTGTCAGATTATTGACAAATCAAGCATTGATCTGCATATATTAAGTGTACAGATCCAGTCCTTGAGGGCCACAGACCTGCAGATTTCCTTTTTTACTAGGGACTGATTCTACCTGGTGTGTTCTCTACAGCCAATCAGTAACATGAAGAAATTAAAACCAGCAGGACTGCGGAACTCGAGGGCCTGAGCTGTTAACCCCTGGATAGATCCATGCTTAATGAAAGCACTTCCACGGGAAGATGTTTTGGGTTGCGGGTGCTGTCGACAGGGGGTAGACCCCTGGAACACGGTTGGAGAGCCTACAGAATGAAATGTGTTCTTATAAGCCCGGTCATTGCGCAATCGCGTGTGAAAACAGAGTTTTGAAAGGCCACTATTGAAAAAAGAGGATCCCAGCTTTCTCGTCCTGCTATATTTATCGCTCAATTCTTAAAATGAAGCATATTTAATCTGCTTTACAACCGGTGTAGCCTACCTGGCATTCATAGGCGGCGTGGGAGTTTCAAGTTTGGGGAAGATCAATTTCATCATAAAAATTCACCTTTATAGTAACGCGTTCCATGCATCATCACATTTGCAGACTTATGTAAGATAGCCTACTATTCATAATGTGATGAGTAGATTGCATAGTCATAATTTAGGCTAATAATATAACTCAATCACTGTTCGCCAAAAAATTTGTTCAAAGCATGGCTGAATGCATACAGCGTAGAGTAGACCTAGGCTATATCAGATATGTTTCTTCTTTTTTTTGCACAGGAACCCTGTGGTCTAAACACATTTCATGCAATTCTACTACACTTTATGACAGGACACATTAGCGGAATCTTTTTTTAATATGACAAATTACAGGCCAGCCTACTCTGCTGCAGCCGAGACCCGTCATTCAGGGCAGGTTTGAGCCCCACATTGGGGCTTTCCTGTTTTGCATGTTATTTTGGCATTTTGTGTTTTTGGTTTCCTTTAGTAAAAGACAGCTCCAAAATGCAGGTTTATCAGCCTAGCTCAGTGCAATGAATGTATTGTTTAGTGTTGTGTTGTGTAGTGGCATTCGCTGCCATGCATCGCACATATATATATTTTTTCCCCCACAAAGATTTACATGCTAAAATCTCCACTGCTGCAGACACTGACAAACATATCAATAAATACTACGTTGTCCAAAAAAATAGGCCTATGAGGGGGAGACACAAATAGAAGGAGAGGCACAAATAGTCCCGTGTGGCTCAGTTGGTAGAGCATGGCGCTTGCAACACCAGGGTTGTGGGTTCATTCCCCACGGGGGGACCAGGATGAATATGTATGAACTTTCCAATTTGTAAGTCGCTCTGGATAAGAGCGTCTGCTAAATGACTTAAATGTAAATAGAATATGACGTCCATCTAAACCGGAGGAGGAAATTATTGTCCAAAAACAAACGTTAAAGTAACACTGACCCAACAATGATAAATAGTAAATATCTGCAATGCGCATTCACGTGTTATTTCATAGTTTTGATGTCTTCACTATTATTCTACAATGTAGAAAACAAAGCAGAGCTCATGCCTTTCATGAGACTTTATTCAAATCCTCATTAGAGTTGCATCATGCAGCCTTAGAATGTATTAAAAATTTAAACATATAGCCTAACGTTTGTATCCCAACTGAAGTTGCATAAATAACTCTAAATTAAGCATATAGGAGGACCTGTTTCTTTGTTAACAGTTCAACACAGAATAGCCGCATATGCTCACTCCCTCTGAAATAGTTTGTGAAAATATATTTTATTTTTCATTCAGCTATGTTCAATTGTATTCTTCATACAATAAAATAATATTTTAAAAATGCCACAGAATTCTAAGCAAATCTTGGCTGCTAAATTAACTAGTGTAGCCCACAGCCATTTGGCATAGCCAGATCAGGGCCTAACATAAGGACAACTCAGAATATGCTGTTCTGTTCTTCTGAAATAGACTACATTTTCTTCATATCATGTTTAATTTTTATTTAACTTTTATTTAACTAGGCAAGTCAGTTAAGAACAAAGTCTTATTTACAATGACGACCTAGGAACAGTGCCTTGTTCAGGGGCAGAACGACATATTTTTACCTCGTCAGCTCGGGGATTTGATCTAGCAAACTTTCGGTTACTGGCCCAATGCTCTAACCAGTAGGCTACCTGCTGACCTGTCTAAAATAAATAATGGATTTATTGTGAAGGTGTAGGCTATATTAAATTGATTTATTATACTTTTAAAAATGTAGATGTTCCAAAGGTCTGCATCAGTGGCATGTAGGCTATGTGTGAAAGCCAGGAGATGCTAAATGTGTTTATGTTAATTAACGGACAATTACCGTGAGACCAGCTGTTGTCTGCATCACAATTACCGGCTGACAAAATGTCATGACCGCCACAGCCCTAGTTTCGTCTCTCCTACAGGTGCTCTCAAATACAGTACCTACAGTTGGGTCCTACTAACTAACTAACCCACCTACTGGAGGTGGTGCTTACCACCGAGGTGTCTGTTCAGATGCCTGTAGCGGTTCTCCGGTAGGGGATCTTTGGAGTAGGCCAGTTCCTCTTCCTCCACCTCACTGTTGAGGGAGCTCTGTGTCCCGTTGGTCATGGAGGAGACGCTGGGCTCCACACTGCCGTTGGACGAGCTGACCTCTGACCTCCACCTGCGGTCCTTCACCCTGAGCAGATTCATGTCAGGGCCTGGGGACTTCCTCTCTGACGGACAGTATGACAATTAGTGTCATGTTAATAAGAATATTATAGTTAAAAACCTGACATGACACAACACTGACATAACAATGGTCCTCCCGGTCCTTTGTTTCATAGTGATATAGAGCGGTTATGGTTTGAATTGTGACAAACTGATATAACCACGGCCCAGGGACATTTTATCTCTGAAATAAAAGTCCTGAAGTCTCTTTTATGGTAACATACAAAGCCATGTCAAATTCAGTCCTCATCTTTCACTTGAACTGCTTTATAGTTACCCATAGTTATAGCACTGTCGTAAGTATAACCATGTTTGGCTTGTTAATACGTTATGCTACATAGTATTCATAACTAAGTTGTTGTGTAGAGAAACAGCTCAAAATGTGTACTATTTGTGGTACCTCTCTCCTCCTCCGCTTCATCATCTGCATCTTCCTCCTCATCACTGTCCACTTTCTCCTCCTCCTTCTCCACCTTCTCCTCTTCCTCCTCCTCATCACTGTCCACTTTCCCCTCCTCCTCCTCCTCCTCCAAATCAGTGCTTTTGCTTTCCTCTTTGCTTTCCTCCTTGTCAATCATAGTCATGCCATTTATTTTGCTTTCTGGGACTTTGGTTTGAATATCCTTCCAGATTTCCAGACTCCCAAAGCCTGAGCAGTGCAATAAAATGTACAAGACACCTTATTATAACCTCTTTATAATTATAATGAGCTACTCTAGATAACACGGACTGTATCTACTCTAGATAACACCGACTGTATCTACTCTAGATAACACAGACTGCATCTACTCTAGATAACACAGACTGCATCTACTCTAGATAACACCGACTGCATCTACTCTAGATAACACCGACTGCATCTACTCTAGATAACACAGACTGCATCTACTCTAGATAACACCGACTGCATCTACTCTAGATAACACCGACTGCATCTACTCTAGATAACACAGACTGCATCTACTCTAGATAACACAGACTGCATCTACTCTAGATAACACCGACTGCATCTACTCTAGATAACACCGACTGCATCTACTCTAGATAACACAGACTGCATCTACTCTAGATAACACGGACTGTATCTAGATAACACTGACTGTATCTACTCTAGATAACACAGACTGCATCTACTCTAGATAACACAGACTGCATCTACTCTAGATAACACCGACTGCATCTACTCTAGATAACACCGACTGCATCTACTCTAGATAACACCGACTGCATCTACTCTAGATAACACCGACTGCATCTACTCTAGATAACACCGACTGCATCTACATTACCACAACATTTAGCAGTCTATGCATCACAACCACCGTTCACAAAGCTCAGCACAAGTAACACAACGACACAGCTAACACCAACAGGCTGCTATTTATTAGCAACAGACTTTTCTACTAGTGAGACAAAACCAGACACTTTCAAAGATAAAAAACAACCAATCAACCACGCCACAAAACACAACAAAATTAGGTTCTCTACTCATCCAGCCGTCAACATCTTTGCACTTATTTCCTTAAAGGGATAGTTCACCAAAATGTCAAATTGAAGTCAACTTATGGATACCTTTAGGTTTGCTGTTTAGCGCAGGATAACAGGAGTCCTGCTTGCACCATGCAATCAATTATGCTAATGCTAAACTATAGCTACTGTAAGTAGACAAACTCATATCATATATCACCGATTCTTGGGTCCATAGACTACTTTCTAGTTTTCCATAATATGAGGTAAATGGGTCATTTGGATCAACTATCCCTTTAATTGTCGCCATAGACAACAGTCCACTCATCATCTCTCTACCTTCATCAGAACTGATTGCTGATTACAAGGTGAGGATGACTGACAGGAGTTCACTGTGGACCCTTGGCGAATGGAGTTTAGGACCAACTCTACCACACAAACACTTGCCTTCCATCTTTGGTTTGTGGATATACCCCTTTTGCATCTGCATTTCTACTGAGCAAAAAGACAAAAAGGCGACTATGAAATATCGGTCCAAAGGCCTTCTCTGCTAGTAGCAAGGAAAGGTTAACATAAGCAAGAGATCGATCTTCCTCAGAGCTAAACCCTCCATTACTTGAGATGGAACAATCTTCCTCAGAGCTAAACCCTCCATTACTTGAGGTGGAATAATCTTCCTCAGAGCTAAACCCTCCATTACTTGAGGTGGAATAATCTTCCTCAGAGCTAAACCCTCCATTACTTGAGGTGGAATAATCTTCCTCAGAGCTAAACCCTCCATTACTTGAGGTGGAATAATCTTCCTCAGAGCTAAACCCTCCATTACTTGAGGTGGAACAATCTTCCTCAGAGCTAAACCCTCCATTACTTGAGGTGGAACAATCTTCCTCAGAGCTAAACCCTCCATTACTTGAGGTGGAATAATCTTCCTCAGAGCTAAACCCTCCATTACTTGAGGTGGAACAATCTTCCTCAGAGCTAAACCCTCCATTACTTGAGGTGGAATAATCTCCTTCTGTGTGAATTTATTGACTGTTTAGTGACTATTTATAGACTATGAGAGTGGTTAATTAATAATAAATAAACACATAAATCATTGAACAATTGTACTCCTAGATGTGTTGGGGTTATCGTATTGTTGTGTTCAGTCAAACTGAGGTGTGTAGTTCTGCAGTGCTCAAAACAGCATCCATTTTGACCAGGCACCTGCAGCTGCTGCGAAAGGCCTGCTGTAGGCCCTCTTGTCCTCCTCCTTCTCTTCCTCCACTCCTCCCTCCACTTCTTCGAAGAAATACCCCCCAAGAGCCTCCAGCAGATCAGACACCTCCTCTGTGACTGGAAGAGTCTCCAGAATCTTCCAGAAATGTGATTGTTAGTATATTGGTGTTTCAATATAGAGTAAATGTGGTTTCATCAATTTAATGAAACAGAAATGTATCTGCCTGGAGGGTAAAACAATAGTACATGTATGCAGTTGCTTCCTCTTCTTTTATTTATTCAAGATGACATAGTAAAAATGCTTACCAGCTGAATGTCATTGACGTACGCTTGCATGGCTTCCTCCTTTGACATATTCCCCAGTGAGTTCCATGCGTCCCTAGCAACAAACAATGTTTGGGTCTCATATGAACTCGGGGTGACAAAAGAAATGCTGCATAACCTCAATAATGTTGAGACAGACTAACAACATACTTTTTCTCAGAGTTGGGATTTCATTATGAATCCATGGATCCATGCAAGATATGCATTACATAGGGCCTTGAGATAACCAGGAAGAACTCTGGGAACTATTGTAAACACAGTATCAGATATTTGAAATAAAATCTCTCAGAATTTGGTCTGATCATACAGCAAACAAAAATTAGCAGGTTTTAACAGTTGAAATGCATTTTTATGGCTAATAAATCTGTTATTGTGCAGCAATAAGATGGTAATATGGTATATTACACATTTTGCAGTGGGTAGTTTGATTGAATGACTCATATTCCATGCAATATAGAATAAATATGGTTATTCTGCTTTGTGGCTTAAGCATATCCATAATATCCCAGTTCAAATGATTCAGTAATATTCCTTAATCGCGAAAACTTTTACCTTGAAGCAAAAACACGACCCATTTTTCGACTTTTCATTTGTCTTCTCCTCGCTGTGCCATTCTTCTGCTATCTTATCAACATTTCAAAGGGTTGCTTCCCTAAGCAGAGCTTTCAGAAGTGCTCTTGCTGTATGCTGGCATATCTCGTACATGTCTCAGTACTGAAGGCATGCAGTATTTTTATTTTTATAACATGCGGTAAATTCTCTTTCATCTGATTTGATAACCTATTGCTAGAACAACACCCTTCACCAGGGTCACCAGGGTCGTGTTCAGTAGGCACAAAATGGAAGAAAGCGCTCCAAAACGGAGTGAAGCGGGGAGGTTCTATACTATCTGAACATGTCCAAAAAGAAACACTCATTTTCAGGTTTTCTGTTACAAAACATTTTGCTACAGTGTGCGCTAATGAACACGACCCAGTCCTTAAACATAATTTACCACTTGGCTTTGCCTGCAGTGTCCCAGTATCCTGTGGGTCTTGGAATATTACATGGCCCAAGCGCAGCCTGCTTGTAGTAACTATAAAACATGAGCATCATGCCATCCGCCGGCTGATATGGACCTATAGGAGAGCAAATAAGGATAGGAGAGGGGAACAAAGAAGATAATTCAGGAAGTTTGATGATTTACATGATACTTTGAATTATTGTTACATTGCAGCCGATAGTCAATGCAGCAATTACCATGAGCTCACTGCAACTGACAATACAAATGTGTGTCCTCAGAAGGTATAAATAGACTTTTTAATAGACTATTTTAAATTCAACGCTTTAATGGTTGAATCTGCTCATCTTCAGCTCTAAAGACACAATCTGTCATTTCAACAGCCTATAGGCTACCCTGCCTACAGAGCTATGCAAGGACTGACTGTCCATGAGATTAGCATGATATTGGCTGTTTGTTTACAAACACTCACTCATACGACAACACCAACATAAACAATATAGGAGTAGCCTAATACAACTGTATCGAACAGTAAAACAGTTAAGCTGATAAGGCAGTTATATTATTTCAGAACAGCAAACTTCTTACAGTGTGCCTTTTAAGAGCCAACCAAAACAGGCGATATCTAAGACAGAGAATATAGGCCAATCACCTCTAACAAGCAGGTACCAAATTAAAACGGTGGCAACAGAGTGAGCTCTAATGGTGCTCATTCAGACATAGGCTACACAAGCTAGGCTTACTGCTAAATGGGCTACTCAGTCGCAGGACATGGCCCACAGTTCAGTGGCCGATTTGATGTATAGGCTAGTGTAGTTATTAGTGGATAATTAGCCTACCATCTTCGGGTAAACTCCGTATCACTCGCACTGCGGCATCAAATCGGGACTCGAGCTCGTCTTCTTCGGCGTGTTCCATTGTTTTGTCACAACCAGGATGACAGGCGGAGAATCGTCACGTCTTTTAAAGAGATTTAACATTCGGTCACCTCTGTGACAACAAAGTTGCATGGCAGCAATAATGTAAAATGAAAATGTTCCCAACAGGCTTTCATAATGTGTCATTGAAATCAACGGGCCTAATTAAATACCCACGGCACTCGTAAAGGGTACCGTATTATGGATACTATAAACTACATGCATAATAGGCTTGTTATCTTATTTTCGCCTGAGGAATTTATTAAGCTATTTAGTTGTTGCATAAACATTGTCAACATGTTATATCCATATGTTCAAATCAGAGTGAATGTTAAAAAAAAGAACCAAATCGATAGAAGGTTACGTTTAAGAAACTCACCCTATGCATGTCTCTGGATGGATTAAACCCACTGCTGTCTACATATAGCCTGCTGGCTGCAACCAGGCTGACTGTTCCGATAGCGACCTCTCAAATTCGGTCCAACCGAACACGACGAAACATATGATTCCCAAAGTTGCTATGGGAGTTGTAGTGTCTTTTGACCACGAATTACACAATGAACCAATGGGTTTCCTTTAGGATTCCTACAAGGCCCAGAATTCTCTTAATGTGGGATTTAATATGGGAGATAGTGGTGACTGGGACAACATTTTGTCTACCTTTTTAAAAAGCATATATATATTAGACACACACGCGCGAGGACAAAATCTTAAAATGTAGCATATAGATTGCAGCAAAAGCTGCGCGCCATCAGTGGTACACTGGCTACCTTGTGTCACTAGACCCGATCCCTCTTGATCAGCTCTGGGTTCAACAAGCCACAATCGCACTGAAAATCAATTGATCCACGACTAATCGATGTAGTATCTGAACCAATCACAGTTGACAACGAGTCCAGAGCACGGTAAAATGTAACAGTGATCAAATCGAGGCCAGAAATCCCACAATACCAGGCGGGGGAGCCCCTTTCACACCACACCAAAAGCATCATCGCTTTGCCTCATTGAAAGGAAAGGGAGGAGAGAAATGCAGAGGGATGTAAGATGGCAGAGCTACAAATGTTGCTAGAGGAAGAAATTCCGGCCGGTAAACGAGCGCTTGTGGAAAGCTACCAAAATCTATCGAGGGTTGCAGAATACTGTGAAAACAATTATGTACAGGTAAGGAAAAATAAACCGCTGATAAAATGTTGAGTTATATGCGGAATTCGTCGGATTTGTAGCCTGGGGTTCAAGAACTGAGTGAAACCGGGGACAGGAAATGTTTCTTCCAGACCGCTAGACAGATATCTAAACCACGAAATTGGCTTTTGGCAATGTAAAAAAATAAATAAAAAGGCGACCTAATCATTATATGCTTAAAGCTGGTTACCATCTCGAGCTCTATTTTCATATAAGAGCATTGTTCGGGTGATTGACCACTCTTGCGACTATTCTTCACCAGCCATTTGATATCAATTTACAAAGCTATTGGAGACTATTCAGAGGGTGTGTCGTTGTTATGACCAAGGCTTGTCACTGACTGCATTCTCGTTGATAGGTAGGCTATCGAATAGGCCAAATTATTTTATTCGTTTCATCATTATACAACCAGGACTCAGGGGTAGACGTAACATAGTAAACGTAAATCAGGGATCCCATCCATTAGTAGTTCACGTAGTTTACGTTACGTATCATCCATATCGTTACGTATGGTATGCATATCATCCATTTCGTAAGATATGCTACGATTTACAATTCGTTTAATATGCTACGAATTACAATTTGTACAATAGGTTATGAATTGCAATTAGACAATAGGTTATGAATTGCAATTTGTTCAATATGTTACGAATTGCAATTATACAATATTTTACGAATTTGCAAAAACGTATGATATTGTAACGACCCTGGGTTTATACGCACGGATATCAACTCTGCCGTTTGAGCGTGCTTTTGCGGCACAGTCGATAGCATGCCCAAACTTCAGGCTTGAAGGTCGAGGGTTCGAGACCTGCTCCCTGCTGTTTCATTACAATGTTTTGAATTTCAATTTGTTGTGGCTAACATTAGCTAAGCTAGGGGTTAAGGTTAGGTTTAGAAGTTAGGTTTAAGCATTAAGGTTAGGGGAAGGGTTAGCTAACATTCTAAGTAGTTGCAAAGTAGCTAAAAAGCGGTAATTTTTTACAAAGTTGCTAATTAGCGAAAATGCTAAAGTTTTCTGTGATGAGATTCGAACACACAACCTTCGGCGAAGGTTGCTAGACATTCGCGTTATCACTGTCTATCAGATTGACATTGTGGCAATGGATTGCAAATGGCATAAAGCACATTTCAGACTCAAACGTGACTTGCACATTTGATTTGTGCTCCACGAGTGTGCCTGAGAATGTAATATTACTTTACCTCATCGATTTTTTTTGTTCCTCTTGCCCAGACAAATGGATTACATTTTAATAATCTGGATTATTGTCTGTGTATTGGATTAAGAACATGCTGCCATTGTTTACACACACCTGGCCTAACCTTTTACTGTCAACTGGTCCAAAAATGTGAAATATAAAAATACAAAATGGCGGCAGGATCAGAAATGCCGTTTTGTTGAGGCTCTGACGATGACTCTCACAGAACAGCTGGAGATGTAAGGAGCAACCAATGGGGCCACCGGTTACGTCATATTGTAGAATCCAGATGAATTCAGCGGTGCAGTTGGATAGCTCATCAGTGATGTCATTGGGGAACACTACTGGTCATGAGGCTTGCTATAACACCTTTATAACCAAACCATAAAAGGACACAGTACCCATCAAAAGCCTAATCTGTAATGACAGGCAAACGACTTAATTTAAACATCTAGTTTTACGTCATCCATTTTCAAGTCAAGCTTGTAGGCCTCAAACTAATAATCTCTGGTTTCTCATAGTAAATGTCAGAGAGATCAATGGAACACATCTTATCTGTTAAGGAAGGAAACCCACAAGCAACCGTATTTGTCACAGCTGAGGCCCCACCCTAAATCCCCCTTCACATGATATCCTACTGACTCATAGATGAATCATGAATGTGTTAAGGCCGTGCCCTCCACAAGTATTTTTTATTAAGTAGCAGCAGGCCTATCTAACTAGTATAACCAGTAGGGCCCCTAGTTCTAAAGTACCAAGTTAGTTTAATGTGGGTCTCCCATCACAAGATAAAAGACTGGTTAGTCTTGGTAAAGATATAGGGTTTGGAGATTAGGGGAGTTGTAGCAGGTTAGTATCATTGTGTGTTTTCCACCGTAAGGTACCACCTACCCTGATGAAAGAGGGTTAGGTTTGGTAAAGATATAGGGGTTTGGAGATTAGGGTCAGTTAATATCATTGTGTGTTTTCCACCGTAAGGTACCACCTACCCTGATGAAAGAGGGTTAGGTTTGGTAAAGATATAGGGGTTTGGAGATTAGGGTCAGTTAATATCATTGTGTGTTTTCCACCGTAAGGTACCACCTACCCTGATGAAAGAGGGTTAGGTTTGGTAAAGATATAGGGGTTTGGAGATGAGGGTCAGTTAGTATCATTGTGTGTTTTCCACCGTAAGGTACCACCTACCCTGATGAAAGAGGGTTAGGTCTGGTAAAGGGGTGATTTTGACTGCATGGGGCAGGGGAGAGTAACAACATATTCAGTTGCAGACTGAAAGAGAGAAGGTGATTCAGCTTCTGAGCATTAATCAAGTGTATAACTCTGAATGGAGAGCATTGTTACCGTGGTTTCCTTCCAGGTGACATTTTTAGACCACTGCAATTAGCTTGATTCTGTGGGAATTGTCCCACTCTGTTGTCTACCCTAGGAGAATCTCAAACCCCATTGGAGTCATTTTGTAATTTTTATTAGGATCCCCATTAGCTAACGCCATAACGCTAGCTAATCTTCCTGGGGTCCAACACCA
This sequence comes from Salvelinus namaycush, assembly GCF_016432855.1. Taxonomy (NCBI): domain Eukaryota; kingdom Metazoa; phylum Chordata; class Actinopteri; order Salmoniformes; family Salmonidae; genus Salvelinus; species Salvelinus namaycush. The sequence continues at coordinate 40,046,795 of NC_052331.1, read as the reverse complement.
ATTAACAAGACATTACAAACAACCACAATCAAGACTTCACAAACATTCAACAAGTAGACAATACAGATAATTTAAAATACCGGACAGGAAACACATTTAACATTCAGTTGATGCTTTCTATTTCCTGTCCAGTCATATGGTCTATCTCATTAGATGTTCTTTCTATTTCCTGTCCAGTCATATGGTCTATCACATTTACATTTAAGTCATTTAGCAGACGCTCTTATCCAGAGCGACTTACAAGTACATACATTCATACTTTTTTGTACTGGCCCCCCGTGGGAATCGAACCCACAACCCTGGCGTTGCAAGCGCCATGCTCTACCAACTGAGCCACACGGGACTACTATCACATTAGATGTTCTTTCTATTTCCTGTCCAGTCATATGGTCTATCGCATTAGATGTTCTTTCTATTTCCTGTCCAGTCATATGGTCTATCGCATTAGATGTTCTTTCTATTTCCTGTCCAGTCATATGGTCTGTCACACTAGATGTTCTTTCTATTTCCTGTCCAGTCATATGGTCTATCACATTAGATGTTCTTTCTATTTCCTGTCCAGTCATATGGTCTATCGCATTAGATGTTCTTTCTATTTCCTGTCCAGTCATATGGTCTATCTCATTAGATGTTCTATCTATTTCCTGTCCAGTCATATGGTCTATCTCATTAGATGTTCTTTCTACTTCCTGTCCAGTCATATGGTCTATCACATTAAATGTTCTTTCTACTTCCTATCCAGTCGTATGGTCTATCACATTAAATGTTCTTTCTACTTCCTGTCCAGTCATATGGTCTATCAATTTAGATGTTCTTTCTACTTCCTGTCCAGTCATATGGTCTATCGCATTAGATGTTCTTTCTATTTCCTGTCCAGTCATATGGTCTATCTCATTAGATGTTCTTTAATTTTTTTCTTGAAGGTGGATTTACTTTTTGCCTGAGAAATATGGATTGGTAAAGAGTTCCATTCAGCTATGGCTCTATATAAAACTGTAGATTTAAGTCGATTTGTCCTTGGCTTGGGTTGTCTTAGCTGCCCTGAATTTGCCTGTCTGGTTTGGTGGTTATGCGTGTTGCTAGCATGTACTAACTGGCCTTAAAAATACTGTGGTTTTTTGAAAAATATAACATTCCTAAAGAAAATCAGAAGACTGGACAGTAATTTGTTTTTTACATGAAGCCATGAGAGATTCTGATGTGTTTGGATCAGAAGGTCAGAAGGGGAGGGACCTCAGGCTTTCTCATCCAATGGGTTTTGAGAATGAGGCGAGAGGAGAGGATGTGAGGAGTATGCAATTGAGATTCTCCCCCATGACATCCTCCTCCTTTATTCCTGTTTTCTCCCTGCTGGGGAACGAGTGTGACTCATAGCTTTAATAGGCTATCTGGTTTGAGCTATATTGAGTGGACAAAACATTAAGAACACCTGCTCTTTCCCTGACATAGGCTGACCAGGTGAATCCAGCTGAAAGCTATGATCCCTTATTGATGTCACTAGTTAAATCCACTTCAATCAGTGTAGATGAAGGGGAGGAGGCAGGTTAAAGAATGATTTTTAAGTCTTGAGACACTTGAGGCATGGATTGTGTATGTGTGCCATTCAGAGGGTGAATGGGCAAGAAAATATATTTAAACGCCTTTGAATGGGGTATGGTGGAAGGTGCCAGGCGCACCGGTTTTTGTCAATAACTGCAACGCTGCTGGGTTTTTCACGCTCAAATTTTTGTTTTGAAAGTGTATCAAAAATTGTACACCACCCAAAGGACATCCAGCCAACTTGGCACAACTGTGGGAAGCATTGAGTCAACATGGGCCAGCATCCCTGTGGAATGCTTTCGACACCTTGTAGAGGTGCAACTCAATATCAGGAAGGTGTTCTTAATGTTTGGTATACTCAGTGTATATGGAGATGTGAACCACGGATACCAGGTCCTGTCTAGAAGGAGTGAATCACTGATACCAGGTCTTGTCTAGAAGAAGTGAATCACTGATACCAGGTCCTGTCTAGAAGAAGTGAATCACTGATACCAGGTCTTGTCTAGAAGAAGTGAATCACTGATACCAGGTCCTGTCTAGACGGAGTGAATCACTGATACCAGGTCCTGTCTAGACGGAGTGAATCACTGATACCAGGTCCTGTCTAGAAGAAGTGAATCACTGATACCAGGTCCTGTCTAGAAGAAGTGAATCACTGATACCAGGTCCTGTCTAGAAGAAGTGAATCACTGATACCAGGTCCTGTCTAGACGGAGTGAATCACTGATACCAGGTCCTGTCTAGACGGAGTGAATCACTGATACCAGGTCCTGTCTAGACTGAGTGAATCACTGATACCAGGTCCTGTCTAGACGGAGTGAATCACTGATACCAGGTCCTGTCTAGACGGAGTGAATCACTGATACCAGGTCCTGTCTAGACGGAGTGAATCACTGATACCAGGTCCTGTCTAGACGGAGTGAATCACTGATACCAGGTCCTGTCTAGACGGAGTGAATCACTGATACCAGGTCCTGTCTAGACGGAGTGAATCACTGATACCAGGTCCTGTCTAGACGGAGTGAATCACTGATACCAGGTCCTGTCTAGACCGAGTGAATCACTGATACCAGGTCCTGTCTAGACCGAGTGAATCACTGATACCAGGTCCTGTCTAGACCGAGTGAATCACTGATACCAGGTCCTGTCTAGACCGAGTGAATCACTGATACCAGGTCCTGTCTAGACCGAGTGAATCACTGATACCAGGTCCTGTTTAGACCGAGTGAATCACTGATACCAGGTCCTGTCTAGACCGAGTGAATCCAGGTCACAAGCCAACAGAGGAGGGTATGGAGATCTGCCTTCCTCTGGAAAATTGTATCAAGAATTGTCCACCACCCAAAGGACATCCAGCCAACTTGGCACAACTGTGAGAAGCATTGGAGTAATCATGGGCCAGCATCCCTGTGGAACGCTTTCGACACCTTGTGGAGTCCATGGCACAAAGAAATGAGGCTGTTCTGACGGCAAGGGGGGGTGCAACTCAATTATAGGAAGGTGTTCCTAATGATTAGTATACTCAGTGTATGCTTCAGGATCAGTTCTTTCAATGACAGTCGTCAACCAATCGCCTAATTATGTTTGAGCATGTCCTCAGTTACCCTCGGGTTCTAGGTTGTCATAATTCAAGCCTACTCTCTTAATTGTGTTTGATTGACCCATTAATAGACATCATCATCTCATCATGTTCAGGCGACCTGTTTCGGAAGCTAACACATGTAATTAGTGGAAAGTTAGATGAGAAATTAACATCACAGGTCAGTGAGTATTGTACACACCATTGGGTGATTAAACTGTCATCAGCTATGCAGAGGATCCCTGATACAACTATTAGTCTACAGGATTTGAAGGAGACGGGGTAAAGGGGGTCAAATGTGTTGAGTGGGATGGTTTTCTCTGTCAATTTCCCCTGTGCTATGGATTCAGATAAGCAGTCTTGTGTTGTAATGTACTATCACTTACAGATGTAGGATCTTAATTTGATCACTATTTTGTTGCTGAGACTTTTCCTACACAGCAGGAAATGCAAAGTTGTAGTGTATTCAAGGTATAAAAAGCCTTCTAAAGTTTATAATTTCCACTTTTTTTGTAATTTACAATTTGCCCTAACAAAACATGTATGCTGGATTATTTTCCTGCTGTAGCAAACTGACAAAAAAAAAAAAAGCTAATATCTGCAATGATCACTATCATGAAATTACTTCAGTTGACAAACAACTTCAAACAATTCTCCCCTGGAGAATATTTTTACAATATTATTACAATATTAACTACAGTAGGGAGTGTTTTGTTGTGATTTTACTTGCTTTCCTCCGGTGATCAAGTGTTGATGTACAATGCCTTCAGAAAGTATTCATACCCCTTGACTTATTCCACATTTGGTTGTGTTACAGCCTGAATTCAAAATGGAATAAATATTTTTTTTCTCACCCATCTACACGCTATCCATAATGAAAAAGTTAAAGCATGTTTTAAGATATTTTTGCAAATGTATTCAAAATGAAATATAGAAATATCTTATTTACATAAGTATTCAATACATGTTAGAATCACCCTTGGCACCGATTACAGCTGTGAGTCTTTCTGAGTAAGTCTCTAAGAGCTTTTCACACATGGATTTAGCAATATGTGTCCATTATTATTTTCAAAATTCTTCAAACTATGTCAAATTTGTTGTTGATCATTGCTAGACAACCATTTTCAAGTCTTGCCATAGATTTTCAAGCAGATTTAAGTCAAAATTGTAACTTGGCCGCTCAGGAACGTTCACTGTCTTATTGGTAAACTACTCCAGTGTAGATTTGCCCTTGTGTTGTAGATTATTGTCCTGCTGAAAGGTGAATTCATCTCCCAGTGTCTGGTGGAAAGCAGACTGAACCAGGTTTTCCTCTAAGATTTTTCCTGTGCTTAGCTCCATTCCGTTTCTTTTTATCCTGAAAAACTCGCCAGTCCTTAACGATTACAAGCATACCCATAACATGATGCAGCCACCACCATGCTTGAAAATATGGATAGTGGTACTCAGTAATGTGTTGTATTGGATTTGTCCCAAACATAACATTTTTGTGTTCAGGACTAAAAGTGAATTTTTGCCACATTTTTTGCAGTATTACTTTAGTGCCTTGTTACAAACAGGATACATGTTTTGGAATATTTGTTTTCTGTACAGGCTTCCTTCTTTTCACTCTGTCAATTAGGTTAGTATTGTGGAGTAACTACAATGTTGTTGATTCATCCTCAATTTTCTCCTATAACAGCCATTAAACTCTGTAACTGTTTTAAAGTTACCATTGGCCTCATGGTAAAATCCCTGAGTGATTTCCTTCCTCTCCGGCAACTGAGTTAGGAAGGATACCTGTATCTTTGTAGTGACTGGGTGTATTGGTACACCATCCAAAGTGTAATTAATAACTGCACCATGCTCAAAGGGATATTCAGTGTCTGCTTTTTTATTTTTTACCTTTTTCACCTATCTACCAATAGGTGCCCTTTGCGAGGCATTGGAAAACCTCCCTGATCTTTGTGGTTGAATCTATGTTTGAAATTTACTGCTCGACTTAAAGATACAGTGCATTCGGAAAGTATTCATACCCCTTGACTTTTTCCACATTTTGTTACGTTACAGCCTTATTCTAAAACGGGTTAAAAGTATGTTTTTCCTCATCAATCTACACAAAATACCATATAATGACAAAGCGAAAACAGTGTTTGTTTTTTGTGCAAATGTATTAAACATAGAAATTCCTTATTTACATAACTATTCAGACCCTTTGCTATTGAACTAGAAATTGAGCTCAGGTGCATCCTGTTTCCATTGATCATCCTTGAGATGTTTCTACAACTTGATTGGAGTCCATCTGTGCGCAGACCAGTTGGCTGGAGTGTTTACGGACATATTCAATCTCTCCCTATTCCAGTCTGCTGTCCCCACTTGCTTAAAGATGTCCACCATTGTTCCTGTACCCAAGAAAGCAAAGGAAACTGAACTAAATGACGATCGCCCCGTAGCACTCACTTCTGTCATCATGAAGTGCGTTGAGAGGATAGTTAAAGATCATATCACTTCTACCTCACCTGACACCCTAGACCCACTTCAATTTGCTTACCACCCCAATAGATCCACATACGATGCAATTGCCATCGCACTGCACACTTCCCTAACCCATCTGGTTAAGAGGAATACCTATGTAAGAATGCTGTTCATTGAGTATAGCTCAGCATTCAACACCATAGTACCCTCCAAGCTCATCATTAAGCTCGGGGCCCTGGGTCTGAACCCCGCCCTGTGCAACTGGGTCCTGAACTTCCTGATGGGCCGCCCCCAGGTGGTGAAGGTAGGAAACAACATTTCCACTTCACTGATCCTCAACACAGGGGCCCCACAAGAGTGCGTGCTCAGCCACCTCCTGAACTTCCTGTTCACCCATGACTGCGTGGCCACGCACGCCTCCAACTCAATCATCAAGTTTGCAGACGACACAACAGTAGTAGGCCTGATTACCAACAATGATAAGACAACCTACAGGGAGGAGGTGAGGGTCCTGGGAGAGTGGTGCCAGGAAAATAACCTCTCGCTCAACGTCAACAAAACAAGGGAGCTGATCGTGGACTTCAGGAAACAGCAGAAGGAGCACGCCCCCATCCACATCGACAGGACCGCAGTGGAGAAGATGGAAAGCTTCAAGTTACTTGGCGTACACATCACTGACTTTTTCTATTGTGTTAATGACTGTACGTTTGTTTATCCCGTGTGTAACTGTGTTGATGTTTTTGTCGTACTGCTTTGCTTTATCTTGGCCAGGTCGCAGTTGTAAATGAGAACTTGTTCTCAACTGGCCTACCTGGTTAAATAAAGGTGAAATATTTTTTTTTTTTTAAACTGACGATCTGAAATTGTCCACACAGACAGTGTGGTAAAGAAGGCGCAACAGCACCTCTTTAATCTCAGGAGGCTGAAGAAATTTGGCTTGGCCCCTAAAACCCTCACAAACTTTTACAGATGTACAATTAAGAGCATCCTGTTGGGCTGTATCACCGTCTGGTACAGCAACTGCACCACCCTCAACCGCAGGGCTCTACAGAGGGTGGTGCAGTCTGCCAAATGCATCACCGGGGTCACTGCCCTCCAGGACACCTACAGCACCCAATGTCACAGGAAAGCCAAAAAGATCATCAAGGACATCAACCACCTGAGCCACGGCCTGTTTTTATTTTTATTTATTTCACCTTTATTTAACCAGATAGGCAAGTTGAGAACAAGTTCTCATTTACAATTGTTCACCACGCTATCATCCAGAATGCTAGGTCAATACAGGTGCATCAAAGCTGAGACTGAAAAACAGCCATCAGACTGTTAAATAGCCATCACTAGCTGCTGCCCTGTATACATAGACTTGGAATCACTGGCCACTTTAATAATGGAACACTAGTCACTTGAATAATGTTTCAATACTGCTTTACTCATCTCATGTGCATATACTGTATTCTATTCTATTCTACTGTATTTTAGTCAATGCTACTCTTAATTCCATTCTTTTACTTTTAGATTTGTGTGAATTGTTGTGAATTGGTTTTAGATATTACTGCACTGTTGGAGCTACGAACACAAGCATTTCGCTACACCTGCAATAACATGCTAAATATGTGTATGTGACCATTTGATTTGTAAAGCCCCTCCGGCCAAACCCTCCCCTATTCCGGACAACGCTCAGTCAATTGTGCGCCGCCCTATGGGACTCCCGGTCAGAGCCGGTTGTGACACAGCCTTGGATCGAACCCGGGTCTTTAGTGACGCCTCGATGCAGTGCCTTAGACCGCTGCACCACTCGGGAGCCATGGCAAAACACTTTTTGGAGTGTGTGGCTCTTGGTTCAGTGCTTAAAATGAGAACGTTCTGGCCTTATAGACTGGCCGCCCCTCAGCCTGGTTCCTCTCTAGGTTTCATCCTAGGTTCCTGCCTTTCTAGGGAGTTTTTCCTAGTCACTGTGCTTCTATATCTGCATTGCTTGCTCTTTGGGGTTTTAGGCTGGGTTTCTGTATAAGCACTTTGTGACAACTGCTGATGTAAAAAGGGCTTTATAAAATAGATTTGATTGAAATTTGATTGATGATCAATAGCCTAATCCTTCTCTGTCTAACACTGAGATGTACCGCTTGTCCTCAATGACCCTGAATTGTAGGTGTGCCCCCTTGCTTTATAGTAAAATAAAGTCACCACTGCAGATGAGATAGACATTCTCCCAAATTCATTCACTCAACTCATTCATTGTGTTGACTTAGGTGCTTTCAATGATAAGGCTTTAGCCATGGTTTGATTTCTAACGAATGCTAAAAGGTAATTATGGGTATTTAAAGTCACTCATTCATACTGTACTATTACTCAGATGAATGAAAGCATGGGGATATACACTGAGTGAACGAAACATTAAGAACACCTTCTCTTTCCACGATATAGACTGACCAGGTGAATATTCAATATTAGGAATTTGTTCTCAATTTGTTCTTAATATTAGGAATTGTTCTTATACTTAGGGCTGTTGCGGTGACCGTATTACTGTCACACTTGCAGTCACGATTCACGAAGGCAGCCAAATTCCACGTGACCGTTTAGTCATGGTAATTAGGCTTCTCCAAGCTCGGAAGCTGATGATGGTCATTAGTAGTATACCAAACTTGCAATCTGCCTGGTACTCAGCACACTCTATTGTCCCTCTAATCACTCTTGACATCAATAAAAATGTATTCGAAAATCTAATCAATCACTTCATGAGAGCCTATGAGCTCATGTTGCGCAACATTTCAATAGGCTATGCAATTGTGTGAGAAAATAGAGTGATGGCCTCTACTAAAAAGAGGAGGATCAGCTTTCTATAGGCTAGGCCTACTTTATTTATTTGTCAACTTTCCTAATATTAAACACGTTGCTTATATTTACAACAGGAGTATAGCCTACCTGGCTGAAATGAAAATAAACCACAGGGAAAAGCGTCCTCCGTTCGCTATTTAAGTGCATAGATGACATGTAGTTTTTTTCCCGCTGCCGCTCTTTTGATTCAGGTGCATGATAATGGTTCATTCTAAAGGAAAACAAATTTCACACACATATTATTTACTTCAGGTATTCCCAAACTGGTGTACGGGATACGCGCAATGCTGTCAGGGTACGCCAAATAAAAATTTGATTCTTTTTCTTTTTATATATGTGTTTTTTCTTCACATTTTCAAACAGTCCATTTATATTTTCCAACGGGGCTATACATTTGGGCGAGTTTTTTTCTCTTGCCTGAGTAGCCTCGTTTCACTGCCAAAAATAAAATTCAACCATCTAGTGTTCAGCAAAATAACAACACAATGTCAAATACAGGTAGCCTAGTCAAATAATTAACATCCATTCACATTAACCGTTACTCTCTCACGGGAATTCCACTAACGGTCCGTATGTAGCCAAACGTAGCTGCTGCTTGTGTTGGTATCTGTACTGATGCCGCAAAAGACATGACAGGGAGACATAGTGGAGTGGTAACGCGTGTGCAAGCAGTTGCTCCCGACGCCACTTGGGTACACTGCAGCATCCACCGAGAGGCTCTTGCTGCCAAGGGACTGCTTGACAGCTTGAAAGACGTTTTGGACACAACAGTGAAAATGGTTAACTTTGCTAAAGCAAGGCCCCTGAACTCTCGTGTTGTCACGTCCGTTGTTTAAATAAGCGGACCAAGGCACAGCGTGAGTAGAGTTCCACATATTTATTACAGTGAATGTAAAAACAACAAAGAATCAACGAACGTGCCATACGTAGCGCACATAGGCACTAGACAAAACAATATCCCACAACGCAGGTGGGAAAAGGACCACACTAAGTATGATCCCCAATTAGAGGCAACGATCATCAGCTGCCTCCAATTGGGAACCGTACTCACACCAACATAGAAATTAAAGACTAGAACACCCCCTAGTCACGTCCTGACCTAAAACACCATAGAGAACCCCGAGGGCTCTCTATGGTCAAGGCGTGACACGTGTATTTTCTGCACTATGCAATGATATGGGCAGTGACCATGTAACACTTTTTACAACATACAGAAGTGCGCTGGTTATCACGGGGCAAAGTATTGACAAGTTTTTTTTTAAATTGAGAGACGAGCTTAAAGTTCTTTACTGTGTCACGTTCCTGACCTGTTTTCTGTTGTTTTGTATGTGTTTAGTTGGTCAGGACGTGAGCTGGGTGGGAATTCTATGTTGTGTGTCTAGTTTGTCTGTTTCTATGTCAGCCTAGTGTGGGTTCTCAATCAGAGACAGATGGTAGTCGTTGTCTCTGATTGAGACTCATATATAGGAGGCTTGTTTTGTGTTGGGATTTTGTGGGTGTTTGTTACCTGTCACTGTGTTTGTGTTCTGCACCAGATAGGTCTGTATCGGTTTTGCACATTTGTTATTTTGTATGTTGTTTGTAGTGTTTCACTTGTTCTTTTATTAAACATGTTGAACACTAGCCGCGCTGCACTTTGGTCCTCTCCTTCACCTATGGAAGAAAGCCGTTACAGAAACACCCACCAAACCCGGACCAAGCAGCGTGGCAACGGGCAGCAGCAACAGCAGCAGCGGTACCAGGAGGAATGGTCCTGGGAGGAAATCATAAACGGAAAAGGACCCTGGGCAAAGGTGGGAGAGAATCGCCACTCTTGGGAGGAGAAGGAGGCAGCCACAGCCCAGGAGCGCTGGATTGAGGAGGCAGCACGTAAGAGAGGCTGGAAGCCCGAGAGGCTCACCCAAAAATTTCTTGGGGGGGGGGCTAAAGGGGAGTGTGGCGAAGCCGGGTTGGATACCTGAGCCAACTCCCCGGGCTTACCGTGGAGTGAGAGGGCGTCGTACTGGTCAGACACCGTGTTATGCGGTAAAGCGCACGGTGTCCCCAGTACGCGTGCTTAGCCCAGTGCGGGCTATTCCACCTTGCCGCACTGGGAGGGCTAGGTTGGGCATCGAGCTGGATGTCATGAAGCCGGCCCAACGTATCTGGCCTCCAGTACGTCTCCTCGGGCCGGCGTACATGGCACCAGCCTTACAGGTGGTGTCCCCGGTTCGCCTGCATAGCCCAGTGCGGGTTGTTCCACCTCGCCGCACTGGCAGGGCTACGGGGACCATTCAACCTGGTAAGGTTGGAGAGGCTCGGTGCTCAAGAGCGCGTGTCCTCCTTCACGGTCCGGTATATCCGGCGCCACCTTCCCGCCCCAGACCAGTACCACCAGTGCCTACACCACGCACCAGGCTTCCAGTGCATCTCCAGAGCCCTGTTCCTCCTCCCCGCACTCGCCCTGAGGTGCGTGCCCTCAGCCCGGTACCTCCAGTTCCGGCACCACGCATCAGGCCTATAGTGCGTCTCAGCCGGCCAGAGTCTGCCGTCTGCCCAGCGGTGCCTGAACTGCCCGTCTGCCCAGCGGCGCCTGAACTGCCCGTCTGCCCAACGCCGTCTGAACCGTCCGTCTGCCCAACGCCGTCTGAACCGTCCGTCTGCCCAGCGCCGTCTGAGCCGTCCGTCTGCCCAGCGCCGTCTGAGCCATCCGTCTGCCCAGCGCCGTCTGAGCCATCCGTCTGCCCAGCGCCGTCTGAGCCATCCGTCTGCCCAGCGCCGTCTGAGCCATCCGTCTGCCCAGCGCCGTCTGAGCCATCCGTCTGCCCAGCGCCATCTGAGCCATCCGTCTGCCCAGCGCCATCTGAGCCATCCGTCTGCCCAGCGCCATCTGAGCCATCCGTCTGCCCAGCGCCGTCTGAGCCATCCGTCTGCCCAGCGCCATCTGAGCCATCCGTCTGCCACGAGCCATTAGAGCCGCCCGTCTGTCCCGAGCCATTAGAGCCGTCCGTCAGTCAGGAGCCGCTAGAGCCGTCCGTCAGTCAGGAGCCGCCAGAGCCGCCAGCCAGTCAGGAGCCGCCAGAGCCGCCAGCCAGTCAGGAGCCGCCAGAGCCGCCAGCCAGTCAGGAGCCGCCAGAGCCGCCAGCCAGTCAGGAGCCGCCAGAGCCGCCAGCCAGTCAGGAGCCGCCAGAGCCGCCAGCCAGTCAGGAGCCGCCAGAGCCGCCAGCCAGTCAGGAGCCGCCAGAGACGCCAGCCAGTCAGGAGCTGCCAGAGCTGCCCTACAGTCATGAGCTGCCCTACAGTCATGAGCTGCCCTACAGTCATGAGCTGCCCTTCAGTCATGAGCTGCCCTTCAGTCATGAGCTGCCCTTCAGTCATGAGCTGCCCTCCAGTCATGAGCTGCCCTCCAGTCATGAGCTGCCCTCCAGTCATGAGCTGCCCTCCAGTCATGAGCTGCCACTCAGTCCGGAGCTGCCACTCAGTCCGGAGCTGCCACTCAGTCCGGAGCTGCCACTAGTCCGGAGTTGTCCCTCTGTCCTGAGCTACCTCTCTGTCCTGGGCTACCTCTTTGTCCTGAACTACCTCTCTGTCCTGAGTTGTCTCCTCTATTGTAGAGGGGAGTTGGTGAAGGTTCCTGGACCATGGTCGGGGGCGAGGGTCGCCACTCAAGGGACGCTAAGGAGGTGGACAAAGACAATGGTGGAGTGGTGCCCTCGTCCACCGCCGGAGCCGCCACCGCGGACAGATGCCCACCCAGACCCTCCCCTTGAGTTTTAGGGGTGCGCCCGGAGTTCGCACCTTGAGGGGGGGGTTCTGTCACGTTCCTGACCTGTTTTCTGTTGTTTTGTATGTGTTTAGTTGGTCAGGACGTGAGCTGGGTGGGAATTCTATGTTGTGTGTCTAGTTTGTCTGTTTCTATGTCAGCCTAGTGTGGGTTCTCAATCAGAGACAGATGGTAGTCGTTGTCTCTGATTGAGACTCATATATAGGAGGCTTGTTTTGTGTTGGGATTTTGTGGGTGTTTGTTACCTGTCTCTGTGTTTGTGTTCTGCACCAGATAGGTCTGTATCGGTTTTGCACATTTGTTATTTTGTATGTTGTTTGTAGTGTTTCACTTGTTCTGGTATTAAACATGTTTAACACTAGCCGCGCTGCACTTTGGTCCTCTCCTTCACCCCTGGAAGAAAACCATTACATACTGACAAATGTTCACTTGTCTGACCACTTGCATGATGACGAGTTTCTCACATACTGGCCTATCTGGGTGATGTTTTTTCTCACCTGAATGATCTGAATCTAGGATTACAGGGACACTCCGCAACTATATTCAATGTGCGGGACAAAATTGAGGCTATGATTAAGAAGTTGGAGCTTTTCTCTGTCTGCATTAACAAGGACAACACACAGGTCTTTCCATCATTGTATGATTTCTTGTGTGCAAATTAACTCAAGCTTACGGACAATGTCAAATGTGATATAGCGACTCACCTGAGTGAGTTGGGTGTGCAATTACCCAGGTACTTTCCCGAAACGGATGACACAAACAACTGGATTTGTTATCCCTTTCATGCCCTGCCTCCAGCCCACTTACCGATATCTGAACAAGAGAGCCTCATCAACATTGCAGCAAGCGGTTCTATGGAAATGTTATTTAATCAAAAGCCACTGCCAGATTCCTGGATTGGGCTGCAGTCAGAGTATTCTGCCTTGGCAAATCGCGCTGTTAAGACACTGATGACCTTTGCAACCACGTACCTATGTGAGAGTGGATTCTCGGCCCCCACTAGCATGAAAACTAAATACAGACACAGACTGTCTGTGGAAAATGATTTTAAGACAGACTCTCCAATACAACCCAACATTGCAGAGTTATGTGCATCCTTTCAAGCACACCCTTCTCATTAACCTGTGAGTTATTCACAATTTTCGATGAACAAATAAGGTTTTATATGTAAGATGGTTTAATAAAGAGCAAAATTATTGATTATTATTATATTATTATTTGTGCCCTGGTCCTATAAGAGCTCTTTGTCACTTCCCACGAGCCGTGTTGTGATAAAAACTCACAATCATTTTTATGTTTAATAAATGTATCGTATAAAAAAACAACATTTGAGAGTGTGCTGACCCTGTTGCTAGAAGGGGTACCTAGTTGGAGGTTGAATGTTTGAAGGGGTAGGGGACTATAAAAAGTTTGGGAACCACTGATTTAGTATATGTAAAGGCCAGATTCAAGAAAAATGCAAGAAAAATGCAAGAAAAATGACTTTTATTTATGACTTTTTCAAATCATAGTTGCATACCTCATGTAGCCTAGCCCATAGGCCTATATGTTTTAATAAGGTTTGTATCACAACTAAAGTGGACAAATAACTTCTTAAAATGAAGCACATTTACAAGGGGTGTAGAGCTTAACTACATATATAAGCAGCGCGTGAGTTTCAAGTTTGGGGAAGATCCTTTTCACCATAAAAATGTACCTTTATAATAAAAGCATTACATGAATAATCACATTTGCAGTCACTTTTGATAATGGGGCTTTCTGCTAATGGAACATTCACGCTTATAGCCTTCTACCATGTGTTCATTGCTGGGCTTATAATGTGAAGAAATAGCCTAATAGTTTATCAACATTTTAAGCTAAACCTTCTGATCTGTTGCGTCAGCCACATTGCGTAAAATAGTTTTTTTGATGCTAGTTAATTTGGGATCTATTGTATCACACAACTGTCCCAGACTATGTTTGGAATATTTATTTCTCGCACAGAATAGAATAGGTGAACGTTTGTACTATGGGGGATAGTAGATTGACATATGTTAGTGCTTTTGCTGTTGTTAGGTCTACTCATCTTGTTGGCTGATGAAAAGTAAATGTGGACAGTTCTTCCAATATCTTCAATATGCACCTCGGAGTTGGATAAGGACATGCGCCGTTGTGTCGCCGATGTATCTGTCTTCACTTGTAGCCTGTGAGAAAGACCCGATCACGTGATGGAGCACGCAGCACTCGGGGAGAAGGGTACAACAGCCACTGGCCGCAAAAGGCATGGATTTTTTTAGGGTGCATTACGACCACACAAAGGGGATGCCACCGTGAAATTCTAGACATTATCAAGTGCTTGTCAAATTGTGAATTAGTGACTGATTTAGTGTGTACAGCCTGCTCAAAAAACAAAGCAGAGCTCATGCCTTTCAAGCGACTGTTTTCAAATCATCATTAGTCGCATCATACAGCCTTACAATGAATTAAAAATCAAAACATATAGCCCAATGTTTGTAGAACAACTAAAGTTACATTCATTACTCTAAATCAAGCATATAGGAGTACCTATTTCTTTGTTAACCGCTCAACACTGAATAGCCACATCGTTTAGAGAAAATATCCTTTCTATTTTATTCAGCTTTGTTCCATTGTATTCTTCATACTATAAAATAATACCACGGAATTCTAAGCAAATCTTGTCTGCTAAGTGAACTAGTGTAGCCCACAGCCATATGGCATAGCCAGATCAGGACCTAACATAAGGACAACTCAGAGTATGCTATTCTGTTCTTCTGAAATAGACTACATTTTCTTAAAATCATGCTTCTTTAGACCTGTCTAAAATAAATCATGGATTTATTGTGAAGGTGTAGGCTATATGAATGTACAGTTCCAAAGGTCTGCATCAGTGGCTTGTATGTGTGGAAGCCAGGAGATGCTAAATGTGTTTATGTTAATTAACCTCTCTGGTACAAGTGGGATTCTAGCGTCCCACCTCGCCAACAGCCAGTGAAATTGCAGGGCGCTAAATTCAAAACAACAGAAATCTCATATCTAAAATTCCTCAAACATACAAGAATTATACACCATTTTAAAGATAAACGTCTTGTTAATCCAGCCACAGTGTCTGATTTCAAAAGGGCTTTACGGCGAAAGCACACCTTGCGATTATGTTAGGTCAGTGCCTAGCCACAGAAAACCATACAGCCCTTTTCCAAAGAAGGAGAGGTGTCACAAAAGACAGAAATAGCGTTAAAATGAATGGCACCTTCATCTGATGGCACTCCAAGGTCTCCATGTTAGACCATAAATGTTCGTTTTGTTCGATAAAGTTCATATTTATGTCCAAATACCTCCTTTTTGTTTGCGCGTTTAGTCCAGTAATCCAAATGCACAAGGCGCGGGCACTAAGTCCAGACGAAAAGTCAAAAAACGTTCCATTCCATGTCAAACGATGTATATAATCAATCTTTAGGATGTTTTTATCATAAATCTTCAATAATATTCCAACCGAACAATTCTTTTGTCTTTAGAAATGAAAAGGAACGGAGCTCGTGCTCACGGCCGCGCGCGTGACTAGACTAATGACATTCTGCCAGACCCCTGATTCAAACAGGTCTTATTCGCTCCCCCTTCATAGTAGAAGCCTGAAACAACGTTCTAAAACCTGTTGATATCTAGTGGAAGCTTTAGGAAGTACAATCTGACCCCATAGACACAGTATATTGGATAGGCAATCACTTGAAAAACTAAAAACCTCAGATTTCCCACTTCCTGGTTGGATTTTTCTCAGGTTTTCGCATGCCATATGAGTTCTGTTATACTCACAGACATCATTCAAACAGTTTCAGAGTGTTTTCTATCCAAATCTACTAATAATATGCATATCCTAGCTTCTGGGCCTGAGTAGCAGGCAGTTTACTCTGGGCACGCTTTTCATCCGGACGTGAAAATACTGCCCCCTACACCAGTGAGGTTAACAGTCAATTACAGTGAGGCCGACAGTTATTTGTTTGACAATCACCGGCTGACGGAATTTCGTGAACGCCACAGCCAAAGGTATACTCAATGTATATGGAGATGTAAATCACTGATACCAGGTCCTGTCTAGACGGGGTGAATCCCTGATACCAGGTCCTGTCTAGACGGGGTGAATTGCTGATACCAGGTCCTGTCTAGAAGGAGTTGAATCACTGATACCAGGTCCTGTCTAGAAGGAGTGAATCACTGATACCAGGTCCTGTCTAGAAGGAGTGAATCACTGATACCAGGTCCTGTCTAGAAGGAGTGAATCACTGATACCAGGTCCTGTCTAGACGGGGTGAATCCCTGATACCAGGTCCTGTCTAGACGGGGTGAATCGCTGATACCAGGTCCTGTCTAGAAGGAGTTGAATCACTGATACCAGGTCCTGTCTAGAAGGAGTGAATCACTGATACCAGGTCCTGTCTAGAAGGAGTGAATCACTGATACCAGGTCCTGTCTAGAAGGAGTGAATCACTGATACCAGGTCCTGTCTAGACGGAGTGAATCACTGATACCAGGTCCTGTCTAGACGGAGTGAATCACTGATACCAGGTCCTGTCTAGACGGAGTGAATCGCTGATACCAGGTCAACAGAGGAGGGTGTGGAGATCTCCCTTCCTCTGGAAAAGTGTCAGAGAAGGCTAGAGTGTGTGTGTGTGTGTGTGTGTGTGTGTGTGTGTGTGTGTGTGTGTGTGTGTGTGTGTGTGTGTGTGTGTGTGTGTGTGTGTGTGTGTGTGTGTGTGTGTGTGTGTGTGTGTGTTTCCATTGTTTATGTACAATTCTTTGCCAAGTTTGTGATGTCATCCCATCATAAGAACGAGGCTTTTGAAACAGCTGTGTTTGTGCGGGTATGTGTTGTTGGCAGAATCTATTTGTCTGCACAATGTGCTTTTCTGTATGGACTTGCTTTGATACGTTGTGCACATACAGGACATGTTCTATTGACACAGCATCACAGTAACCAGTAGCACGGTTTGTTGTATCGACTCCAATCCTTCAGATACCTTTTCGTGTTTGCTCCAGTCTGCCTGGAGTGCCAGATGAGGTGGGGCACACAGTTTAGGGGCTATTCTATTGGTACATTAAGACAGGCAAGCTTAATCAAGTACAGATAAAGTATTTGAAATAATTTAAAATAGTATTTGAACCCAGGTCTGCTGTGCGTGTGGTGTGTAGTCTTCTTGCATGCAGGCCTGTACTGCATACTGAACTGTGTGTATGAGCAATGACTGTAGCCTCAGACAGATGGCTGTTGCAGCAGGGAGAGACCCGCTTCCTAACCAATGTCCCAGCATTCCCGGAGGCAAACATCCCAATGTGCACCTGTCTGTTCGGAAGTGGCTGTGAATTCCGCTCTCATACCCAGCCTGCATTGCTCTGCACATGGGGGGTGCAACTCAATATTAGGAAGGTGTTCCTAGTGTATGGTATACTCGGTGTATATACAGTGTTGCCTGTCGATAAAGCTTTATTGAATTGAATGTACAGACTGTGTAATGTACACGGTGGTCTTTCTCCTTGCTCTAACCTCTGTGTCTTTCAGAGGGGAAGTAACATATCCATTACATCTTGTGTACAATTGGACAACAAAGTAATCTTCATCTTCTTTTTCGTCATCTCCTTCATCATCTTCTAGGCCCAGGACAAGAGGAAAGCTCTGGAGGAGACCAAAGCCTACACCACCCAGTCCCTGGCCAGCGTGGCCTACCAGATCAATGCCTTAGCCAACAACGTGCTGCAGCTGCTGGACATCCAGGCCTCACAGCTGCGCCGAATGGAGTCCTCCATCAACCACATCTCTCAGGTCAGGAGAGACAAACATACACAGGCTTAGACACACACACATATATACACACACACACACATACAGTACCAGTCAAAACGTTTGGACACACCTATTCATTCCAGGGTTTTTCTTAATTTTTTACTATTTTCTACATTGTATAATAATAATGAAGACATCATACTATGAAATAACACATATGGAATCATGTAGTAATCCAAAAAGTGTTAAACAAATCTAAATATTTGCCTTGATGACAGCTTTGCACACTCTTGGCATTCTCTCAACCAGCTTCACCTGGAATGCTTTTCCAACAGTCTTGAAGGAGTTCCCACATATGCTGAGCACTTGTTGGCTGATTTTCCTTCACTCTGCGGTCAAAGTCATCCCAAACCATCTCAATTGGGTTGAGGTCGGGTGATTGTGAAGGCCAGGTCATCTGATGCAGCACTCCATCACTCTCCTTATTGGTCAAATAGACCTGGAGGTGTGTTAGGTCATTGTCCTGTTGATGGTATATCGCTGCAGAATGCTGTGGTAGACATGCTGGTTAAGTGTGTCTTGAATTCTAAATAAATCACAGACAGTGTCACCAGCAAAGCACCCCCGCACCATCACACCTCCTCCATGCTTCACCGTGGGAACGACACATGCGGAGATCATCATTCACCTACTCTGCGTCACACAAAGACACGGTGGTTGGAACCAAAAATCTCAAGTTTGGAGTCATCAGACCAAAGGACAGATTTCGACTGTCTAATGTCCATTGTCTGTGTTTCTTGGCCCAAGCAAGTATCTTCATCTTATTGGTGTCCTTTAGTAGTGGTTTCTTTGCAGCATGAAGGCCTGATTCACACAGTCTCCTCTGAACAGGGAGGGAGGGAGACTCTGGCAGCTCCGGACAGGAGGGAGACTCTGGCAGCTCCGGACAGGAGGGAGACTCTGGCAGCTCCGGACAGGAGGGAGACTCTGGCAGCTCCGGACAGGAGGGAGACTCTGGCAGCTCCGGACAGGAGGGAGACTCTGGCAGCTCCGGACTGGGGATAGTCGCTGGAGTGGAGAGACACACAGGAGGCTTCGTGCCATGGATCATCACTGGAGGCTTCGTGCCATGGATCATCACTGGAGGCTTCGTGCCATGGATCATCACTGGAGGCTTCGTGCCATGGATCATCACTGGAGGCTTCTTGCCATGGATCATCACTGGAGGCTTCGTGCCATGGATCATCACTGGAGGCTTCGTGCCATGGATCATCACTGGAGGCTTCGTGCCATGGATCATCACTGGAGGCTTCTTACCATGGATCATCACTGGAGGCTTCTTGCCATGGATCATCACTGGAGGCTTCTTACCATGGATCATCACTGGAGGCTTCGTGCCATGGATCATCACTGGAGGCTTCGTGCCATGGATCATCACTGGAGGCTTCGTGCCATGGATCATCACTGGAGGCCTCGTGCCATGTATCATCACTGGAGGCTTCGTGCCATGGACCATCACTGGAGGCTTTGTGCCATGGATCATTACTGGAGGCTTCGTGCCATGGATCATTACTGGAGGCTTCTTGCCATGGATCATCACTGGAGGCTTCGTGCCATGGATCATCACTGCAGGCTTCGTGCCATGGATCATCACTGGATGTGCTTCTTGCCATGGATCATCACTGGAGGCTTCGTGCCATGGATCACCACTGGAGGCTTCTTACCATGATCACCACTTGAGTGGAGAGACACACAGGAGGCCTGACTCTGGGAGAAGGCACAGGACTCACCAGGCTGGGGAGACATGCAGGAGGCCTCTTCCTTGGCCGAGGCACCGGATACACTGGGCCGTGGAGGCGCACTGGCGGTCTCGAGCTAAGAGCCTGCACAACCCGTCCTGGCTGGATGGTGACTTTGGCCCGGCACGTGCGGGGCGCAGGCACAGGATGCACTGGGCTGTGCAGACGCACTGGAGACACAGTGCGCAGAGCCGGCGCAGGATATCCTGGGCCGTAGAGACGTCCTGGAGGTCTGGAGAGCAGGGCTGGCACACTTCGTCCTGGCTCGATGCCCACTCTAGCCCGGCCGATGCGAGGAGCTGGGATATAGCGCACCGGGCTAAGAACGCGTACTGGAGACACCGTGCGCTCCACCGCATAACACGGTGCCTGACCAGTACGACGCCCGCCACGGTAAGCACGGGGAGTTGGCTCAGATCTCCAACCTGGCTCTGCCAATCTCCCCGTGTTCCCCCTCCCCCCAAAATTCTGGGGCTGCCTCTCGTGCACGCCTCCTCGAGTCAACTCCTCGTAGCGTCGCCGCTCTGCCTTAGCTGCCTCCAGCTCCTCTTTTGGACGGCGATACTCTCCCGTCTGTGCCCAGGGTCCCTTGCCGTCCAGGATTTCCTCCCATGTCCAGGAGTCCATTACACCACGCTGCTTGGTCCTTTGGTGGTGGGTAGCTCTGTAACGTCGTTCGTCTGAGGAAGAAGGATTAGACCAAAGCGCAGCGTGGTACGTGTTCATGATGTTTATTATAACCTGAACACTGAAACAAAAAACAAAAGTGGAACAAAACGCAACAGTTCTGTCAGGCACTCACACAAAACAGAAAACAACTACCCACAAAACACAGGTGGGAAAAGGCTACCTAAGTATGGTTCTCAATCAGAGACAACGATAGACAGCTGCCTCTGATTGAGAACCACACCCGGCCAAACACATAGAAACAGACAACATAGAACAAAAACATAGAATGCCCATCCCAACTCGCGCCCTGACCAACCAAAATAGAGACATAAAAAGGATCTCTAAGGTCAGGGCGTAATTTTTGGTCCATTAGTATAACATCAGATTGATCAGAAATACAGTGTAAACATTGTTAATGTTGTAAGTGACTATTGTAGCTGGAAATGGCAGATTTGTAATGGAATATCTACATAGGCGTACAGAGGCCCATTATCAGCAACCATCACTCCTGTGTTCCAATGGCACGTTGTGTTAGCTAATCCAAGTTTATCATTTTAAAAGGCTAATTGATCATTAGATAACCCTTTTGCAGTGATGTTAGCACAGCGGAAAACTGTTGTTCTGAATTAAAGAAGCAATAAAACTGGCCTTCTTTAGACTTGTTGAGTATCTGGAGGATCAGCATTTGTGGGTTCGATTACAGGCCAGAAATGGACAGAAACAAAGTACTTTCTTCTGAAACTCGTCAGTCTATTCATGTTCTGAGAAATGAAAGCTATTCCATGCGAGAAATTGCCAAGAAACTGAAGATCTCGTACAACGCTGTGTACTACTCCCTTCACAGAACAGAGAAAACTGTCTGCAACCAGAATAGAAAGAGGAATGGAAAGCCCCGGTGCACAACTGAGCAAGAGGACGAGAACATTAGGGTCTAGTTTGAGGAACAGACACCTCACAAGTCCTCAACTGGCAGCTTCATTAAATAGTACCAGCAAAACACCAGTCTCAACGTCAACAGTGAAGAGGCGACTCCGGGATGCTGGCTTTCTAGGCAGAGTTGCAAAGAAAAAGCCATATCTCAGATTGGCCAATAAAAATAAAATATTAAGATGTGCAAAAGAACACAGACACTGGACAGAGGAAGATTGGAAAAAAGTGTTATGGACAGACAAATCTAAATTTGAGGTGTTCGGATCACAAAGAAGAACATTTGTGAGGCACAGAAAAAATGAAAAGATGCTGGAGGAGTGCTTGACGCCATCTGTCAAGCATGGTGGGGGCAACGTGATGGTCTAGGGGTGCTTTGGTGGTGGTAAAGTGGGAGATTTGTACAAGGTAAAAGGGACCTTGAAGAAGGAAGTCTGTCACTCCATTTTACAACGCCATGCCATACCCTGTGGACGGCGCTTAATTGAAGCCAATTTCCTCCTACAACAGGACAATGACCCAAAGCACAGCTCCAAACTATGCAATAACTATTTAGGGAAGAAGCAGTCAGCTGGTGTTCTGTCTTAATGGAGTGGCCACCACAGTCACCGGATCTCAACCCTATTGAGCTGTTGTGGGAGGAGCTTGACCGTATGGTACGTAAGAAGTGCCCATCAAGCCAATCCAATCTGTGGGAGGTGCTTCAGGAAGCATGGGGTGAAATCTCTTCAGATTACCTCAACAAATTGACAACTAGAATGCCAAATGTCTGAAAGGCTGTGATTGCTGCAAATGGAGGATTCTTTTACAAAAGCAAAGTTTTAAGGACACAATTATTATTTCAATTAAAAATCATTATTTATAACCTTGTCAACGTCTTGACTATATTTCCTATTAATTTTGCAACTCATTTCATGTATGTTGTCATGGAAAACAAGGACATTTCTATGTGACCCCAAACTTTTGAACGGTAGTATATGTATACATACATACATACATACATACATACATACATACATACATACATACATACATACATACATACAGTGCATTCGGAAAGTATTCAGACCCCTTAACTTTTCCCCCATTTTGTTACGTTACAGCCTTATTCTAAAATGTATTAAATCGTTTTTCCCCTCTTATCAATCTACACACAATACCCCATAATGACAAAGCAAAAATAGGTTTTTAGAAATTGTTGCAAATTTATATATAAAAAAACGGAAATATCACATTTACATAAGTATTCAGACCAAGTGTTAACTCTGGGGTGTGAAGACATACGCAATCAAGACGTCTTCGGTTGATTTAAAAAATAAATAATTTTGAAAATGTGGAGTAGGTTTTGTAAAATATAGAATAATCCCTTTTTAGATTAAATTTTAAGACAGCAAAATGTGAACTGTGTAAGGGGTGTGTAGACTTTCACTAGACACTGTATCTACATGTATTTGAAATACATTTTACATGACGTTAAATACATTGAAATGTCATTTTCTCCCCCTTGTGGGTTGGGGAGGTTCTGTGTTTCATCCACCTTGGTAATGGAACTGCATGTAGAGAAATGATAAATAGACCAATAAGCTAGCTTCTGTAGCTCTCTGGTCCTTGGGAGCTATTGCTTTTGTTTCCTATTGAAGATATTCTGTATCACGGCTATATCAGATCACGGTTGAAGCGATGTAGCATCCACCTTTAGTGCAGAAGGTGAGATGAGTTGTCGATTCAGGTGTTTTTACGGTCTAGTTCGCACTAGAGCATGCTGATCAAGGAGGCTTTCCAGGGATTGGGATTTCCAACCTTAGCTTTGGGGGGGTTTGGGTAGGAAACGCCATTGCACACTTGGCGAGAGATGAATTCCTATGAACAGCTTGTAGCAAAATCCCCCCAGAGTCTTGACCAAGCGGACTAGTCTTGACCAAGTAAAGGGGCTTAGGGCAGCGTTGTCCGTCTCTCAAATGTTGCTCCAGGGATCCCTCCATAAACTCAGCAGGGTTTCACTTAGGAAATGTCATTTCTGGGGTCTGTACCCTCCTGTTGAACATGAGATGACTTGACACTCAGCAAAGCACATTTTCCTCAATATTGAAGTTGGTTTTACTCATTAAGTTAATATCTAACTATTGGTAACTGAATTATCTCATGTTCAATGACAATTTAGTAGTAGTTAGCATAGACTACGGTATCTATCTAACTAATACTGAATTGTCATTGTTCATTTATTTCAACAGTAACCATTTGACAAGTGTCACGCCCTGACCGTAGAGAGCTTTTTATGTCTCTATTTTGGTTTGGTCAGGGTGTGATTTGGGTGGGCATTCTATGTTCATTTTCTATGTTTTGTATTTCTTTGTGTTTGGCCGGGTGTGGTTCTCAATCAGAGGCAGCTGTCTATCGTTGTCTCTGATTGAGAACCATACTTAGGTAGCTTTTTCCCACATGGTTTTTGTGGGTAGTTGTTTTGTGTTTCTGCACCTGACAGGACTGTTTCGGTTTCGTTCCTTCTCTTTGTTATTTTGTTATTTTAGTGTTCAGTTGTAATAAAAAGCATGAACACTTACCACGCTGCTCTTTGGTCCGATTCCTGTTCTTCAGACGACGAAAACCGTTACAACAAGGCTTTTAGTTAGGCCCCCTGCTGGAACAACAATGCATTATCATGAATGAGAATGTTTAAATCAAAATGAGCAATTATTATTATCTCTTAAAAATAAACCTTTTATACTGCGGTTATACTGCACAATACTGCAGTTATACTGCACAATACGCCAGTTATACTGTACTATACTGTGGTTATACTGCTCTATACTGCGGTTATACTGCACTATATTGCAGTTATACTGCGGTTACACTGCAGTTATACTGTGGTTATACTGCACTATACTGCACTATACTGCAGCTATACTGTACTATACTGCAGTTATACTGTATTATACTGCTGTTATACTGCACCATACTGTACTATACCGCACTATACTGCCGTTATACCACACGATACTGTACTATACTGCACTATACTGCACTTATACTGTGCCATACCGCTGTTATACTGCAGTATACTGTGCTATACTGCAGTTATACTGTACTATACTGTACTATACTGCACTTATACTGTGCTATACCACTGTTATACTGCAGTATACTGTGCTATACTGCAGTTATACTGTACTATACTGTACTATACTGCAGTTATACTGTGCTATACCGCTGTTATACAGCAGTATACTGTACTATACTGCAGTTATACTGCCGTTATACTGCGATCTAACAGCAATCTATTTTCATAAGCTAGATCAAGGTTTCTGTTCACACATCTCTCCTTGATTCACCCCCCCCCCCCTTTACACTCTGACCAAGGTTTCTGTTCACACATCTCTCCTTGATTCACCCCCCCCCCCCCCTTTACACTCTGACCAAGGTTTCTGTTCACACATCTCTCCTTGATTCACCCCTCCCCCCCCCCTTTACACTCTGACCAAGGTTTCTGTTCACACATCTCTCCTTGATTCACCCCCCCCCCCTTTACACTCTGACCAAGGTTTCTGTTCACACATCTCTCCTTGATTCACCCCCCCCCCCCTTTACACTCTGACCAAGGTTTCTGTTCACACATCTCTCCTTGATTCACCCCCCCCCCCCCCCCCCCTTTACACTCTGACCAAGGTTTCTGTTCACACATCTCTCCTTGATTCACCCCCCCTCCTTTTACTTTGACTCATAGATTGTCAACAGTCCCCTGATGAACTCATTCATTTTTTCCATGACTGACTGATTCCTCCATCTCTATGACGACCCACTAGCCTTGTCATCGCCTTTTCTGTGTAGAAGGATTAGGCTGCGTTCGCAATTGGAACAGTCATTGGAAGTGATTTGGCCAAATCCTCTCCAGGGCTCCAGTCTAAGTGTTTTCCCTGGTGTCACTGGTGCCACTACATTGTTCAGTTCCTGGCACCAGCCCATGATTGGGTCAAAATCCAATAACCAAATAGAAACGTGTGTAATCATCTAATAAATGAATTCACAGTACTTATTAAGAAGTGTAATAGAGTACTGACATGGTACTCATTAAATACATTGTTACATCTAACATGTCCAAGCAGGAGTGATTCAAGATATTTTGATATGCAACCTAATCCAGTGTTTGTCATGAATTTTGGGTTGACAATTAGGCTATTATTGTTTTGTATTTGACCAACAGAATAGGGCTCCAGAATTGTTACATTTTGTTTGTTTGTTGGTACAATCGAGATGAATTTGCCTTCATCCTTGTAACGGCAGTCTAAGTCGTCCTCCTCCTCAGACGAGGAGAGGCGAGAAGGATCAGAGGACCAATACGCAGCGTGGTAATTTTCCATAATGAATTTAATCAACACAAAACAATACACTATACAAAATAACAAAAGAACATACCGTCACAGTCCTAGCTGGTGCAGAACACAAACACAGAGACAGGAAATAACCACCCACAATCCCCAACACAAAACAAGCCACCTATATATGATTCTCAATCAGGGACAACGATTGACAGCTGTCTCTGATTGAGAACCATATCAGGCTGAACATAGAAACAGACGAACTAGACACACAACATAGAATACCCACCCCAACTCACGCCCTGACCAACTAAACACATACAAAACAACAGAAAACAGGTCAGGAACGTGACAATCCTCAACATTTCCCATCCAAAGACATGCCCAGAATTTTGAGAGAGAGAGAGAGAGAGCTGCACTTCCTAACCTCCTGCCAAATGTATGACCATATTAGAGACACATATTTCCCTCTGATTACTCAGATCCACAAATAATTTGAAAACAAACCCAAATTTTGATCAACTCCCATATCTACTGGATGAAATACCACAGTGTGCCATCACAGCAGCAAGATTCGTGACCCGTTGCCACAAGAAAAGTGTGATCAGGGAAGAACAAACACCCAAATTTATGTTTATTTATTTTCCCTTTTGTACTATTTGTACATAATATGACATTTGAAATGTCTTTTATTCTTTTGGAGTGTAATGTTTACTGTTAATTTTAATAGTTTATTTCACTTTTCTTTACTATCTCTTTCACTTGCTTTGGCAATGTAACATCTGTTCTGTGATGTGCTGGTAGTTAAGGAGTTGTACTTAGAGCGGAGCGGCCGTCTGTTCCTGGGAGATAACGGCCTTTTAAATACCAGCCAGATGTTTATCACAGTAAAGAGATTACACCAGAACTGTTGCTAGAGAGAGAGAGATTTGTACCCTTAAAAATTAGATTGCATTAGCTGTGTCTAGACACTCTCAAAGCCGTCTGTACACAAACTTCTGGTTGATTGTGTTTTCAACAGACACGCGTGACTGACCTGATATTAAACCCAGATCACCTGATATCGAACCCAGATCCCCGTGTGTTAACCCTCTGAGCTAAAGCCCAATTAGCCCCAGGAGCAAACGTCAATGTTAAGGAGACTCATCACACGAGCTCACAGAACCACCTCTGTTACACGAGCTCACAGAACCACCTCTGTCACACGAGCTCACAGAACCACCTCTGTTACACGAGCTCACAGAACCACCTCTGTCACACGAGCTCACAGAACCACCTCTGTTACACGAGCTCACAGAACCACCTCTGTCACACGAGCTCACAGAACCACCTCTGTTACACGAGCTCACAGAACCACCTCTGTCACACGAGCTCACAGAACCACCTCTGTTACACGAGCTCACAGAACCACCTCTGTTACACGAGCTCACAGAACCACCTCTGTCACACGAGCTCACAGAACCACCTCTGTCACACGAGCTCACAGAACCACCTCTGTTACACGAGCTCACAGAACCACCTCTGTCACACGAGCTCACAGAACCACCTCTGTTACACGAGCTCACAGAACCACCTCTGTCACACGAGCTCACAGAACCACCTCTGTTACACGAGCTCACAGAACCACCTCTGTCACACGAGCTCACAGAACCACCTCTGTCACACGAGCTCACAGAACCACCTCTGTCACACGAGCTCACAGAACCACCTCTGTCACACGAGCTCACAGAACCACCTCTGTTACACGAGCTTTTCATCAGTGGTCAAAATGATTTAGCAGCTCTTCTCTTAATGGCGGTGTTGTTTGTGGTGCACAACCAAATGAAGATCCAATCTACAGAGAATATAGAACACCCCTTTAACGACCAACTGGACAATAACAGTAGAACTAACACACTTCTAAACACAAAGCTAAACCTTTCAGTGTCTCTTTCTTCCTCTTTCCTGTCCTCTCATTCTCATCTTCTGTCAACATTTTCTGTCTGTTGGTCTCTCGCCCCCCTCTTCTGCCAACCTCTTTCTGTAGGAACTTTTAGTTTGTGAGCCCACGCTCTGATTCCGACAGG
This sequence comes from Salvelinus namaycush, assembly GCF_016432855.1. Taxonomy (NCBI): domain Eukaryota; kingdom Metazoa; phylum Chordata; class Actinopteri; order Salmoniformes; family Salmonidae; genus Salvelinus; species Salvelinus namaycush. The sequence continues at coordinate 40,019,081 of NC_052331.1, read as the reverse complement.
AAATGGGCAGGGTGTTGTGCTGGTTTCCAGCTATATAGGGGCGTGACCATTTGGTTTCCTCCGGAAAGAAGTTACGACCATGTTTGCTATTTTTATCACACAGCACCAATGTGTAGTATCGAACACAGAGACGTTTGTGTGGCAGCACCTCAGGGACTTCTTTATAAGGTCATCCAAAGAGTCAAATGAACTCCCTGTCTATTAAAGATCTCTTTATCTCGCACTTGTTCTCCATCTCTAGCCCCTACAGCAATGGAATCACTAAAGAGTACTTAACCCAGTTGGATGAATAGTGAATGAAGTGTGACCTCATTGCCCAGGGTCACACACACACACACACACACACACACACACACACACACACACACACACACACACACACACACACACACACACACACACACACATTTGCCTGTCAACAGTACTTAGCACCTCTGAACAGAGTGTCGGCAGTCAATCTGTTTTGTATTCACACAGCAAAGAACTTGAAAGTCCTCAGCCACTCAGTCTTGTTAAAATACTCCAAACCAGAAGGTGGCAGTAGCGTTGTTTGGCAATGCATATCCGTGCGTATTGCTTATGGTCTAGATTCCAAGCTACCTGACTTGCCTAGTTAAATAAAGGTTAAATTATTATTATTTTTTAATTAAATCTGCGCTTATGTTGTGATTTTGTAGAAAGGCCTTGTTGATACTAGCCAGATGGCCACAGCTAGATAACAACCTTGCAAGATGACAAAGAAACAGTTTAAATCACTCTCCACAATCCCATACTGCCAGTGCCAGCCCATACCCAAATGTTTAGCTAGCTAGCTAACATCAACATAGCTAGCTAGCTGAGGACACTGCACTAACTGGGCAGTTAACACAGGCAGCTGTTTCACGAAAACTAGCTAATCCATTGTGATTTAATTATAATACAGTGGTCAGCTAGCTTGGAGGAAGTATTTAGTGTTGTGTGCATTGCGTCTGTGCACTTAGCTAGCTACCATCCCATAGCCTACATTGCATATGAAGTGTGACTCGCTCATCCGTGGATGTACAGACAAAATGCCCAATTTTTTTTATTATTATTTTGTTGTTGTTGGCTCCCCCACGTAAGGGTTTGCATGCAGTATGAAAGAAGTTACAGGTCGTTTCACTAGCCAATGCTAACAAGCATTAACGCAATGACTGGAAGTCTGCAGGTACTGTAGCAATGCTAGTTAGCATTGGCTCGTGAAACTACCGCTAACTTCCTTCGTACTGCACGCAGATAAATTCCAGAATCTCACAGTATCCCTTTAATACTGGGCTGGAACAGAAATCTGCTCACTGTCGGTCCCCAGATCCAGGATTGTAGAGTACTGGAAGGAAGCTGCACCTTATATTTAAACCTCTAAGGGATGAATAATGCTGTTATGTCCTAAGCCACTAAATATCAAATACTGTCATTCTAGTCCATCAGTATAAAAAGTTTATAAGCTTACTGTCACGACTCCTACCGAAGGTGGCTCCCCTTCCTGTTCGGGTGGCGCTCGGCGGTCGTCGTCACCGGCCTACTAGCTACCACTGACTTTTTCCTCCCCCTCCTCTTTTGTTTATTGGTTACACCTGTTGTTAGTTAGGGTGATTAGTAGGGCTTTATTACCCAGCAGTTCCGCCTGTTGGGTATGCGGGATTGTTTTGTGTACTGTTTGTACATGCGTGTATGTCACGGTTCGTGCTAGTTGTATTTTCAGAACTTTTTGTTCCCCTTGTATGTTGGGGCATTTGATTGGAGTGGCGTCGTGTTTCACCTTTGTGGTGATTAAAAGTTACGCTACTCTGAACTCTCTGTCTCCTGCGTCTGACTCTTTCCTCCACTACACCCCGAGCATTACACTTACTTAATGCTGCCATAAACATGACTTAATGGAGGTATTAATAAACAGTCATAGCAAAATGTAATGATGTGAGACTGTAGTAAACATCTATGATAAACACACCAGACAGCATAAAGTCACAGCACTCCTTTCTCTCTCTCTCTCTCTCTCTCTCTCTCTGTCTCTGTCTCTGTCTCTGTCTCTGTCTCTGTCTCTGTCTCTCTCTCTGTCTCTCTCTCTCTCTTTCTCTCTCTCTCTCTTTCTCTCTCTCTGTCTCTCTCTCTCTCTTTCTCTCTCTCTGTCTTTCTCTCTTTCTCTATCTCTGTCTTTCTTTCTTTCTCTCTCTCTCTCTCTCTTTCTCTGTCTTTCTTTCTTTCTCTCTCTCTCTCTCTCTTTCTCTGTCTGTCTTTCTCTCTCTCTCTGTCTTTCTCTCTCCATCCCTCCAGACGGTGGACATACACAAGGAGAAGGTGGCGAGGCGAGAGATTGGCATCCTGACCACCAATAAGAACACGTCGCGCACGCACAAGATCATTGCCCCTGGCAACATGGAGCGGCCGGTCCGGTACATCAGGAAGCCCATTGACTACACGCTGCTGGACGACGTGGGCCACGGTGTCAAAGTAAGAGTCCCCTGTATTTTAAAGTAGAAGCCACAGTGTCGAAGAAAAAGTCTCCTGTATTTTAAAGAATACACCATAGTGTCAAAGTAAGAGTCCCCCACTACCCCTTAAAGTAAAAGCAACAGACTGGAGTCATGACATCCTCAGCACTAGTGTGCGGAAGGTAGGGCCAGTAACCAAAAGGTTGCTAGTTTGAATCCCAGAGCTGACTAGTTAAAACATTGGTTGATCTGCCCCTTGAGCGAGGCACTTAACCCCAATTGCTCCAGGATCACCGTCAATAATGCTGCTTCCCTGGCTGTGACCCCACTCTGAGTGGGACATACAAAAACAACTTCCATTTCACACTACTCACTTGTACAGGTTACAAACAGGAGCAATAAAAGCTATTTGATCGAGTGCCTCATACTGTCTGTAATACTGCAGTATCTCTGCTGGTTTCTGTTTCATGACAAGCTTCACATCCTTCATTGCAATTTTTTTCCTTCATTGCAATTAATCCACTGGGGTCACAGTTGTCCTTCCCTCCGATGTGTTGTAGTATTTCCCTCCGAGACAATCACACAATTAGCACGGGATTCATACGTGGAACAGTCATGTAAGTGGACTGTCTAGCCATCTTATTACCATTTCATTACTTCCATTTCATTAATTCAATCAAGCTAATCAATAAACTGCCCTTTTAGTAAGGGAGTTAGTGTGTGTGTGTGTGTGTGTGTGTGAGACATTCGTGTGTGTACAAGTAGACCAGTGTGTGTGAGAGAGAGACAGACAGCTTGATCTGGGCCAAGTGCTGACGCCATCATATCCCACATGAATTGTGGGTAAATAATTTTTCAGCTCTGTTCTGGCTCAGTCTTCATCTTTTATTCTCTCTCCCTTGGATCTCTCACTGATCACTGAAAAATACATTTAAAACACACCATCTCTCACTGATCACTGAAAAAGACATTTAAAACACACCATCTCTCACTGATCACTGAAAAAGACATTTAAAACACACCATCTCTCACCGATCACTGAAAAATACATTTAAAACACACCATCTCTCACTGATCACTGAAAAATACATTTAAAACACACCATCTCTCACTGATCACTGAAAAATACATTTAAAACACACCATCTCTCCCTAATCACTGAAAAATACATTTAAAACACACCATCTCTCACTGATCACGGAAAAATACATTTAAAACACACCATCTCTCACTGATCACTGAAAAATACATTTAAAACACACCATCTCTCACTGATCTGTCTCTCTCTCTGTCTCTCTGTCTGTCTCTCTGTCATTGATAGTCATAGTCTCCATGGTGTGTTATGCATGAAGGAAAGTCTCTATTACTCTGTCTGTGACTCTGTGATAATGATGTAGATGTTCTTCTGACATCCCCTGCTCTACATTCTAAAGGGACCGTAGTCACACATTTGGCTTAGTCTCATGGTACACATGCATTGAGCTTTTGTAGCAAAACAAATGAGTGTGTGTGTGTGTGTGTGTGTGTGTGTGTGTGTGTGTGTGTGTGTGTGTGTGTGTGTGTGTGTGTGTGTGTGTGTGTGTGTGTGTGTGTGTGTGTGTGTGTGTGTGTGTGTGTGTGAACAGCTCATCCCCACAGCTTATTTCCCCCATGTTGAGGCAGGAGGAGTCCTCGGGGCTTGCCCGGGACCTTGAATAACCAATCCCTCCCCTCGCCTCCCCGGTTATCGTGGTATCCCCCCCACCAGTCATTGCTGACAGACAGTTGCCCCTAGAGACTGAGGAGAGTGTCAGATACTTCCATCTGACAGCCGAGCGAGCTTCGCCAACGATTAGACTCGTCGACTGTCACCAGTTACTGTAAACCCAAGTCACGTATTAGACCTCACTCACTGACTGACGACAGCAGCTAGCTTCCAGTAGAATCTAAATCAGTCATTTGACAGACAGAACTGTGCACTATCTGAATTAGAGAGCAGGTATTAGCAGAAGCTAGATATTGGTTAGCTGCCGTGGATAAGGATCAGTATTGGCTGAATAGAGAAGTCAGATCTCCCTCTCTACTCTTAGTCAGTGAGCTACACTATATATACAAAAGTATGTGGACACCCCTTCAAATTAGTGGATTCAACTCTCTACTCTTAATCAGTGAGCTACACTATATATACAAAAGTATGTGGACACCCCTTCAAATTAGTGGATTCAACTCTCTACTCTTAATCAGTGAGCTACACTATATATACAAAAGTATGTGGACACCCCTTCAAATTAGTGGATTCAACTCTCTACTCTTAGTCAGTGAGCTACACTATATATACAAAAGTATGTGGACACCCCTTCAAATTTGTGGATTTGGCTCTCTACTCTTAATCAGTGAGCTACACTATATATACAAAGTATGTGGACACCCCTTCAAATGACTGGATTCGGCTATTTCAGCCACACCCGTTGCTGACAGGTGTATAAAATCGAGCACACAGCCATGCAATCTCCATAGACAAACATTGGCAGTAGAATGGCCTTACTGAAGAGCTCAGTGACTTTCAATGTGGCACCGTCATAGTGCCAGCTTTCCAACAAGTCAGTTCATCAAATTCCTACCCTGCTAGAGCTGCTCCAGTCAACAGCATACAATGACAGTCTAGACGATTCTGTGCTTTCAACTTTGTGGCAACAATTTGGGGAATGCCCTTTCCTGTTACTACTGTACTTCTCACTCTGTCTCTTCTGTTAACCAACGATTACAACTGTTACTACTGTAATTCTCACTCTGTCTCTTCTGTTAACCAATGATTACAACTGTTACTACTGTACTTCTCACTCTGTCTCTTCTGTTAACCAATGATTACAACTGTTACTACTGTACTTCTCACTCTGTCTCTTCTGTTAACCAATGATTACAACTGTTACTACTGTACTTCTCACTCTGTCTCTTCTGTTAACCAATGATTACAACTGTTACTACTGTACTTCTCACTCTGTCTCTTCTGTTAACCAATGATTACAACTGTTACTACTGTACTTCTCACTCTGTCTCTTCTGTTAACCAATGATTACAACTGTTACTACTGTACTTCTCACTCTGTCTCTTCTGTTAACCAATGATTACAACTGTTACTACTGTACTTCTCACTCTGTCTCTTCTGTTAACCAATGATTACAACTGTTACTACTGTACTTCTCACTCTGTCTCTTCTGTTAACCAATGATTACAACTGTTACTACTGTACTTCTCACTCTGTCTCTTCTGTTAACCAATGATTACAACTGTTACTACTGTACTTCTCACTCTGTCTCTTCTGTTAACCAATGATTACAACTGTTACTACTGTACTTCTCACTCTGTCTCTTCTGTTAACCAATGATTACAACTGTTACTACTGTACTTCTCACTCTGTCTCTTCTGTTAACCAATGAGCATGTTGTTGTTTTTGTCTCTCTTCTCTTTTTACTGCCTGCACTCAGTGGCTTAAAGCCAAGGTAAGAGTTGTTTCTCTCCCTACCCATGATGCTTTGGGCCCATTACTCTAGATCACCATTGTTTCATGACATCAGTATCATTATATTCATCCTTCTAAAAGCTTTTTGCCATAATGTTGTCCTAATATATGGTCCCTGTGAGGTCTCCCAATGATCTTTCTAATTATCAACCCAACAATACAGAGACGGGTTATTGACCATCCATCCTCCGCCACAAAACTCTAAAACATGTAAGCAAAATGTTCCCCATAAGCTTCACCCTACGGTAAATGGGCTACTTCCACTAATTGTCTTTTAGTAAAGGGTTGAACATCAGTAGGCCACCTAGGACTGAGTCTCGCATGTTTTTGTTTTTCATAGCAACAAGGGATCAACCAACCAACGAGGGGAGGAGGAGGAGGAGGGACATTATCCAGGACCAATCCACCCACACAGAAACCCCCGAGCCCGCCCATGGCTGGTCGTGGGACTCTTGGGTAGGGTGTCCAGAAATGCAAGTGTGTGTACGTACATGCATGTGTGTGTGTGAGCTTGTGTAGTTGACGTGCACTTAGTATTCTCCGTGTGTGTGTGTGTGTGTGTGTGTGTCCTCTCCAGGCGAAACACCTCCTATAAGACCCTGGAGCCAGTCAAGCCGCCAACCGTCCCCAACGACTATATGACCAGCCCTGCTCGACTAGGCAGTCAGCACAGCCCTGCACGCACAGCCTCCCTCAACCAGAGACCCAGAACACACAGGTTACTTGCACACACACAAGTACATATACACATACACACTCATTCACTCACAGACACACTTAGACAGACATACACACACACACCCACCCACAGACAGACAGGTGTGTGTTTGTTTACCCAGCTGGGAACCTTCCACTGGTCACAGCTGTCTGAACAGCACAGCAAAGGTCACATTTCATATTGGAGGAAACAAACAACACTTCCTTGACCTGTTTTTGTCATTAATAATAAAACCAGATGTATGTCGAGGAGCTTGTGATCACTGAAAAATACATTTAAAACACACCATCTCTCACCGATCACTGAAAAATACATTTAAAACACACCATCGCTTACATATTTGATATATTATTTCTGACATATTATGTTGTACAGAAGCAAGCTGAACTGTGGTAGGAGCTCATGCTGCCAATATAATTACAGGTTGTCTGACACTCTCTCTTTCCTCACCATCCCTCTGTTTTAATCTCTTTAACCCCATCACTCTCTCTTTCCTCACCATCCCTCTGTTTTAATCTCTTTAACCCCATCACTCTCTCTTTACCTGTTCCCCATTCCAATTTCTCTTTCTCTCTCTCTCTGTCTCGCTCTCTCTCTCTCTGTCTCGCTCTCTGTCTCACTCTCTCTCTCTCTCTCTCTCTCTGTCTCTCTCGCTCTCTGTCTCGCTCTCTGGCTCACTCTCTCTCTCTCTGCAGTGGCAGCAGTGGGGGTAGCGGGGGGCGAGAGAACAGCGGTGGCAGCAGCATTAGTGTTCCTCTGGCCGTGCCCACGCCCTCCCCTCCCAGCCTGGGACCAGGTGAGCCTAGCAATACATATCCTTTAGTTGAGCTTAGTATTTAGCCTTCCATTCTGTTATTGTAGCTTCTCTGTTAGCTTAGCATTTAGCCTTCCATTCTGTTATTGTAGCTTCTCTGTTAGCTTAGCATTTAGCCTTCCATTCTGTTATTGTAGCTTCTCTGTTAGCTTAGCATTTAGCCTTCCATTCTGTTATTGTAGCTTCTCTGTTAGCTTAGCATTTAGCCTTCCATTCTGTTATTGTAGCTTCTCTGTTAGCTTAGCATTTAGCCTTCCATTCTGTTATTGTAGCTTCTCTGTTAGCTTAGCATTTAACCTTCCATTCTGTTATTGTAGCTTCTCTGTTAGCTTAGCATTTAGCCTTTCTCTCTGTCTAGCATCTCTGGTCGCCTAGCTTAGGATTTAGACTTCCATTTTGTTACCTTAGCTTCTCTGTTAGCTTAGCATTTAACCTTCCATTCTGTTATTGTAGCTTCTTTGTTAGCATAGCATTTAGCTGTCCGTCCTGTATAGCGTCTCCTACTTCTATCAGGCCTGCTTCTGGTTTGTCTTGAACTTAGCATTTGTTTGTTTATTGTATCAGCTTGTCAAAATATGCATACCCTTACAGAAAAACAACATGAATTTCATGAGAAGTGTTCCAAAAAAACATGTTTTCATGTGACGTTATGTGAAGTTAATGTGATCACATTTGACAACATGCAAAGCAACATGAGATAACGTGAAACTACACATGTTGAAACGTGATCACATGTGAAGTGTTCCAAAAATGTCACTTGTGGCGGTAGGTAGCCTAGCGATTAAGAGCATTGGGCCAGTGACCGAAAGGTTGCTGGTTCGAATCCCTGAGCCGACTAGGTGAACAATCTGTCGATGTTCCCTTGAACAAGGCACTTAACTCTAGTGGTTTTCCTTAGCAGCCTATTTGTTCTGTCAGTGTGGAATCTCTTTGGACATACAGTAGTGTTTGTCAGTTTGTTTTAGCATCGTATGATGCATCAGCTGTCCATCTGGATCCTGATGGAGATGAATATTTTGATTCGATTTTGGCAGCACATTATATCTTTCCATAGAAGTATTTTTTTCTGGCTGGTTTGGTTGTTGTACTCAGGCATTCTAGCCACAGCTGAGTCTCTTCCATCCACATATAAACAAATTACCTGAGGTTGACTTCAGTGAATTTGAAAGCCAAATACTTCTCTACCTCTCTCGTTCCCTAGTTCACTCACCCTCCTTCCCCTACCTTCTTTCTCCCTATAACTCTCCCCTTTCCCCACCCCAACAACCACAGCAGCGGCCCACCAAGGCCCAGGCCTGGGTCCCATCCCTATGGCCCAGTTTGGCACCATCTCACGACAGGTCTCCCGCCACAACTCAACCACTTCCTCAGCCTCCATGGTGTCGGCCACGGGTACCTACCGCCGGGCGCCCTCCGGCAGCTCCCATTTCTCCATGTCCCAGCAGCCCCACCTCAACGGGGGCCCTGCCTACTCCCAGAACTCAGGTAAGACCATGGAAAGGAGTTTTATGGTTGAAGGAATGTTGAGTCTGACCAAAGAACAACGTCAATAGGCCGTCGGCTCACTGTGTGTCCTGGATAGGAGTCCGTGTGAGGTAGCCCACTTTCACTTCAGCTAAAAGAGGAGGAGTTTAGGGCAGTGGAAGACAGAAATCCACACGCCCATATTAGTTGACAGACAAGAGGAGATTTAAGACAAGCGTCACAGACATCAAACCAAGGCATACTGTCAGTATCTCTGTTAGCACACACACAACATTGACCCATAAGAGGTGGACAAGTCTGGGTGACTGGTCTATGTGTCTGAAGGCAGCTCGATGTTGTCTTTCAGGGCTCGACATTAACGCTTGTCTGCTTGCCTGGGGCAAGTAAAATACATTGTTGGACAAGCAGATTATAGATTTAAGTTGTCTGAATGGAAAAGTTTTTTTTTAAATCATGCAAAAATCACAATATCAAACAATTAGGCTACTCCGATCAGAATTGGATCAGAATTGGATCAAAGTGTCCTCCAGATGTGATGTTTTGCTCACTGTCCTCCCAGTCTCTGCAGAGCACATCAGAGTATAATTATTGTCGGCCTGCGTTGATAGGCACGAGTGGTCTTTTAATCATGGAGTCGCGAGATGCGTTTTTGAGATCAAAGCGAGCCTTGCTATGTTCACACATTTGTTGATAATAATTGCTGGTGAGTTATTTTATTTTTGGTCTGCAGTGAAAATCCTGGAAAAGTCATGGTGTGTGTATCACACTAAGAGAGGAGAGAGAGAGAGAGGACAACGGACTGACTATAGTAGATAACCAGCCAAACTACACAATATGTTAGCTAGTTAGCCAATTAAAGAAAATTGTTATCTGGCTAGTTAACTATTTAGCTATAAGCATGATTATCCACTGGCACTTGTGTATAAGTGGTGCAGCGGTCTAATGCACTGCATCTCAGTGCTAGAGGTGTCTCTACAGATCCTGGTTCGATTCCAGGCTGTATTACAACCGGCTGTGATTGGGAGTCCCATAGGGCGGCGCACAATTAGCCCAGCGTCGTCTGGGTTAGGGTTTGGCTGGGGTAGGCCGTCATTAAAAATAAGAATTTGTTCTTAACTGACTTGCCTAGTTAAATAAAGGTTAAATAAAAAATAAATACAATTACCGCAAATGGCCAACACGCAGTTGATACAGTTGATACAGGTGATACAGGTAGTCAGTTGATACAGGTGCACATGAAACCAATGCTGCATACTCCGGTTGTAAAAGTGTCTCTTAAGGAATAAGTCAAGGGGTATGAATACTGTCTGAAGGCCTCTGTAACTATGCCGTCAAGATCTCCCCTAGAATGCTGAGCTGCAGGGTTAGATCAAAATCCTGCACACCCAGTAGCTCTCCAGATGAAGGGTGAAAATCTGTCATGCCTTTTGGTGAGAACAATCTGTTATAACACCAGGGTTAGGGTGAAGGGAGTAATTGTGTCCCTTGGACTAACCAGTGCCCCCGCACATTGACTCTGTACCAGTACCCCATGTGTATAGCCCCGCTATTGTTATTTTACTGCTGCTCTTTAAATATTTGTTACTTTTATTTGTTATTCTATTATTGTTATTCTATTTTTTTCACATTTTTTAAAATATTTTTCTTTTAATGTTTATATTTATTTATTTTATTTACATTAAAAAATATATATATATATTTTGAATGATTTAAATTATAATTATTTTTAATTATGTCTTTTTTTTTCAATTTCAAAGAATAAAAAAAAATATATCTATACATTTTTTTTTTTTTTTTACCAACAACTGCATTGTTGGTTAAGGGCTTGTAAGTAAGCATTTCACTGTAAGGTCTACCTACACCTGTTGTATTCGGCACAGGTAGCCTAGTGGTTAGAGCGTTGGACTAATATCCGAAAGGTTACGAGATCGAATCCCCGAGCTGACAAAGTTAAAACCTGTTGTTTTTCCCCTGAACAAGGCAGTTAACCCACTGTTCATAGGCCCTCATTGAAAATAAGAATTTGTTCTTAACTGACTTGCTTAGTTAAATGAAGGTAAAAAAGTGACTGATTTGATGTCAGCCACCTATCAGAAGACAGTTGAGTGTTCTATACAGCCTTGCAGTATTACACATTATGTTATTTGTTCTTTCTCCCAGCATGAAAAACTGGACAAAACTAGTTCAAATGACAGTTTCTGATTGTAATGATGTCATTTCGACAGTTTCTGATTGTAATAATGTCATTTCAACAGTTTCTGATTGTAATGATGTCATTTCAACAGTTTCTGATTGTAATAATGTCATTTCAACAGTTTCTGATTGTAATGATGTCATTTCAACAGTTTTCCATACTGGGCCTAGTGGCCTGCAAGCTGTTTCAAATCATTCCTATAATATTGGGAACTATGCATGAAATAGTACTGGTTCCACACGGTGTCTAATAGAGTGCTGTGAAATATCATGTTACCGTGCTGCATGTTGTTTGTCTACATACCCAGTGGCCAAAACTGGTTGAAAAGACGTCATAATGACATCATTTCAAGCAGTTTGTGGTTGTGATAACCTCATCGCTGGGCATGTTTTACTGTCTATGGAGAACAAGCGTCCCACAAGGCATTTCTATTCTGCTTTTATCTTTCTTATTGTCTTGTTTCAGTGCCACTCGTTTTATTGTTATATCTGTAACTTGCCACTATCCTAGATAAAAGAATCATTTGGAAGATACTCTGATAATAAAGTTGTGGTAGCTAATTGAAAAAAGCTGAAGCAAAAACACTATTTACTCTCAGTGTCTTACTGCTTTGTTTTGATCTCTGACAAGCATATTTATCTTGTGTTCCTCACACCTTCCCCCCCACCCTATTTCTGTCTCTCTCTCTGGTCTGTCTCTCTGTCTGTCTCTCACTCTCTGGTCTGTCTCTCTCTCTGCCTCTCTCTGGTCTGTCTCTCTCTCTGGTCTGTCTCTCTGTCTGTCTCTCACTCTCTGGTCTGTCTCTCTCTGCCTCTCTCTGGTCTGTCTCTCTCTCTGGTCTGTCTCTCTGTCTGTCTCTCACTCTCTGGTCTGTCTCTCTCTCTGGTCTCTCTCTCTCTGCCTCTCTCTGGTCTGTCTCTCTCTCTGGTCTGTCTCTCTCTCTGGTCTGTCTCTCTCTCTGGTCTCTCTCTCTCTGGTCTCTCTCTCTCTGCCTCTCTCTGGTCTGTCTCTCTCTCTGGTCTGTCTCTCTCTCTGCCTCTCTCTCTCTGCCTCTCTCTGGTCTGTCTCTCTCTCTGGTCTGTCTCTCTCTCTGGTCTGTCTCTCTGTCTGTCTCTCTCTCTGGTCTCTCTCTCTCTGCCTCTCTCTGGTCTGTCTCTCTCTCTGGTCTGTCTCTCTGTCTGTCTCTCACTCTCTGGTCTGTCTCTCTCTCTGGTCTCTCTCTCTCTGCCTCTCTCTGGTCTGTCTCTCTCTCTGGTCTGTCTCTCTCTCTGGTCTGTCTCTCTCTCTGGTCTGTCTCTCTCTCTGGTCTGTCTCTCTCTCTCTGGTCTGTCTCTCTCTCTGGTCTGTCTCTCACTCTCTGGTCTGTCTCTCTCTCTGGTCTGTCTCTCACTCTCTGGTCTGTCTCTCTCTCTGGTCTGTCTCTCTCTCTGGTCTGTCTCTCTCTCTGGTCTGTCTCTCTCTCTCTGGTCTGTCTCTGGTCTGTCTCTCTCTCTGGTCTGTCTCTCTGTCTGTCTCTCACTCTCTGGTCTGTCTCTCTCTCTGGTCTCTCTCTCTCTGCCTCTCTCTGGTCTGTCTCTCTCTCTGGTCTGTCTCTCTCTCTGGTCTGTCTCTCTCTCTGGTCTGTCTCTCTCTCTGGCCTGTCTCACTCTCTGGTCTCTCTCTCTGGTCTCTCTCTCTCTGCCTCTCTCTGGTCTGTCTCTCTCTGGTCTGTCTCTCACTCTCTGGTCTGTCTCTCACTCTCTGGTCTGTCTCTCTCTCTCTGGTCTCTCTCTCTCTGGTCTCTCTCTCTCTGGTCTCTCTCTCTCTGGTCTCTCTCTCTCTGGTCTCTCTCTGGTCTGTCTCTCTCTCTGGTCTGTCTCTCTCTCTGCCTCTCTCTGGTCTGTCTCTCTCTCTGGTCTGTCTCTCTCTCTGGTCTGTCTCTCTCTCTGGTCTGTCTCTCTCTCTGGTCTCTCTCTCTCTGCCTCTCTCTGGTCTGTCTCTCTCTCGGCTCTGTCTCTCTCTCTGGTCTGTCTCTCTCTGGTCTGTCTCTCTCTCTGGTCTGTCTCTCTGTCTGTCTCTCACTCTCTGTTCTGTCTCTCTCTCTCTGGTCTGTCTTTCTGTCTGTCTGTCTCTCTCTCTGGTCTGTCTGTCCCTCTTTCTGCCTGTCTGTGTTGCTGCTTCCAGTGTCTGTAGCTCCTCCTCCTCCTATGGTCCAGCTGACTCCTCAGATCCCTCTGACCGGCTTTGTGGCCAGAGTGCAGGAGACCAGTAAGTCTCTCTCTCTCACACACACACACACACACACACACACACACACACACACACACACACACACACACACACACACACACACACACACACACACACACACACGGGTAACATCAAAACCACTCCCTCAGTCCTACATATCAGACCAGCACCTATTAATCCCCTTTTATGTTGTCTGTCATGTCTTTTTCACACGCTCCCTACTGCCTTTAGACACACCCCTTCCATGTCTTGTCTGTCATGCCTTTTTCACACGCTCCCTACTGCCTTTAGACACACCCCTTCCATGTCTTGTCTGTCATGCCTTTTTCACACGCTCCCTACTGCCTTTAGACACACCCCTTCCATGTCTTGTCTGTCATGCCTTTTTCACACGCTCCCTACTGCCTTTAGACACACCCCTTCCATGTCTTGTCTGTCATGCCTTTTTCACACGCTCCCTACTGCCTTTAGACACACCCCTTCCATGTCTTGTCTGTCATGCCTTTTTCACACGCTCCCTACTGCCTTTAGACACACCCCTTCCATGTCTTGTCTGTCATGCCTTTTTCACACGCTCCCTACTGCCTTTAGACACACCCCTTCCATGTCTTGTCTGTCATGCCTTTTTCACACGCTCCCTACTGCCTTTAGACACACCCCTTCCATGTCTTGTCTGTCATGCCTTTTTCACACTCCCCCTACTGCCTTTAGACACACCCTTTCCATGTCTTGTCTGTCATGCCTTTTTCACACGCTCCCTACTGCCTTTAGACACACCCCTTCCATGTCTTGTCTGTTGCCATGGTCATTGAGAGACAGTGGAGAGTGTTCTATGGTTCCATCTCTGTTCACTGAACACACCTGACTTAAGGTTTGGAAAACTGCATAGTCTCAGCCAAGTGAAGCACGGTTTTAATCAGACAGTGACCCTCCCAATGCCTCCGTGTCCTTATCCAGTTGACCTTAGTGGTTTTTCCAGCTTTCAGATCACAGTTTCATCCTTCCGGTCATTATTTAGCATTTAAACCTTCAGGAGCTATAGGTCTCTGAACTACTGGGTCTGTCTCTTATGGGGCGGCAGGTAGCCTAGTGGTTAGAGCGTTGGACTAGTAACCGAAAGGTTGTTTGATTGAATCCCTGAGCTGATAAGGTAAAAATATGTTGTTCTGCCCCTGAACAAGGCAATTAACCCACTGTTCCTAGGCCGTCATTGAAAATAAGAATTTGTTCTTAACTGACTTGCCTAGTTAAGTAAAGGAAAAATACAGTTAAGAAGAGAATACACTGTGCTCTGTCATGCCATCTGCTGGCCAGTACAGGTAATCATATGTCTGGAAGATCAGGCTCATGCATAAAATAGAATATATTAATTAATGTTTTGTTTTAATAATGTTCAGGAGCATTATACTGGTAGGGGCATTTGGAAGTTATTGAAGTTGTTTGTTCAGTTTGGAGTGGCAGAGCTGAGCTCATATGACATTTTGATAACACTATATGAGCAGCCTGTGGGCGATACGTCATGTAAATGGTAACCTGTCATAAGACTGACATAACAATTCCATGACAACTGGTTATTGAAATTATACTTGTTGCATGCATGGTATTCATGTATTATACTGTAGGTACAGGCAATATATCCTAAACATGGAAAACCGTGCTTTAATATATATATACACTGCTCAAAAAAATAAAGGGAACACTAAAATAACACATCCTAGATCTGAATGAATGAAATATTCTTATTAAATACTTTTTTCTTTATATAGTTGAATGTGCTGACAACAAATCACACAAAAATTATCAATGGAAATCAAATTTATCAACCCATGGAGGTCTGGATTTGGAGTCACACTCAAAATTTAAAGTGGAAAACCACACTACAGGCTGATCCAACTTTGATATAATGTCCTTAAAACAAGTCAAGATGAGGCTCAGTAGTGTGTGTGGCCTCCACGTGCCTGTATGACCTCCCTACAACGCCTGGGCATGCTCCTGATGAGGTGGCGGATGGTCTCCTGAGGGATCTCCTCCCAGATCTGGACTAAAGCATCCGCCAACTCCTGGACAGTCTGTGGTGCAACGTGGCGTTGGTGGATGGAGCGAGACATGATGTCCCAGATGTGCTCAATTGGATTCAGGTCTGGGGAACGGGCGGGCCAGTCCATAGCATCAATGCCTTCCTCTTGCAGGAACTGCTGACACACTCCAGCCACATGAGGTCTAGCATTGTGTTGCATTAGGAGGAACCCAGGGCCAACCGCACCAGCATATGGTCTCACAAGGGGTCTGAGGATCTCATCTCGGTACCTAATGGCAGTCAGGCTACCTCTGGCGAGCACATGGAGGGCTGTGCGGCCCCCCAAAGAAATGCCACCCCACACCATGACTGACCCACCGCCAAACCGGTCATGCTGGAGGATGTTGCAGGCAGCAGAACGTTCTCCACGGCGTCTCCAGACTCTGTCACGTCTGTCACATGTGCTCAGTGTGAACCTGCTTTCATCTGTGAAGAGCACAGGGCGCCAGTGGCGAATTTGCCAATCTTGGTGTTCTCTGGCAAATGCCAAACGTCCTGCACGGTGTTGGGCTGTAAGCACAACCCCCACCTGTGGACGTCGGGCCCTCATACCACCCTCATGGAGTCTGTTTCTGACCGTTTGAGCAGACACATGCACATTTGTGGCCTGCTGGAGGTCATTTTGCCAGGCTCTGGAAGTGCTCCTCCTGCTCCTCCTTGCACAAAGGCGGAGGTAGCGGTCCTGCTGCTGGGTTGTTGCCCTCCTACGGCCTCCTCCACGTCTCCTGATGTACTGGCCTGTCTCCTGGTAGCGCCTCCATGCTCTGGACACTACGCTGACAGACACAGCAAACCTTCTTGCCACAGCTCTCATTGATGTGCCATCCTGGATGAGCTGCACTACCTGAGCCACTTGTGTGGGTTGTAGACTCCGTCTCATGCTACCACTAGAGTGAAAGCACCGCCAGCATTCAAAAGTGACCAAAACATCAGCCAGGAAGCATAGGAACTGAGAAGTGGTCTGTGGTCACCACCTGCAGAACCACTCCTTTATTGGGAGTGTCTTGCTAATTGCCTATAATTTCCACCTGTTGTCTATTCCATTTGCACAACAGCATGTGAAATGTATTGTCAATCAGTGTTGCTTCCTAAGTGGACAGTTTGATTTCACAGAAGTGTGATTGACTTGGAGTTACATTGTGTTGTTTAAGTGTTCCCTTTATTTTTTTGAGCAGTGTATATAACCTAAACATGGAAAACCCAGCAGTAGATTTGAAGTATACAGTACAAGTCAAAAGTTTGGACGCACATTTTCTACATTGTAGAATAGTAGTGAAAACATCAAAACTATGAAATAACTCATATGGAATCATGTAGTAACCAAAAAAGTGTTAAACAAATCAAAATATATTTTATATTTGAGATTATTCAAAGTAGCCACCCTTTGCCACACACACAGTTTTGCACACTCTCGGCATTCTCTCAACCAGCAATTAACAGGTGTGCCTTGTTAAAAGTTAATTTGTGGAATTTCTTTCCTTCTTAATACATTTGGGCCAATCAGTTGTGTTGTGACAAGCTAGGGGTAGTATACAGAAGATAGCCCTATCTGGTAAAAGACCAAGTCCATGTTATGGCAAGAACAGCTCTCATAAGCAAAGAGAATCAACAGTCCATCATTACTTTAAGACATGAATGTCAGTCAATCTGGAAAGTTTCTTCAAGTGCAGTCGCAAAAACCATAAAGCGTTATGATGAAACTGGCTCTCATGAGGACCGCCACAGCAAAGGATGACCCAGAGTTACCTCTGCTGCAGAGGATAAGTTCATTAGAGTTACTAGCCTCAGAAATTGCAGGCCAAATAAATGCTTCACAGAGTTCAAGTAACAGACACTTCTCAACATCAACTGTTCAGAGGAGACTGTTCAGTCCTTCATGGTTGAATTGATGCAAAGAAACCACTACTTAAGGACACCAATAATAAGAAGAGACTTACTTGGGCCAAGAAACACGAGCAATGGACATTAGACCGGTGGAAATCTGTCCTTTGGTCTGATGAGTCCAAATTTGAGATTTTTGGTTCCAACCGCTGTGTCTTTGTGAGACGCAGAGTAGGTGAATGGATGACTTCCGCATGTGTGCTTCCCACCGTGAAGCATGGAGGAGGAGGTGTGGGGGTGCTTTGCTGGTGACACTGTCAGTGATATATTTAGAATGCAAGGCACACTTAACCAGCATGGCTACCACAGCATCCTGCAGCGATACGCCATCCCATCTGGTTTGCGCTTAGTGGGACTATCATTTGTTTTTCAACAGGACAATATCCCAACACACCACCAGGCTGTGTAAGGGCTATTTGACCAAGAAGGAGAGTGATGGAGTGCTGCATCAGATGACCTGGCCTCCACAGTCACCCGACCTCAACCCAACTGAGAAGGTTTGGGATGATTTGGACCGCAGAGTGAAGGAAAAGCAGCCAACAAGTGCTCAGCATATGTGGGAACTCCTTCAAGACTGTTGGAAAAGAATTCCAGGTGAAGCTGGTTGAGAAAATGTCAAGAGTGTACAAAGCTGTCATCAAGGCAAAGAATGACTACTTTGAAGAATCTCAAATATAAAGTATATTTTGATTTGGTTAACCCTTTTTTTGGTTACTACATGATTCCATAATGTGTTATTTCATAGTTTTGGTCTTCACTATTATTCTACAATGTAGAAAATAATAAAAAATAAAGAAAAACCCTTGAATGAGTAGGTGTCTAAACTTTTGACTGGTACTGTATATTTAGGAGTTTTTCCCTGGTCAGGTCACATGGTCAGGAGAAACCCTTGGCCCTATTGATGTCACAGAAATAAATATAATTACTACACCAGTCGATTCAATTCCACTTCCATAATGTCCGTCATTTCTTCCCCGTCCTCGTCCAGTTACAGACGACCCGGCCCCCCCTCCACCGCCCCCTCCCGAGGACGTGGTCATGTTTGACGAGCCCTCGCCCCCTCCCCCGCCCCCTCCCGTGGACTACCAGGGGGATGAGGAGGCGGCCGTAGTGCACTACAATGACCCCTACTCTGACCGAGACCCCCACTGGGCCCCCAAGGCCTACGCAGAGAAGGGTGAGTTTGACTCGTACCACCGGAGATACAGAGACCAGTCACTGGGCCCCCAAGGCCTACGCAGAGAAGGGTGAGTTTGACTCGTACCACCGGAGATACAGAGACCAGTCACTGGGCCCCCAAGGTCTACGCAGAGAAGGGTGAGTTTGACTGGTACCACCGGAGATACAGAGACCAGTCACTGGGCCCCCAAGGCCTACGCAGAGAAGGTTGAGTTTGACTGGTACCACCTGAGATACAGAGACCAGTCACTGATCGCTGTTTCAGCATGATTTAGGGGCTGTTACAAGCTTGTTTTTAAATGGGGCAAAGTAAATGTCTGTGGACACAGAGGGTCAAACGTATCCAAATCCGGATGGCCAATTTAGTGCAGTACATACTATACACCCACAAATTGTATATCTTGGGTTTAGGCCAACTATAATATTAGTACTGAATCTGTACTGTAATGTCTCTAAGTAATCCTAGTACAACCCTATTCCCAGCAGTTGTCCTCTCTCACTCTGTTCTGTCTATGGTCAGGTTGCTAATGTATAAGAGAATACAATGAATAAATGAATCAAATGTATTTTACAGTGGTGGCCATTTATGACTACTCCAAGGATAAGGAGGACGAGCTGTCCTTCATGGAGGGCTCCATCATCTACATCATCAAGAAGAACGACGATGGCTGGTACGAGGGCGTATGCAACGGCGTCACCGGCCTCTTCCCCGGCAACTACGTAGAGTCCATCATGCACTACACAGACTAAGGGCGGCCATTTTGAATGAGAAAAAAACGCCAAGATGTTACCAAAAAAAACAACCATTTTGAATCAAATGCTGTGTTTAGTATTTGAAACGATAACGTAGGTTTTAGTAAGATGTTGTTTTTTTGGGGGGGGAAGCCCGCCACAACTCTTATCCACACAGCAAAATATACAATAATAAAACAAACATAAAGAAGTGCATTAGGACATGACCGAATGTTTGTTTTTGTCCAAATCGCAGATGTTAAAAAGAAGCAAAATAGTATATTTACTATGCTACATGTTGAAGGGAGGGGTGGGGAGCTGGGCCATGGGACAGGGAATAGGGGAAGGCAAAAAGATATGAATGTGATTTTTCTTATTTCTGATGATATTTTGTTTTTGTTATATAACTTGTATATACTGTAATGTGTGAAGCTGACAGTTGGTTTGTCAGTAGTGTGTTTTACCTGTGAGTTTTCATCTGCGTCTTTTGAGTGGTCAACAGCAAGCCAAGTTGTGCCAGATACAGATGGTTTAACTCAATCATATTCTGTCGTTGTGTTTCGGGTATTATTTTCTTTTTCTCTTTTAGTGCCATTTCTACCCTAGGCTCGGCCAATTGTCACTTGATAAGATTTTTTTTTTTTTATGTGGAAAATAAATTGTATCTTACTTATTTTTTTATGCTGTCAGGCTACTGTAGAAAATGGTTCCTGAAATGTGCTCGCTTCAAATGGCAAAGAAACGGATTATTGTACTTTTGTTCCATCATGGTTCCATTGTGTTGGAATGTCTGCTTAGTTCCCCATTTGCTTTTTATACTACTTCAATTTATATGGTTTTGATTGGGACACCCGGGTTGCGTTCAGGCTATCCAACCGTTGCGTTATCGTTTTTAGTTATATCATCCTGGGTTTGTCAGTGGGGTCTGGATAGGTGCTTATCTTTGGTGCTTGATAACAATTATCACCTTCCATTATCAACACAACCTCAAAACAAGGACGCAAGGCTGTCAAAGAACGGTATAGGCTGCTAGCCTACCTTATTGAGCAGTACAGGGTGATTTGTAACAATGCTAAATGTTCTATCTTGAACGTACCCTTGCTCTATCCTTTCTATCACAGTGGATGTAGACAATTTAGCAGTGCATTGTTATCTCAAATGTACTAAAACGATGGGTTACGGCGATGACCGTGGGTTACGGCGATGACCGTGGGTTACGGCGATGACCATGGGTTACGGCGATGGCCATAGGTTACGGTGATGACCATGGGTTACGGTGATGACCATGGGTTACGTCGATGGCACCATGAAGTAGACATGCCGCACAGACAAAGGTATGTTAAAGCTTGGACGTGCAGACCATTTAATGTCAACATAATCAACATGACCATTATTCAACCTCAATGTATGCATGACTACATGAATACATCAACAAAAAACATTTTTTTATTGTGAATAATAATTTGCCACAACATCCAGTTATTGATTGTACTTTTAACTTTTCCATCAGAGGTCAATTTTGTGAGAAACAACTTTTTTTTTACCTAAGCATTTCCAGCACTGCAATTGATTGTTTTGAAAGAGTGTCTGAGACTGCCGGTCATGGTTTGGTAGCAGTTTGGATTTTGATTTATTTATATTTTCCTAGAAAGATATTATTAGACAACCACTATGTTTACCACTAAAACGTGAAACACTTCGGGGCTCCACAATGCGCCTTGATTTGAAGTCTGTTTTATTAGATGAAATGTGGGGAAAGTGTTTATCTGTAACTTAACTGTTCATGGGAACAGAATGTGATATTTCTCGTCTCGTCTCTTGGGGCTCTATCCGATCTGGAAAGCTGAAGCGTTACAGATGCCGTAATAGAAATTGAAAGGGAATCTCTGATTGAGCCGATAATATGCAGTGTTTTGCTGTGAATGCCGTCTCCGATTGAGACGATATATGCAGTGTTTATCGTGAATGGCGTCTTCGCTAAAGTGGGAACATTGCCTTCTTGCTGTAAAGCTGAACTTCCGATGCGGATCGAATAGAGCCCCTGGTTTGTATATATAATGTGTTCATTTACATTCATGTACAGTCTTTTTTGTAATAAACAGCTCACCGAAACAACACATGAGGCTGATCTTTGGTGGGGGATTTCTCTTTGGGACAGTTAAAGAAGAGTGGTAGAGTATGGCGCTTGCAATACCAAGATAGTGGGTTTGATTCCCGGTACCACTCGTACATTAAAATGTATGCATGCATGACTGTAAGTCACTTTGGATAAAAGTGTCAGCTAAATGGAGTCTATTATTAAGAGCATTGGAAATCCAATTTGTTTCTATGGCGTTTTACCAAACAATTTAACACCCAATAATACTACTCATTAATATACAGACACACACACGACTTAGCCACTTCATTGTAACACACTATCCACAGCAACTCTACATCACAGTTTTTCATTGAAGTAAGGTCAATGACCAACAGTAAAGTGAATTGTCAACTAACAGATAGTAACAGGAGTTTGTATGGTAGACATGAAGCACAATGCCAAAGAGATGTTAATCTGCCTGTCAACATGTTATACTATAGGAATTGATCTGACTTAGCCAATTATTTCCGTGTTGATAAAGCTTCATACCAACACGCTGTACATCTTCATCAGGTTGCAATTACAACATAGCTTTACTGTGGTTAACTTAGGTTTTATTAATTCTGACTTATTACATAAATAATCAAATTCAATACATAAATAACCCAAGAACATGCATCGTGGGGCTGGGTTAAATGCGGAAGACACATTTCGGTTGAATGCATTCAGTTGTGCAACTGACTAGGTACCCCCCTTCCCATCAGGCACTGGTTTGGAAATGTCTTCACTGCATTGCGTTGTCCAATCATATCTTGTCAGATCAGTTACTTAAAGAAGGAGGGAAGAAAGGAAGAATACATTTTGAAGTATTGGAGCAGGGCCTGTCACCTCCCGAGGTGCTATTTTTGCAAGCATCGCTCTGGTCCATGAACACTGGGCCTGTCTGTAGGTAGGTAGGTTGAGAACGTCCTCTACAGTAGTCATGGGTGAGTGGGCGGAGCTCCATCCCTAGACCCCAGAGCCCCACCCAGGAGGGGGCGGAGCTCCATCCCTAGACCCCAGAGCCCCACCCAGGAGGGGGCGGAGCTCCATCCCTAGACCCCAGAGCTCCACCCAGGAGGTGGAGGAGCTCCATCCCTAGACCCCAGAGCCCCACGCAGGAGGTGGCGGAGCTCCATCCCTAGACCCCAGAGCCCCACCCAGGAGGGGGCGGAGCTCCATCCCTAGACCCCAGAGCCCCACCCAGGAGGGGGCGGGGGAATAAAGTCTGGGGGCGGTTCAGAGAGGTAGTCCTGATCAGGGTGTTCATTGGCCCTCACTGTTGCTGAAGAAAGGAAAATAATATGTATTATTTAGTGTGTGTGTGTGTGTGTGTGTGTGTGTGTGTGTGTGTGTGTGTGTGTGTGTTTGTGTTTGATTGTGTCTCACCTATGTGCCCAGTAGAACGTGTGGGAGGGCTGGAGACAGGCAGACTGGTCACATGCAGAGTGGAGGTGGTGGTTAAGGCTCTCCTCACTGCCGTCTGATAGTTGTGGTACAGGGTGGCACCATACTAAACAAAGATAGATACGGGTAGGTACACACAACGTAGGACTCACAGCCCATACACAATTGGACTGTTGTACCCCTACTGAACCGAACCGTGCTGAGCCGAGCTGTACTGTGCTGGTTACTCATTCACCATAGTTGCTGGAACCGAGCTGGGAAGAATAATGTCAAAAGGAACTAACTGAGGCCACACAGTATGGTTCAGGTCTGCAGTCAGTAAAGGGTAAGAGTAAAGGTTAAAGGGTAAGAGTAAAGGGTAAGAGTAAAGGGTAAGAGTAAAGGGTAAGAGTAAAGGGTAAGAGTAAGGGGTAAGAGTAAAGGTTAAAGGGTAAGAGTAAAGGGTAAGAGTAAAGGTTAAGAGTAAGGGGTAAGAGTAAATGGTAATATTAAAGGGTAAGAGTAAAGGTTAAAAGTAAAGGGTAAAGGGTAAGAGTAAAGGGTGAAAGCATGGCTTCCACCTGGCTACCCCTACCCCGGTCAACTGCCCAGCACCCTCCACAGCAACCCGCCAAAGCTGCCACCATTTCTTCACCCAAATCCAGACAGCTGATGTTCTGAAAGAGCTGCAAAATCTGGACCCCTACAAATCAGCCGGGCTAGACAATCTGGACCCTCTCTTTCTAAAATGATCTGCCGAAGTTGTTGCAACCCCTATTACTAGCCTGTTCAACCTCTCTTTCGTATCGTCTGAGATTCCCAAAGATTGGAAATCTGCCACGGTCATCCCCCTCTTCAAAGAGGGTGACACTCTAGAAACAAACTGCTACAGACCTATTTCTATCCTACCCTGTCTTTCTAAGGTCTTCGAAAGCCAAGTTAGCAAACAGATTACCGACCATTTCGAATCCCACCGTACCTTCTCCGCTATGCAATCCGGTTTCAGAGCTGGTCATGGGTGCACTTCAGCCACGCTCAAGGTCCTAAACAACATCATAACCACCATCGATAAGAGACATTACTGTGCAGCCGTATTCATCGACCTGGCCAAGGCTTTCGACTCTGTCAATCACCACATTCTTATTGGCAGACTCAACAGCCTTGGTTTCTCAAATGACTGCCTGGCCTGGTTCACCAACTACTTCTCTGGTAGAGTTCAGTGTGTCAAATCGGAGGGCCTGTTGTCCGGACCTCTGGCAGTCTCTATGGGGGTGCCACAGGGTTCAATTCTTGGGCCGACTCACTTCTCTGTATACATCAATGATGTCGCTCTTGCTGCTGGTGATTCTCTGATCCACCTCTACGCAGACGACACCGTTCTGTATACTTCTGTCCCCTCTTTGGACACTGTTAACTAACCTCCAGACGAGCTTCAATGCCATACAACTCTCCTTCCGTGGCCTCCAACTGCTCTTAAATGCAAGTAAAACAAAATGCATGCTATTCAATCGATCACTGCCCGCACCTGCCCGTCTGTCCAGCATCACTACTCTGGTCGGTTCTGACTTAGAATATGTGGACAACTACAAATACCTAGGTGTCTGGTTAGACTGTAAACTCTCCTTCCAGACTCCCATTAAGCATCTCCAATCCAAAATTAAATCTAGAATCGGCTTCCTATATCGCAACAAAGCATCCTTCATTCATGCTGCCAAACATACCCTCGTAAAACTGACCATCCTACCGATCCTTGACTTCGGCGATGTCATTTACCAAATAGCCTCCAACACTCTACTCAGCAAACTGGATGCAGTCTATCACAGTGCCATCCATTTTGTCACCAAAGCCCCATACACTACCCACCACTGCGACCTGTGCGCTCTCGTTGGTTGGCCCTCGCTTCATACTCGTCGCCAAACCCACTGGCTACAGGTTATCTACAAGTCTCTGCTAGGTAAAGCCCCGCCTTATCTCAGATGACTGGTCACCATAGCAGCACCCACTCGTAGCACGCACTCCAGCAGGTATATCTCACTGGTCACCCCCAAAGCCAATTCCTCATTTGGTCGCCTTTCCTTCCAGTTCTCTGCTGCCAATGACTGGAACGAACTGCAAAATCACTGAAGCTGGAGACTCATATCTCCCTCACTAACTTTAAGCACCAGCTGTCAGAGCATCTCACAGATCACTGGACCTGTACATAGATGGGCTGTTTACAGATGGTCTATCTAATTAATCCCCATACTGTATTTATTTATCTTGCTCCTTTGCACCCCAGTATCTCTACTTGCACATTCATCTTCTGCACATCTACCATTCCAGTGTTTAATTGCTATATTGTAATTACTTCGCCACCATGGCCTATTTATTGTCTTAACTCCCTTATCTCACCTCATTTGCTCTCACTGTATATATACTTTTTTTTCCTATTGTGTTATTGACTGTATGTTGTGTTTATTCCATGTGTAACTCTGTGTTGTTGTATGTGTCGAATTGCTATGCTTTATCTTGGCCAGGTCGCAGTTGCAAATGAGAACTTGTTCTCAAGTAGCCTACCTGGTTAAATAAAAGTTAAATAAAAATAAATTTAAAAAAGGGTAAGAGTAAAAGGTAAGAGTAAAAGGTAAGAGTAAAGGGTGAAAGTAAAGCGTGAGAGTAAAGGGTAAAGGGTATGAGTAAAAGGTAAGAGTAAAGGGTAAAAGTAAAAGGTAAGAGTAAAGGGTGAGAGTAAAAGGTAAGACTAAAGGGTAAGAGTAAAGGGTAAAAGTAAAAGGTAAGAGTAAAGGGTGAGAGTAAAAGGTAAGACTAAAGGGTAAGAGTAAAGGGTATGAGTAAAGTCTAACCTTGGCTACTCTGATGGAGTTGACCCAGAGGGAGAGAGTGAGCTCATCGTCACAACACAGGAACCTGATGTACTGGGACTCCTTCTGGATCTGAGGATGCTACAGGGCAAGACCAGAACATATTGTATTTATGGTAATCAACGCACCTACGGCTAAATCTCCCATGCATGCAATGTCTGTCAGGAGAGACTACATTGATGCTTGGATGAAATACGTCTTTGTTCAAGTCGTCCAGTATTTTTCTTTTTTTTAAGTTCATCAAAGAGCCTGCAGGAGGCGACCTATGCTCACATTAGCCAAGCCATAAGATGGAGCTCCATATGTACAACACTAGCAATGGTAAGACCCTTTCTCAATCATGTTAAGAATGCATGAACATTCCCATACACCCAAAAATAAATGATGAGTAAAAAAGAAAACGCCCCCTAATTTGAACCATAACGTTGTTGCCTGTTTTAAATCAAATCCCTTATTTGAAGATACACTTTTTTTTCACACCAACTTTTTGCCTCTAGAAAATAGTGTCCAAAACCAGAAATGGATTCAGCTCGTATGTTGCCATTATAAACCGTGGAAATATAAACTCAAATTCAAGGTAACAGGAACTCAACTTCCGGTGATGTACCTTTAAAAACAAACCACATGGTTCTGACCTATTATAACTTACCTATGACCTATTATAACTTACCTATGACCTATTATAACTGACCTATTGTAACTGACTGGCCTATTGTAACTGACCTATTGTAACTGACCTATTGTAACTTACCTATTGTAACTGACCTATTGTAACTGACCTATTATAACTGACCTATTGTAACTGACCTATTGTAACTGACCTATTATAGCTGACCTATTGTAACTGACCTACTGTAACTGACCTATTATAACTGACCTATTGTGACCTATTATAACTGACCTACTATAACTGACCTACTATAACTGACCTATTGTAACTGACCTATTGTAACTGACCTGTTATAACTGACCTATTGTGATCTATTATAACTGACCTATTATAACTGCCCTATTATAACTGACCTATTGTAACTGACCTATTGTAACTGACCTATTGTAACTGACCTATTGTAATTGACCTGTTATAACTGACCTATTGTGATCTATTATAACTGACCTATTATAACTGACCTATTGTAACTGACCTATTGTAACTGACCTATTGTAATTGACCTGTTATAACTGACCTATTGTGATCTATTATAACTGACCTATTATAACTGACCTATTGTAACTGATCTATTGTAACTGACCTATTGTGACCTATTATAATTGACCTATTGCAACATACCTATTATAACGGACCTATTGTGATCTATTATAACTGGCCTATTGTAACTGACCTATTATAACTGACCTATTGCAACGGACCTATTATAACGGACCTATTATAACGGACCTATTATAACTGACCTATTATAATTGACCTATTGTGACCTATTATAACTGACCTATAATAACTGACCTATTGTGACCTATTATAACTAACCTATTATAATTGACCTATTGTGACCTATTATAACTGACCTATTATAACTGACCTATTGTGACCTATTATAACTGACCTATTATAACTGACCTATTACAACTGACCTATTACAACTGACCTATTACAACTGACCTATTACAACTGACCTATTGTAACTGACCTACTATAACTGACCTATTATAATTGACCTATTGTGACCTATTATAACTGACCTATTATAATTGACCTATTATAATTGACCTATTATAACTGACCTATTATAATTGACCTATTGTGACCTATTATAACTGACCTATTATAATTGACCTATTCTAACTGACCTATTGTGACCTATTATAACTGACCTATTATAATTGACCTATTGTGACCTATTATAACGGACCTATTATCACGGACCTATTATAACTGACCTATTGTGACCTATTATAACGGACCTATTATAATTGACCTATTATAACTGACCTATTATAATTGACCTATTGTGGCCTATTATAACTGACCTATTATATTTGACCTATTGTGACCTATTATAACTGATCTATTATATTTGACCTATTGTGAACTATTATAACTGACCTTATATAATTTACCTATTGGGACCTATTGTAACGGACCTATTATAACGGACCTATTATATTTGACCTATTGTGACCTATTATAACTGACCTATTATAATTGACCTATTATAACTGACCTATTGTGACCTATTATAATTTACCTATGTGACCTATTATAACGGACCTATTGTGACCTATTATAACGGACCTATTACAATTGACCTATTATAACTGACCTATTATAATTGACCTATTGTGGCCTATTATAACTGACCTATTATAATTGACCTATTGTGACCTATTATAACGGACCTATTATAACGGACCTATTATAACTAACCTATTATAACTGACCTATTATAATTGACCTATTATAATTGACCTATTGTGACCTATTATAACTGACCTATTATAACTGACCTATTCTAACTGACCGGTGATACATCTTCTAAAATGTTCTTACTTGTTAACAGTTACAGGTCAGTCGGACTAATATAAGTCCATTCTTGTGAACTACATTAAACTACAGTCACTTCCTTACTGGTTGACCTTACCATGAGAACCATCACTATCATCAACTTAGCTGTTCATTTTCTGAAAATATGAAACAGAGATAACAGAGAAAACATAGGGATAGATCTTGGGCTCCTGAGTGGCGCAGCGATCTAAGGCACTGCATCTCAGTGCTCGATGCATCACTACAGACATCCTGGTTTGAATCCAGGCTGTATCACAACCGGCTGTGATTGGGAGTCCCATAGGGCGGCGCACAATTGGCCCAGCATCTTCCTGGTTTGGCCGGTGTAGGCTGTCATTGTAAATAAGAATTTGTTCTTAACTGACTTGCCTAGTTAAATAAAATACAAATAGAAGTTTTTAAAAATAGGATAGTAGCAAAAGTGCAAATTCCTCCCATCTGGCATCCAAGCAGGCTAAAGTAAACAAAGCAAGCTCAAAGTATTAGAAAGATTTCAAGTAGTATTTCAACCCAGGTCTGGAGAGAACATTGGGGTTGAGTGGTGAATTGTAGTTGCAAACTAAGGACCATCAGACACAGCTCAACCCAGCTGCAAGGTTCTAAGTACCCGACCCTGAACGCTCTTTTGAATGGACGCCACAACCCAGCATGTGTCAGACCTGCCCCCACTTCAACCAACTGACACCTCACTCCCCCTGCTATCATTCTTTGTCTGAAAAAATTATATTCTCGGTAGGGGAAACGTTCCTTATTAAAAAGCCTATTGATAACTGACAGGTCGTTTAAGTTGACCACTGTCTGTCTGTCTGTTTGTCTGTCTGCCTCTGTCTCTCTCTGTCTCATTCTCTCGTTCTCTCTCATTTCTCTTTCTCTCTTGACACCTCACTCCCCCTGCTTTGATAATTTTTCTGAGAAAATTATATTCTGGGTAGGGGAAATGTTCCTTATTAAAATGATACCTGACAGGTCATTTAAGTCTGTCTGTCTCTGTCTGTCTGTTGGTCTGTCTGCCTCTGTCTCGCTGTCTCTCCCTTTCTCTCTGTCTGCCGCTGTCTCTCTGTCTCTCTCTTTATGTTTTTCTCTCGGTCTCCCTCTTTCTCTCTGTCTCTCTCTTTCACTGTCTCTCTCTTTCACTGTCTCTCTTTCTCTTGGTCTCCATTTCACTCTTTTCTCCCTGTCTCTCTCTTTCTCTGCCTGTCTCTCTCTTTCTCTCTGTCACTCTCTCTCTCTCTGTCACTCTCTCTCTGTCAATCTCTCTCTCTGTCAATCTCTCTCTGTCTCTCTTTCGTTCCTCATAATAGATAGTGATCTCTGAAACTATAGCAACATCCACGTCAGATGTCTGTGTGTGGTGGCGTTGTGGCAATGTGTTATAGTAGACACAATAGGACACAACTTCCTGTTAACATTTTTATATTTAAACATGCAAATATTCAAATATTTGTTGCCTTGCTGGCCCTCAAAACTTTGCATTTGTATTGTTGCAAACCATGCAGGGCCGAGCACGCCCCCATCCACATTGACAGGGCTTAGTGGAGCAGGAAGAGAGCTTCAAGTTCCTCGGCGTCCACATCACTAAGGAATTATCATGGTCCACACACAACAACACAGTCGTGAAGAGGGCACGACAACACTTCTTCCTGCTGAGGAGGCTGAAATGATGTGGCATGGGCTCTCAGAGCCTCAAAATGTTTTGACAGCATCTTGACTGACTGCATCACCGCTTGGAATGTCAACTGCTTGGCATCCGACCGCAAGGCGTATGGGGGGGTAATAAGGGTAATGCGTATGGCCCAGAACATCACTGAGGCCGAGCTCCCTGCCATCCAGGACCTCTATCTACACCAGGCGGTGTCAGACTCCAGCTACCCAAGTCATAGACTGTTCTCTCTGCTACCTCATGGCAAGTGGTACCGATGAACCAAGTCTAAAACCAACAGAACCCTGAACAGCTTCTACCACCAAGCCATTAGACTGCTAAATAGTTAGTTAAATAGTTAACCAAATAGCACCCAGACTATCTGCATTGACCCTTTTTGCACTAACAGTTTTGACTCATCACATACACTGCTGCTACTGTTTATCTATCCTGTTGCCTGGTCACTTTATCCCTTCCTATATGTACATGTCTACCTCAATTACCTTGTACCCCCGCACATCGACTCTGTACTTGTACCCTGTGTATATAGCCAAGTTATTGTTACTCATGGTCTATTCCTCGTGTTATTATCTTTTTTATTATTTCTCAACGTTTTCTCTCGACATTATTGGGAAGGGCCCGTAAGTCAGCATTTCATTGTTAGTCTACGTCTGTTGTTTTATGAAGCATGTGACACATACCATTTGATTTGATTTGATCCTCTCCATCTGGGTTTTTATAGGCGCTTTACAGAGCAGTTAACCCCCACAATTACTCCAGGGCTATTACAATGTCACTGACCCTGTGCTTCTTTCAGCCTGTCAAAAGTGTGTGTGTGTGTGTGTGTGTGTGCGTGTGTGTGTGTGTGTGTGTGTGTGTGTGTGTGTGTGTGTGTGTGTGTGTGTGTGTGTGTGTGTGTGTGTGTGTGTGTGTGTGTATGTGTGTGTGTGTGTGTGTGTGTGTGTGTGTGTGTGTTACCTCATCTGTTACCTCAGGGTGTTGATGGGAGAAGAGTAAAAAACTTTAAAAATGAATAACCGTCATGCTATTGTTTCCTCTGAAGTGGATGACCTACCTTGAGGATGAAGCAGAAGTCAGTGGGTGCTTTGTATTTCTGTTTGTAATCAGTGGCGGTGTAGATGTTGACTTTGTCAAACTGAATGAAGCACGCCAGGTCCCTGGATGTCTGCCAAGGGAGAAAAACATGAAAAAACCTGGACAAGTAGAATTCAGTTCCATATGGATCATATTACTGAAGATGCAGTAAGTTAGTAAGGATTTCCTACAGCAGTGTTTTAGTGGGAAATGTCCCAACAAGAATGAATGTGTGGACTGTGGACTTCCTCACTAATTGTTTGTTTTAACTGGTTTACCTCAGTTCTATGTAGAAACAACATGTATAGGTCTCTGTAAAAGTTTATAAATGGCCTGTATACTGTACATCAAAAAATACTTTCTATGTTTGGACAAGATGTTTACTGGACTTGCTGGACTTTGATGGTTATTATGTCACTTCCTGTACCTTTGTCTTTCCTTTAGGCACATAGTATATCCCAGAAGCTCTGAGCAGGAAGTAGCGACGTTTCCACGATTTCTTCCCGTCCTCCCTCAGATACAGCGGCCCCTCCAGGTCTGGGACGATGACAGACGGCCCCTCAAAATTTTCCTGGATTCAGACGTTTAAAATAAGGTGTGTGTGGAAGTGTTTGAGGGTTTTGGATAAATCTGATTTGCTAACGAGGAAGAGGAAGAACTCCTTCAACAAAACATTGGTACAGTGAATGTGTTATACTATATAGGCTACAGAATCCACTATAGGTGTGTTTGTGATGATAACTCACCTTTAGCAGAAGTTCCTTACGGCATCCGTTTATCTCATTCACAAACTGTTTATGTTTCTTCCATAGGTAGAATATCTTGGAGGTGAAAAGATGATGTTAGATTTTAAAAAACAGATTAAAAAAAACACCTTATGGAACAGCAGGGACAGTGAAGCAACACAAACATTGGCACAGACGCACGCACGCACGCACGCACGCACGCACGCACGCACGCACGCACGCACGCACGCACGCACGCACGCACGCACGCACGCACGCACACACACACACACACACACACACACACACACACACACACACACACACACACACACACACACACACACACACAGACACACACACACACACACACACACACACGGATTTAGTACTGTAGACATGTGGTAGTGGTGGAGTAGGGGCCCGAGGGCACACAGTGTGATGTGAAATCTGTGGAATGTATTGTAATGTTTTAAAATGGTATAAACTGCCTTTATTTTGCTGGACCCCAAGAAAAGTAGCTGCTGCTTTGGCAGGAACTAATGGGGATCCATAATAAATATAAATATAAATGTCAGCACAGGGATCATAATAATGGAACTAAAACACAGAGCTTGGTTGCCAGTTTGTCTACTGTAACCCACTCTTTCATTTGGTAAAAAGTTGGCAAAAATATGTAGAGACATATGTAGCAACCATGCAACATGCCATTTCACTGTTAAATTAGAAAGCACAGTTCACTGTTTTGTGTGAACTCTGGGCCATGTTCATAAGGGCATGCAACAGTAAATGTTTTAAAACATTTTGCAACAGAAAACAAAAATGTACATTTGTTATTGGTGAAGTTCAAGTAGTTTCCTCCCTGTTTCAGTAAATGTTATTCCGTTTGATGCCGAATCAATACTTCCCAGGTCTCTACTGTACTCACCTGGGGGTCTTTGAAGAGGAGATATTTGTTGGGTCTCAGAAGGAAAAGGATTTTGTTTTCACTGTCTCGTGTCCATGCAGAAAGAGGCTCCACCAGATATTCATGGTCTTCAAACCCCCTTTCTGTATTGAGAAAAAAATAGGAACTTCATTGCTTTCTGAAAATGGTGTACATTAAATCATACTGTACAATATCATATCTTAAATTATACCACAAATACTTTGACTGCACTTGACTGAGCTTGCTTGGTGCAATGGAACCAATGGAATAGTCCAAAAAGAACAAACCCGACACCCAACTGGCATTCCAGCCAGGCTCAATCAAACGTTCAAAGTATTTGCCAGAAACAAATACTTTTTGAACCCGGGTCTGGTGTGTGAACCTCACCAGCCTGCAGCTCAGGGTTGGTCTCACATAGGCTCCAGTCCGTGCTGCAGTCGCAGTGGGTCTTCTCAAACAGATTATCCAGCACGTCCCTCACCGTCTGTCTCTCGTCCACCATCAGTGTCTTGGAGCTGCCATCGCTCATCATCACCTTGATCACCAACTACAAGGATGTACATAGGAACAACCATAGACATATAAGTACTTATTGGGGACACTGAATATGGCCACCGGTTCACCCATCACAGATCATTGACTTGAATGGGGATAGAAATAGAATTACTAGAATGGCTATGTGAAGAGCATCTCACAATGATTACTAGAGCGATGTGCATCTACACTCCCCTCCATATGTATTTGGACAGTAAAGCTAACATGTTAAATGTGTCTCTATAATCCAGCATTTTGGATTTTAGATCAAATGTTTCACAGTAGAGAATGTCACCTTTAATTTGAGTTTAAAAAATATATATTATACATGTCTGTTTCACAGTTTAGAAATGAAAGCACTTTATGTACCTAGTCCCCTCCATTTTAAGATGTCATAAGTATTTTGACAGATTTGACTTATTAGTGTAAAGTAGCCAAACGTTTAGTATTTGGCCACATATCCCTTGCACACAATGACTTCATCAAACTTGTGACTTGACAAACTTGTTGGATGCATTTACAGCATGTTTTGGTTGTGTTTCGGATGATGTTTTGGTTGTGTTTCGGATGATGTTTTGGTTGTGTTTCGTAGGATGTTTTGGTTGTGTTTCGTAGGATGTTTTGGTTGTGTTTCGGATGATGTTTTGGTTGTGTTTCGTAGGATGTTTTGGTTGTGTTTCGGATGATGTTTTGGTTGTGTTTCGTAGGATGTTTTGGTTGTGTTTCGTAGGATGTTTTGGTTGTGTTTCGTAGGATGTTTTGGTTGTGTTTCGTAGGATGTTTTGGTTGTGTTTCGGATGGTGTTTTGGTTGTGTTTCGTAGGATGTTTTGGTTGTGTTTCGGATTATGTTTTGCCCAATAGGACGTGAAATGAAAGGTTACATTCTGGATCGTTGCCTCATATGAACCAGTTGATCTCAAATCCGAAATGCTACAGTATAGAGCTGTTATTTACAATTTTAGCATCACTGTCCAAATACATACGGAGGGGAGTGGATATATAGGTGTTTTCCTCCAAACCCCACAGTGATATACATGATATAGAGGTATCTCAACTCCTCACAAAGTGAAGCTGTTATTATAGCCGGTTTAGTGAAATTAACCCAATGTACCTTCTTAACTTTGGCTTCTTTTAGCTTCTCCAGAGCCAGCTTGATTTTGTCAGCTTTGACTTGTGCTTCAGCCTCTCCCTGGAACAATGAAGGTATAATGGTTCATTAAAAGAGCGAGAGTGTAAAGAGATGCTACCTTTTACTGTATATTGGAAGTAAATAGCTACAAAAACAGAAAGGTTAAAATGCCTTGATATACAGAAATATATATAACTGCAGAACTCAAGGGCCTGGTGTTGAGTACCTCTGCATTTATAACAGAAATATAAATAACTGTAGAACTCAAGGGCCTGGTGTTGAGTACCCCTGCATTTATAACAGAAATATAAATAACTGTAGAACTCAAGGGCCTGGTGTTGAGTACCCCTGCATTTATAACAGAAATATAAATAACTGTAGAACTCAAGGGCCTGGTGTTGAGTACCCCTGCATTTATAACAGAAATATAAATAACTGCAGAACTCAAGGGCCTGGTGTTGAGTACCCCTGCATTTATAACAGAAATATAAATAACTGTAGAACTCAAGGGCCTGGTGTTGAGTACCCCTGCATTTATAACATAAATAGTTATGTGTTCTTGCCTGAGACCTGAAGACTTACATTAGCTCCCCTGGCTAATGCCTAGCTTTTAGCTCAGAGGGCTAACAGTCTTGTGGTGAGCAGGAAACCCGGGTTCCAACCCCAGTCAGTCACACATTACAGCATACAGTATATCTATGGGAAGTTACCGCTACTAGTGGTTCAGAGGGTTCAGGATGGAGAGAGGAGGAGGAGGATGACATTTGGGATGAGGGGATAGATGCTTGGACATTTTGTTGCGGGGTGTAGTAGCCAGACTTATGCTGTTGTGTGTGGACATGTCCCATCTTGGCTGCATTCAGTGTCTCCTCTGTCTCCGTCAAATCTGACCCCAGATCAGCCATCAGCGCGTCAAGGTCATGATCCTCTAGCTCATTTAGAGATTCTACCAGAGAGGAAGACAAATATTAGAGGTGGTAGGGTTTATCTGATCAAATAGGGTTGTGGGTAAATGTGATAACACAACTACTTCCCTTCTCATTAATTATTTTACCAGTCTAACTCGTGTACTAGTCAAATGTGCTTAGTAAGGTTGCTATTGCCAAGCAGGGCTTGAAATACATTTACAGTATGTCATATGCATCAACTCTATATATAACATTTCTACTGTTTGATGACCTAGTGTTGCTGGTGTTTTTCACCTTTCAAATCTGTGAACCCAATAGAGAAGTTGTTTTCTATCTGTGAACTGCTGGATGACATTTCTGAGGGATCCATTTCATACCCAAGACCCTGTCAAGACAAAGGTTTCAGATGAAGAGTTTGCATACAGATATTTTAGGACATGAACAGACAGGAATTGTATGTTTTACATACACACTTACAAAAAAGGGTTCCAAATGGGTTCTTCAGCTGTCCTCATAGGAGAACCATTTTTGGTTCCAGGTTGAACCCTTTTTGGTTCCAGGTAGAACTCTTTTGGGTTCCATGTAGAACCCTCTGGGGAATTCAAAAGGGTTCTTACTGGAATCCTAAAAGGGTTCTTTAAAAGATTCTCCTTCGGGGAGGTTCTAGATAGCACCTTTTTTCCCTAAGAGTGTAGAGAACACTCCAACAATGTTTGCAGTATTTGTAAGTTAATTCTAAGAAAACCCTCCAGAAAAACATTCTGTTTTTTGTAAATTTTCTTCAAAGACGTTCTGGGAAGCCACGCTTATAAACTGTGTGGAACACAGTCAGAATTCAGACTTTGTATTTTTTTATGTCAAATAAAAAGATAACAAAAATAAAAATAAGAAATCTATAATTCTGCACTACGGCAATAATGTGATGTCAGAGAGAAACTGATTATTAAAGATAATAACGCAATGTTTTCATAAACATCCCCAGCAGGCAACACCAGTAATTATATATCTTAAACAGTCTATAGAAGTGAGCGACCTGCATATGATCTCCCCTTGGCACAACACTGAAACCTGATGAATGGAGAGACAAACATGTGTTTTCATGTTCAAAGCCATGCTCAATTAAACCTTTAGCCCTTTGAGTCATTGGGTAGCAAACCATGGATGGATTCTGAGGTCTGATTAGCCTGCATGCTCCCAGGCAATAACCCAAATGATGTATAAATCCAATCATGGCCATAATTGGATTAAATTTGATCCTCTTAGATTCAGGAAGAATGATTATTCAAATAAAAATGGTTTTCTTCCTAATTTGGATAAGACACTGTTAGACAGTGACATATTTGTGGTTCTCCATATGAGGTTTAATTGACCCAATCCGTAGTGTTTGATTTGAATGTATTGCCATTTAGGACCACTCCTGTCCTTAGATCTACATTCATTAAAGGGGAAGATCCATATTTTACAACTTGGATGTTAGATGGTTCCTCACCCTGAAAGTAGTCTATGGGCCTGGAGAATATGTAATCCATGTTTTAAATAACCACTACAAACTTCAGCTAACTTTATCTAGCGCAAGCAGTGGATTTGGCAGTGTCAAACCCGATATTGAGTTAATTTGGTTATTTTTTTATTTGTATTCCTTGTTTGCCCCTATCACTTTCATTGATGTTTAGCTAGTGGTGGCTTAAGTTAGCTGAAGTTTATAATGGCTGTTTAAAGAAAACCAAGCCATGGATTATAGTTTCTCCTAGCCCATAGACTACTTTGGGCTCCCGAGTGGCGCAGCGGTCTAAGGCACTGCATCTCAGTGCAAAAGGTGTCACTGCAGTCCCTGGTTTGAATCCAGGGACTGGATCTGGCCAAGAATGGGAGACCCATAGGGCGGTGCACAGTTGGGCCAGCGTAGACCGGTATTGTAAATAAGAATATGTTCTTAACTGACTTACCTAGTTAAATAAAGGTACTAAAAATCGAACGTTAAGTTGTAAAGGAGTTTAATGCATGGCATACAATGCACATACTGTAGGCCTAAGCCAGTATTCTATTTGTGTCAAAATGTTTCGTCTGGCTACATACATAATAGTGTCATGGAGGACCAAAAGTGCTTGAGGACATCTTCATCCTACGATGACCTTATAATCAGTGGCTTGTGTCCATTACTCAAACCAGATGATATTACTTAATTTCTCATCATTTACTTTTACTTCATTCATAATAAATCAACATCTTCTCTAGATTAATATTTAAAAAAAATACATTGGAAAAGAAAAGGCTAATTTCCAGATGTCCTTGGGTTATACCGCTACAGTCTCAATAAAACATTTTTTTTTAACACAGCTGCTGATGTTCTGATGAATCATGGGAAGTGTAGTTTATGAATAAGAGGGATCCCAGTGATAACTTACCTGTGTCAGGAGGTCCATCTCTCCCAGCAGGTCAGTGAACATGGCGTCTATGTCCTCCATCTGTTACAGAGAACAAGCAGCAGTTGTTTAAAACAAATGGCTACACGTAAGAAGACCATCAATGAGCCCAACCAGTGGAGACTGCTGAGGGGAGGACGCCTTATTATTAATGGCTGGAACGGCGTGAATGGAATGGCATCGAACACATGGAAACCATGTTTGATACCATTACCACGAGCCCATCCTCACCAATTAAGGTGACCACCGACTCCTGTGAGCCGTAAACATGACATCATTGGAGTTGACAGAGAATAGCCACTTCAACTTGTAAAAATCATAATTAAAGGGATAATTCAGCTAAATTGCATGTGTTTCCTAACCTTGAATGCAGTCTACGGAAAAAGAAAGGCTGTAATCCCATCCTTGGCTTTTACTACCACCAAATGCTAATATTAGCATTTTTCTAACCGAAAAAACGATGTAAGTGAATGGTACCCAGTTAGCATGTTTTAAATGCCATGCCCATAGTGGCACAGAGACGCTACAATGTGGCAGTGTGGTATGTGACGGCTCAAAGTGCTTCCATGTTGCGAGGCAGACACATTTTTATGTTGCGAGGCAGACACATGTTGAGAGGCAGACACATTTTTATTAGAGGCTGCCAGACAAGAGTTGCTTTTAAAAAGGTCCAATGCAGCTGTTTTTATCTCAATATCAAATCCTTTCTGGGTAACAATTAAGTAACTTAGTGTGATTGTTTTCAATTAAAATGGTCAAAACGAAACAAAAATAGCTTCTTAGGAAAGGGCAATTTCTCAAGCAATAATCTGGTTGTAGTCTGAGTAGGGAGGAGAAAACTGAAAATTAGCTGTTATTGGCAGAGAGGTTTGGAACTCTCTTTCTTATTGGTCTATTAACTAATTTACCGCCTGGTGATGTCAAACTCAATCCCACCAAAACAGGCAGACATTTCAGGCTGTCTTTTCAAACAGCTCTTACACTAAAAGGGCATTAACAGAATTTTCACAATTTCACCATATTATTCAAATCAAATCCCATTTTATTGGTCACATGCTCCGAATAA